>NC_058057.1:14989275-15313859 GCF_020085105.1 Siniperca chuatsi
GAGACATGTACAGTCAGTGTCGCATTTAAACAAAAAGGCATGTTAACCATGCAGGGCAACATGTTAGACAGGATCTAGGTGTTACTCTGTGTTTGGTTTAGTTTGGAGTTGCTTATCTGTGTGTTAAAGTCATGGCAGTTTACAGTAAGAACTGAAATATTACAATACAGACATGAAATGCATCATGCAATTAGCATGGGAGGAGGATGAACCCTACTGACTTTGGTGATCTCCTGACTTTTTCTCTTGAGGTTCACCTTTGTGGTTTTCAGTGAAATTTCTATTGGAGGTGTTGCCAGAACTTGCTACAGACATTCATATTTCCCTCAGGATGAATTGTAATCACTTTGGGGATTCTCTGACTTGTCTTATCTAACGGCATCATCAGATTTATATTTAAATTTGTCTAAAACTTTATGTTTATGACCAAATACCTGCATTGGCCTCAGTTGCACTTTGTGTTTAGTACTATTTAGCTAATGTTAGCATGCTAACATGCTAAACTAAGATGGTGAACATGGTAAACATTATATCTGCTAAACATCACCATATTAGCATTGTCACTGTGAGCATGTTAGCATACTGATGTTAGCTAAAAGCTGTCACAGGTAAATCAATTTCACACTGACTACACATCACACCCTCTTTTGACAGTTGTGGATGCAGTGAATTGGTAATTGGCCTTTTTCACAGCAGACTTTTGACTTGTCATAGTAAGAAATGCACAGGTGCAACAAATTATATTAATGACGGCTCAGTTCAAATCAGCTGTTCCAGTAGGCCATGCCGATTAGCAGCAATGCACAATGCCAGGACCCTGTACTGCAACACCTAGATGACATTTTGACATGTCACAGTCGGAAGAGACCAGGTGTAAATAATAAAATTAATGACGGCTGAATTCCATTTAGCTGCTTCAGTTTCAGGGTTCTAGTACAGAGCCATTGTTAATGATATTTCTAACACTGGTGTTAGTATGACAAGTCAAAATGTCTTTTCTTACTTAGTGTGGTATGTTATGAGGGGCAAACCCTGGTTAGGATTAAAATTATTTTATTATGAGACTCAGATTTAAAGTATAACTTCTACACCTCTAATAAAAACACACAAGGAACTATTATTATTTAACCATTTGGCTGGCTGGCAGACAGACAATCAGACAGTTCAAAGTTACACTTGTAACAGTAATGTCTTTGAGTCAAGTGAAAACACATTATAATTTGCACAATATTTATTTTATTTAAGATGTCATACATTGTCAGATTTCTGAATTCTACATGAAAGATTATAATAGTGTTGGAAAATAAAGAAATATTTAGAAAGTTTGTCTTTTTCTATTATACTTATTGCGTTGTACTATTCAGGACATAAAGCGTATACATACTGTACATATGGTAACAGACTATTGAATGTGACAAACTAAATATTTTTTTAACCTTTTAGAATTCATTTTCCCCTCATTCAGCCTGAACTGCCAGTCTCTTTCTTGAATGTCGTGATTTCTGATCATAGATGCAAAGAGGTGGTGACAACTTCCTGTGTGTGCGCATGTGTGAGGAACGTCCCAAACCCACCAGCACGGAAGTAGCAGATGGTAACAACATCCTCTGTGCTGGATGGGCCGGGGGGGGGGGATTATACATAATCAATATAATCCACGTATGTAAAGTTAACTTTAGCTTATCACCACTTTATGTCACTACTGCTACTTTTGTAGACTTAGTGAGGGGATTACTTACTTAGCCGACTGAAAGAAAGGGGACCATCGCTCTCCAGCTGATCCTGTAGTCGCCCATCCTTCTCATCTCTTCTCTTTAGTCATGGAAATCCTGGATGTAGAGTCTCTGTGCTCCAGCTTCCACAGCTCTACCTGTTAGCCATCTACACACCTGTGGGGAAAAACAAAACAAAACATGAACGCACAACAGAGTGAGTGAGATAAATAATCATTGAATTATTAAATTAGTGCTAAAAATTGCAGGAGACTTTCTAAGTTGTTTTTAATTATTACTTTACCTTGGCCTGTTACAGCCATCGTACCTTAGTAAAGAAAAAAACTAAATACAAGAGTGACTAAAATAAATAATCACTGAATTTTTAAAAAGGTGATAAGAGTCGCTGGAGACTTAATGTTAGAAAAATACATAACATACAGTATAACTTATTCACTAAAAAAGTGAAATTAAAATTTGCAGGACACTTTTGTTAATGTTATCTTATATATCGTATAGGCATCTACAGCTTATAATTAAACACATCAACTGCCATCAGTGTGTGTGTGTGTGTGTGTGTATGAGAGAGAGAGACACATTCAAAAGTGCTTTGGATTAAAGCACAACATAAATGCAGTTCAATTAGGTATCCTATACATTACTATTAAAGTTAACTATTATTCAAAATGAAAATCAATATAAAGAAGCCACATATAAAAAAGCCCTGGTGCAAGATGCTACCTGCCAACCCCGTCAGATGCGTGGGAATGTTACCTGGGGATTCACCAGTCCTGGCAGACACAAAGGTTTTACAGTTTTCCAGTGCTGCTGCAAACAGGGCTGTCGGTCCTAATCAGAGTCGCTGTCATCAGCCCACATTTGGTACTCAAGAGGACCTGGCCAGTATCACCTGTTTGTAAAGGAGCCAAGGCCTGAAGTTGAGGGTGCTGACTTCCTGTAGCTCTCTTCCCTGGTCCTGTTTGTGGAGGAGTTGAGGCCTGAAGTTGAGGGCGCTGACTCCTCATGGCTGTCCTCACAATTCCACCTCTGCCTCTTAGCACTTACCTGCTCTCCGTAGCTTTCTTCCCTGCTCCTCTTAATGGAGGAGCTGAGGCCTGATTTAGAAGAGCACACTCTTCTGACCTTAGAGAAACGGAGGGTAGACCGTCTTCACGTTGTTCCACTTGCTGCCCAGGAAGCTCCTGATGCTGAACAATCAGCTGCTGAGGAACAGCACCAGGACCACAAACGGGAACAGCGTCAGGAATACGATCGGGAATGCCAACAGGACCGGCAGCAGGAACAGGAGGATACACTTGTCGCCATCCGAAAATGTCCTGGTGGGATGAGAGGGGAGCGAGGTCTGATGTTGTCGTCATCATCATCTTCAAAGTCCTCTTCATCCTCATACATGGAGTCATACCCAGAATCTTCGCTGACCCAATCAGACAAGTCCTCATCGTCATCAGTGTCTTCATCCTCCTCCTCATCGATCTTCATCGATCATCTTACTCAAACTCATCCTCATCGTCAGAGAAGAGTGCGCCTCACCTTTGTCCACAATACCAATCTCAGCCTCACTTTCCTCTTCCTCATCAGAAGAGATGTAGATTGGGAGATTGTGACCTTTGTCGACAATCCGGATGACTTCAGGGAGGCCGTCTTCTGCCGGACGTTTAAGGATGTAGTTTACACCACCTGAGGGGACAAAAGTTAAAGCACGTGAAAACCTGATTTCAAATTTGAAATATTAAATAAGCAACAATCCAAGTAAAAGTTAGAAAAAAATACAAGCTACCCAAATAATAACTATGACTGTACTGAACCTATTAGCAGTTCTGCCTCTGTTATTTTAAATGAGAATACTTTTATGCTGCATTCATGGGTCACTTAATGGTAACCATTGTTTACTTAGTTACTTTACTGGTGTTGACTTTGGAAGAAACGTTTTCACAATGATAAATTACAAGTACACTCACATATATGGTTTGAGAGTTTTAATAATTAATTTTGTGTTTGGAAACTAAGCATGATTGAAAATATAATATAATATAAGCATGTCTTACTGGTGTGTTTACACACATAACTGATGGACAAAAATGTCAGACAGCACTGAGAATCTTTATGACCCATATTTGTAGGATGTGAGAAAGTAAGCAGAATGGGGGCTGCTTTTTATATAATTTATTGATTCTTTATTTGACAGACTGTAGAGAGACACAGGAAAAATGAAACATGGGAGAGAGAGGGGGGTACAATGCTACACGCCTGAACCATTATAGGCTACCAGGGCGCCCCAATGTTGACACAGCCAAGTTTTGTGATGACTAGCTTGACTGTGTTGACAAACATCAGTGGATAAAAAATAAATAAATAAAAAATAAACCCATCTTAACGGTTTCAACTGTATGAAAACTCATTTGGATCTGAGTATTTCTGGATTGAAAGTATATGAGTAGGTGTATAATGATATTTAAAATGAGAGCAAACCTTGAAAATGCTCTCAGGAGACCATGGGTCAAAATTATGTAATAAAAAAAAGGCAGGTTGCGCACATCCAGAGTTCTTCAGATGTACTCAACACAGAAGAAATTACAAAAGATAATAATAATAATAATAATAATAATTCCCGAAATACTGTAGGGCTTTTAGTAAAAATGTGAGTGTTAACTGATAGGCTGTCGTGTATGTGCACTGGGCAAAGGCATTTGTTTTGCACCAACAATGATGAGGTCTTGTGAGGAGTGTTTTTGTGGACAAAACTCTCATTGTTTTGTAATAAGCTGCGTAAATGTATTTAATATGCATTGCACTATTACGCATTACGCACAGTGGACCGAAGGTACACTGATTAAATCATGTGCAACCAACAACAAGGCGAAAATAACTGTTTTCGAATCACAACATTAATTCCCGGGACGTTTAAGACATTCTGTCCGTCAAATAATCGTTTTACACTGAGAAATCGTCGAGTGAAAGTCTGTTTTTCCACCAGGCCTTACAACGTGGTGTGAACTGTCCACAATTAAAAACGTTACACTGATTTCTGTACAGATAAAGCTTTTGAAAGTTTTTAAAGGGATCAATCAATGAATCCATCATGAGTGAAATGATAAAATAAATGAAAAGGTTGTCTTACCTGCATGGGTGACTCCCATCAGCAGGTGTTCCTCATCGCTCAGTGCTCTACTGAGGGCCATTTTTAAGCTCTTCGGTTTTCCACAATAGTGATCCAGTGATCCAAGTTTTGCTTTTCAACAAGATTGGTTTTTCAGTAGATTTTTGCAGCACTTCAGTTCTCCAAGAGTTAGCTAGCTTTCCACAGTTTGGATTTACAAGAGGTCAACTCGTATGCAAGTCCTAGTGCTAAGTGAGAGATCAGAATGGTCTGCAGCCCTGACATGACCTCGGCTGGGTCATCATTCCGTTTCCATAACATTTACTGAGGCACGTGCATGCGCGCGAGAAAGCAAGACACACAAAGAGAGACACTATATTTATATTTTTCCCCATATTTGTTAAATATATTTTACATACATGTATACATGTATTTTTTTTATTTTTCAGTGATTTGTCTAACTATTTGTTTTCCTTTTATCGCTGCTATGTAGCAACATGGAAACCATATGTGTTTCTTTTGTCTTACATTCTAAGTTGTTACATTGCAAACCTTAAAACAACCAACTCATGCCAATACAACTAATCTGAATTTGAAATTGGAAACACAATTGAGAGAGAGAGAGTGCAGGGAGATAGACCAACAGATGACCAACTTTTGTGTCTACATGTTGATGTGTAGCTGTGATCCTCTAGTCCCTCTACTGATTGTCAGAAATGACCAGTGGTGGAATGTAACTAAGTACATTTACTCAAGTACTGTATTTAAGTACAAATTCGAGGTACTTGTTGTACTTTACTTGAGTATTTTCCATTTTACTTTCTACTCCACTTCATCTCAGAGGCAAATATTGTACTTTCTACTCCATTACATTTGTCTGACAGCTTTAGTTACTTTTCAGATTAAAAATTTTCATCCCCTGTCCAGTGAAAACCATCTATCTCCAAATGTGGTGATTTTGAACCTGAATTTTTCTGAAGGATTAAGTGTTCCTTTATGGGTTGAGAAAATTCTCCTACTTCTTAAAACTTATTTTTCTAAAAAACAACCTTGGATTAGCTGGAAAATGCATGTCACAAACCTGAAAACAGGGCTGTTTTTCTCATGAAAAGTTGACTTTTTAGAGATGGCAGGACAGCGACGCTACAAACATATGATGATCTTATAGAATATGATGCATTGCTGTAGATTAAACTACCCAACAGTATATAAAGTAAACAACTACAGCAGTAAAATGCAACATACACATTAGGGCAGCAGTCTCCTTCAGCACCTGATGCATCCATAATAATAAAACACACAGCATGTTCACATTTTGAGCCAGGGACTGCCCCCCATCACCCAGGAAATGACATAGACATACTAACACAATAAGTGCAATATGCAGTTTGACGTCCAGAAAGTCAAGTTGTGTCCTTGAGACAAATGAGATGGTTTAGGGGGAAAACATGCAACTTAATAGAAAATTCAAAAACTCAAAATATATAACAAGGAAACTAACTGTCGTTCACCAGCAATAGTAATAACTGAACATGCAGTTTTCACATGGGTACATATCTTGTTAGGCCAAATAATATCTAATATAAAAAGGTCTATTGAACACTGAAGGTCAAACTGGCTGGAAGATTAAATAGCCTAGTTATCATGCCATGTTGTTGATTCTAATTATGTTCTATACTGTAATAAATGTTGGTGTGGTTCATTTTGGTGCACGTCTACTTCTTGTTTTTTGTTCCCACATGCCTGTAGTTGTGTAGAGTTGTGTAAACCATCATCTGCACTGTTATTGGATTTGTTGGTGAGCTCAGTGGATCCTTATTAACTCCAAAACCATCAACATAATGGTTTTAAAAGCTCATTACAGGGGGCATAACCTGCAGCAGATGACTGAGAGTAGGGTCTCTGACCTACCTCTAACTTCTCACCTAGTTTTGGCGTTGTGCTTTGTGAAGCCCTCTGATACCAAAATCTTAAAGGTTAGGACTGGCAAGCACCATGTTTCTCCCGACTCTGAGGGATAGGATCTACTTTTAGCTAAAGGCAGTGGACACATTGTCTCATGGCCGGTGAGTGCAGGGTTAACAGGAACACAGGGGATAGGACCCAAATGCAGACAACAGAGGCAGAGCGGGGGCCTGTACTACGAATCAGGATTTAGGGTTAACGAGGTTACTTTAGGTAACTTATCAACGGGTATAAAAGCACAGCCTATATTGGCTACTGACCAATCAATTCTCTTGGAAAATGCCATTGCATTCAAAGAAGATCCTGTGGAGCTTGGTGCTCATCCTACAACAGAGAATGATGAAGCTCTAAAGCCTTGTACTTGTTGTACTTATAAGATATGAAAGTGAGCCTACTTACCGCTTTGAATTGTTTTTTATCTTTTATTTGCTCCCATGTCCGTTTCACACCGCTCGGATTGCAGCTCAAAGAATAAGGCTAAAATGATCATACACGCCATTCGAATAGGCCTACATCTAAGCAACACATTAATTTAACAGAATACACAAATCTTCCTACATTTTTTTCTTACAAATTTTAGGTTTATTTTAATTCGTAAGTATTGGTCTCATGCTGCAAACACCGGCCCTTTTATGTAGACGCGCTCGTGGCTGGATTGCCTTAACGAGTTGATAACCAGCGTCGTGTCACCGCTTATTCTGACTGCGGTTGTTAGGGTTAATGAAGCCAGATAACGAAAAGAGATCCGGGGTATGTTGAACTTGCTTCGTAGTATAGGCCCCAGATGCACATTAGGTACAAAGGCTTAAAGGAAGGTGAAGCAGGCACGTGTCAAAACCAGAGAGCAGTCCTACACAAGCAAACAAATCCAGTTACTAGCAAGTTGGAAGCCAAAGTCAAATAAATAATATCAATTTAATGATCTGGCAGGGAACAAAGGAAGTGAACTGGAATAAGTAGTAAAGGCTGATTAGGGAATGAGGTGCAGGTGGGGAGATGGGTGGGGAAGCTCAGGTAACTGCAATGCTGATGAGAAGTGGGAACAGGTGTGTGGATGGGTGGCGCAGTCAGGTGATGAGGAAAGTCTGAGGACATCTGGTGGACAACTAGATGATGGCAGGTCTGGGGAGATGAAGGGAAGAACGTGGGCTGGGAGAAGTGAGCAGGGCCGGGAGACAGGGGCCGAGGGGTATCCAAGAGCGCACTTTTGCAGCGTTTTTTTTGGGGCACATGGGGCACCAGGGGGGGAATCGCCCAGCACACCTCCCTGAGTCCACCAGTGCTTCCAGACCTCCTCTTCTTCCTTTTTATGTGGGTGTTTGTGTGCACCCATTGCAACAAGCTGTATTAATGTACAATTCCAAATGTAATAACACTTGAAAGTGTTTCATTGATGTCTGCAAATGTGTGAAAGTCAAAGAGATGTTAGACAGGTTCAAATGGAGCTGGGTATGCTCTCCATGCTTGGACTGTGGATCTTGCATGTCCTCTACTGACTTGCTGATGGACCACTTGGCAGTGAAGTAGCTCAGCTTAACTCAGACTCAGCAGGCTTTACACACTGTGTATAACCTAAGACACCTTCTGTGGCCTAATTTGAACTCGTATTTAAAAGGCAATTCAAACGTCAAGTTGTATTTAATTTTTTATTACAATTTCCTGGTCTCATTAATTTGTGACTATTTTTATCTTAATATACAATTAATAGTTACAATTGTGTTACAGTGTATATCATTTACCTTTATAATCAATTTTTTGTGTATAGTAGATGGTCATAATATATATAATATTCTAGTTTTTAAAAGGCTCTTATCTATGCTATAATATGTCTGTGTACTTCTGCTGCTGTGAAACTTACATTTCCCTATGTGGGATCAAAAAAGGGTATGTTCGCTTAAAAAATGACAGCGCTATTCATATGAATTATGAATATGTGATAGAGGATGGATTCAATAATACTAATATTATCCTTTATTTGTATATCTTCTTAAAAATAAAAGTACACATTGCTTCACAGTCAGACAAACAGGAATAAAAGGCTAAACACAAACCAGAACAATAAATTGGACATTACAAAGAAAAGTTTTTCTATTCATAATAATAGACCAAATTACTTAAAAACAGATAAAGCTGAGAAAGATTAATTAATTTCCACACTTTTCGCGATGATATACAACATACACTGTGTCAGACAGTTTATTGTATGTGTATGTATGTCTAGTGATCACAACCAACAGGTACCAGTCCTAGGATTATGTAGTTCCATCATTAGGCAGGTATGGTTTCCCTTTCGTATAAATAACGGACCAATCAGAAGCCGCGCTCCACTGACAGTCCGCTGAGGCGGGGCATCACGCCAGACGCTCTGGTTACTCATTGGACGCTGCGCGCTAAGCCCATGACTCACCAGCCAATCAGAGGCGTCAGTCGATCTGACGAGGCTTGTGACTGAAAGCCGTTTTGTCTCTGTGCTGCCGGTGCTGCACCTCAGCGACGCATCGTTTTAATGGGTAACATCCTGCCAGGTTTACACATCAGTTTCTAACAGCTGAACACCTGAAGCAACATGAACATCCTGAAGTCACTGGGGCACCCGGAGGAGATATTCAACCTGTTTAAGTATAAGATGGGGGGTTGCAGAACCGTCATGCCAAAGTTGGATTATGTGAGTAAACCCTGTTTTTGAAAATATATAATGACAATAAACGTGCCATGTGAATATGAAGACAGCAATCTCATGCAGGTTGGATTGCATGGTTGCATTTGCAGATGTGCCTCACGGATCAAGTAGCATGTTCCCCTTTTCCAGAATCGGAAAACTACCATTAACAAGTAGGTCTGCACACGCTTAGTGTAACGTTACACACCCTGCCTTGTAATGGATTGACCTATATGGTGCTCAGTTTTGCTCCTTAATGAGCCGATGGAAACAGTCAGCTAGTTGGATTAGCCGGATCTGTGCCCTCTCCCCTGCGATGGCTCGGATATACACACAGGCAGATATGACCATTGACTCGGGATTTACGTTACATAATGAGCTCGGAGGGTTCAGCAGTGGGGAGAGATGCTGTGCGCGTGTCTGACTGTGGTTTGCCGGTAGAAAAACAGCAGTTACATGCTGCAGGCGTTGGGGACCCTCCCAGCATGCACTGGGGCAATAGATTCATTGACATAAGTCTAATGTCATGTTTGTTCCTGCATTGTTACTGATGTTATTTTGTTCTACAGTGTGCTCCACAAAGTTTCCACAAATCATAACAACACTGAAAAAGCAGGGGCCTCTTCTTCATATATGCATTACTGAGTTATCCAGATTACAATGTTGACTATTTGACATTCATTTATATGTTTTGGTTCTTCAAAGCTGCTTAAAATCCATCTGGTACTATTGTCAGAGCAACAAGTGCTTAAACCCAAACCTGCAGAAGTGCAGGCTTTCTTAGATTTATAATGAAAGGAGTTTAGATGAGAACATGCATGTTACTGTAAAATCACTATATACGATCTGTTGGTGTAATTATCACATTCAAAGTCACTTATACATGGTAAAATATACCAAAATATTTAGTTTGAGATACTGGGAGTAAATACACATAAATTCAACTAAAAGATTCTCACTGTTTAAAGATAATGGTGCCAGAATATGTGGCATTTAATTTGACATTAGCATGGGAATTTGTCCATTTGAACACTATGAGTATCTGCAGAGCTCACGTTGCTCTAAATTGTTAATGCAATTAAAGCTACTTTTAAAAAGAGATTTAATAAGATTTCACTTTCACAGCAGGCTTATAATTATCACTGGCTTTTGTTAAACTCTTGCACACCAGAATGCACCCAACATCACTCCTAGTCTGACCACATTCACTGGTAATATCTATCATATATTAATCCTAACAAAGATGAAAGAAGTCTAAAGATAAGTTTTTATAATGCATGCAATCGCTGTGACTGGAACATACACGAGTCCCTCAGTCATAATGACGAAGCTCCCAAAGCTAAACTTACTTTTTGCACGTTGTATCTGCGTGTGGGCGCTAATCACCAGCTCATAGCATACGCAGATATTTAGTCTTGGGGGCTTTCCATTCAAAACACTATATTATCTAATGCCACTTTCTGCTCTGATACAGTGATGTGTATCTTGTGACAAATTGTGGGTTAGCACGTCGGGCTAAAGCTGAGTTTAACAGCCTAATGTCCTTGCTAGGAGCACATTAGGGAACACGGTGAAGTCCAGCGGGTGTTGTTTTGTGTCGAGGTGGGAGGAGTGGTGTAGTCACAACAGCAGATCTACAAACGCTGTGCACAGACGCTGCTCACCTACACAGCGAAGTTGGGCTGCTTTAAGATCAGTGGAGCGCTTGTTTTAGCTCTCCTAGACGTCCTCCTAAAATGTTTTCACCTCCCTCGACCTCCTAGCTCGCGTGCCCTCTACATGGACTGCGTGTTTCAAGCTTCTCCACCCGCCGTTGCGTCGACATGGGCAGGGTCGTATTATAGCCGTAGGGTCGGTCGCACTATCAGGTTGTTCGTATGGCCGGAGCTTGCTGCAAGTGTCCAGTCTCCCTGTCCGTGTTCAAGCGCTCTCTCTCGGTGGCGCAGCGGGGCTGCGGGTCCGCTCCTCGGTCCCTCCTTCTGGGCTGGAGGCTGGGGGAGCGGGGCCTGCAGGAGGCCGCCCGACCCTCCAGCGCCCTCAGACCCGCATGCTCTTACCGACACACTGCCTTCGTCTGTCTCTCCTGCCAGGAGTCCATGAGTGAGAGTCGTCGGACCTGCTACCTGTACCTGAACCAAACCAGCCGGAGTTTTGCAGCTGTGATTCAGGCGCTGGACGGGGAGTTAAGGTGGGTGAAAGCTTGACTGGGAGCTGAGCTGGCTCCAGGTGAGGAGAGGTTTGTCTGCGTGCATGTTTTCTTTGGCGACGGGCAGAACCATTGATTATGGACAAAACCAGGGGCGTTGGCTGGAGTAACTTCCCTTTTATTCACTAGTACTTTTTGTGCAAAATAAAAGTTCCATTCAAAATTATTTATACCGTTGAAACTACTATCAGCAGTTTGGACTTACTTGCATTGGATTCATTTGGTTATTTGGTGTTGCATTTGTCTTATTACTCCAGAAAACAGTCCACAACTCAAATGATGGTATGGCCTGTGGAGTTGCAATCAGGTCTGACAGCAGACACAGCTCCTGTTCGTGCCTTCAGAAATAGCAATAATAGAAGTACCGTTTGTGACAGGCACCCAAAATGAAGATCAGTGTCCTTTATTCTAGACAACATTTTGCACAAAGAGAGCTTATCAGTAGCTTATCAACTTATCAGTGGACTGTAGACTGGTAGCTGGAGATGTGCCAGTTCACCTTCTGGGCACTGCCGAGGTGCCCCTGAGCAAGGCACTGAACCCCTAACTGCTCAAGGGGCAAAATAGTAAAAAAGAAAAAAAAAAGAAAGAATTTAATTTTCCGAAAGGGATTAATAAAGTAATTGTTCTTCAATTCAACCACAGGCAGGTAGCCTCAATAAACCAAAATGCACAGCAGTTCATGGCTGACCCACACCTTTTTAGAGACTTATGGACAACTATTCAAATGCACATCAGTAGCGACATCTCCAC
Organism: Siniperca chuatsi; assembly: GCF_020085105.1. Taxonomy (NCBI): domain Eukaryota; kingdom Metazoa; phylum Chordata; class Actinopteri; order Centrarchiformes; family Sinipercidae; genus Siniperca; species Siniperca chuatsi. The sequence goes on from NC_058057.1 coordinate 15,001,689, forward strand.
AGTATTAGTTTTCTTAATACTGCAGAAAAGTATTTATTTATCTCTGTCGATAACCCAGGAAAGTACATAACTGTAAAGATATATTTAGATATGGTATGACTAAGGACATTACACAGTAAAACACGTCACTTATTAGGGTTACAACTAACTCATTATTGATTCATCTATAGATTATCTTCCTAGAAGCTTCTTTTGTCCAACCAACAGTTAAAGCCCCCCAAAATTACAGTGATATGAAACAGAATAAAGCAGCAAATCCTCACATTAGAGAAGGTGGAACCAACAAATGTTTGTGATTTTTGCTTGATAAATTACTTAAATGATTAATCATCCATCAAAATTGTAGCTGATATATTTTCTGTTGATCTACCAATCAATTAATTGGCTCAGCTTGATGTCACTAATGAATAATAATAATGATAATAATAATGACAACTAGGTACAGTGTAGAAACAAATGCTTTTGATGCCGTCGTGCAGAAGGAGATTTAATGTGTCTATAAGTAAAAGTAACATTACGCCATCAGTAACAAATGACTTAATGTGGCCAGATTCTCCTGGTAACCTCTGATGACCTGCAGCAGGAATCCAAAAGGAAACTGCTAATATTACAAACAGGGCAGTCTGCAGCTGCTGCTGGGCGTCTAATTTACCTTCAGGTCAGAACTGTCATTAGAGAGATAACAGCTGTTTGTAAGCACACTTCTCCAGTGTATGTGTGTGTGTGTGTGTGTGCACACTTACTATATCCCTGGTCAAAGGGAATCCTCTTCATATAGACTAACCTGATCTGTGAAGACTTTCTTGACACACCTGCTATTTTTGTCGTCTTGTGAATCAGTGACGAGGCAACTTTTCAGTCAGCATGTGAAAACACACTGAAATGGATTTTCCAGTTCTGTTTTAAAGTCCTCTCATGTCCTCCCTCCTGTCTTTATGATCCAGACACGCAGTTTGTATTTTCTACCTGGTGCTGCGAGCGCTGGACACAGTGGAGGACGACATGAGCATCCCTCTGGACAAGAAGGTTCCCATGCTGATCGATTTCCACACCTACCTGTACCAGGATGAGTGGCGCTTCACTCAGAGCCAGCAGAAAGACCGACAGGTTCTGGAGGATTTCCCCACGGTCAGTAGCACTGCATGGTGGTAAATAGAAGGCAGTAGGCAGGTGCATTAGGCTCTCCAGGCTTAATTTACGGATGTAGTCCCTTTTTTAAATGACAGATTTACAGACAGGATAGCAGCATTCAGATTCATTTTCTAGTTCTTACACAATAACATACACAGAAGTTACCATGTTAATTACTAATTATTAAGACTTTAGTTTGTAAATTGGTTGTCTGATTTCTATGATGATATGTGATAGAAAAGTCTAAAATGAAATCGTTGTCACTCAGATTAAAGGCTGTTACAAATCAGTAACTATAATCTTCATGTGTCCTTGCAATCCAGATATCGCTGGAATTCAGAAACCTCGCTCAGGAATACAGAGACATTATCTCGGATATCTGCCACCGTATCGGAGTCGGGATGGCTGAATTCCTGGAAAAGAAAGTGGGATCCATGAAGGAGTGGGACCTGGTAAATGTTTGCCTTGTGTTACCATTATGTTAGGATAACGGCATAAATATTAGACATATTAGGAGTATAATAACAGGAACATGTGTTTTTAATGGTAATAAGAAATAAACGACTTAAATCTGTAACAACACAAATTGGCACTGGTTATGGTGCCCTATACTGGCCATAACAGTAGAGATGAGTAAACAGATTAGAGCAGAGATCCTATTGTTTTGTCCTAGGCATCTTTGGCTTGGAGGAAAATATGTTATTATTGACGTGTATCTCTGTCTGTGACAGTTTGGATGTTATGCGAGTTTTGAAAAACAGAAATAGCAAACTAACCTTAAACAATTTCACTTAATTGCAGCTTAATTCTGTCTTAATGTATTTTCAGTCATTCTGATAGCTTAATTTTTTACCAAGTCTTACCACACTACGTAAAACTTCCTATAAACCAAACAAAAAAATAAACTATGACTCTGACAATATTGTATGAATGCTTAATTAGTCAAAATCTACTGTACCTGTGGATATTAGAGTAACTGTGTATATTCAATCATAAAGCAGAATTTTGTCATACATGTCATGCTGTGACTGTAAAAGCTGATGCCATGTTGTCTTGTTTCATCCTCTGTGCAGTATTGCCACATTGTGGCAGGGCTGGTCGGTATCGGTCTGTCTCAGCTGTTCTCTGTGTCCAAGCTGGAGGATCCCGAGGTGGGGCGGGACACCGAGCTGGCCAACTCCATGGGCCTGTTCCTCCAGAAGACTAACATCATCCGAGACTATCTCGAGGACATACAAGAGGGACGTGCCTTCTGGCCACAAGAGGTGAGATCATGGTCTGAGCGGATTTGTTTCACCTGTGTGGTGAGGTCTGCTGAATATTGAATAAAAAAACACTGTACCATATGTGATGTGTTAATGTTTTGTGTCCTCTGTGCAGGCTTGGAGTCAGTTTGCAGGTCGTCTGGAGGACTTTGCCCAGCCTCAGAACCTGGACTCGGCTCTGTCCTGTCTCAACATGCTGGTCACTGATGCTCTGCGTCACATCCCGGATGTTATCACCTACCTGTCCCGCCTGCGCAACCAGAGCATCTTCAATTTCTGTGCCATTCCACAGGTACACACTGATTCGTTACTTACTGCATTCCAACAATGTAGTGATTGAATTTGATTTGTATGACATGATATTTGATCAGCACAAATTTTAGTTTAATGTTCAGATACAGCTGACAGATGCAAAGTGCAGTTTTGGAATTTTTCATACAACTTTGTCAAGACAGGCCTTTTCTTCTACTTGACTACATGTTAATCCTCTCGACCAGGTGATGGCAATAGCTACACTATCTACATTCTACAACAATCCCATGGTGTTCCAGGGAGTGGTGAAGATCAGAAAGGGACAGACTGTCACACTCATGATGGAAGCCACCAACATGAGAGCTGTGCAGACCATCATTGCCCAGTACAGCCAGGAGGTGGGTGTGTTTTTGTGTTTGCTCTCTTACTTCCACCATATTGGTGCACTTTAACACAGTCTTGCCCTCCATCTCTGCAGATTTTACAGAAGGTCTCCCTCACTGACCCGTCACGGGACAAGACCCTGCACATCCTGGCTCTAATCCGAGAGAAGTCCGCCCTGTCAGAGTCCAGCCTCACCTCCAGGACCCACCACCTGTCGCCCATGTACCTGTCCGCTGCCATGCTGCTCGCCGCCCTCAGCTGGCAGTACCTCAGCACCACTGCAGCACAGTCACAGGGCACCAGCGACATGCAGGGACAATGAACCCATTTATCCTCACATTTCCTGGTGCCCACAGACTCAGAAAGCCCCTTTGCTCACTCTGGAGGTCTGGTTCTCCTCTGACTGGAAGAATCTGAAGCATTTTAGGGCTGCACAATTAATCGAAATATCATCGAAATCACAATATGGCTACGTGCAATATCCAAATTGCAGAAGCTGCAATTTAAAATGATAAAATATGTGACAAAACAGTTTTATGATGAAGTACTGTTCTTCTTGTTCTCCAGATGTAAGAAAACATGTTTGTTTGATACAGACCCCAACAAATGTCACATCATGATTTTAATAGTGTTTTTGGAGAAAATTTAAATTGTGATGCAAAAATTATGATTCCCACTAATCATGAATCATATCGCAATCATAATAGCTGTAAAAATAATCGTAATATGATTTTCTTTACCATATTATGCAGCCCTAATTTCTTCTCACTTTGCCCTCTTTGTTATGGTTATAGGACGTTACAGAACCATGGACATATTTAGACTATGGAGGGTTTCTGGTAGCAGGTTGGTCTCATTAGGTTGTTTGATAGTAATAGTAGTCCATCCTGCATCTGGAAACATTATTTACACACAGTTGTGTGTGGTTTATATTCACCAGCATAAATGGCACATTGAAACAATTCAGGGCGTTTTGTTGTTTGATGTTTGTGTTGATAGTGTTCCTTTCTTTTTTTTAGTTTGATTTGTTTTAAACATTTTGACCCTTTGAATTGAGTGAAATTATTTAGCATATTTGGATATTTCAAGAAGTAAATTAATATTTTAAAGGTGGGGGATGCGATTCTGGAGAAATCCAATATCATGACAAATACCATGATATAGAGCGAACAACGACACAGCAAGTAATGTAACTAACGTTAGCTAGGTTGTGGGTTTGCAAACTGTTGCTACAGTTGCTGCTGCGAAGCTAACACCAAGAGAGGATGAGACGGTTTCCCAGAGCAGCAAACCAGCTCTAGACAGCGATACTCACAACTCTCCTGCTGCTATAGCTAACATCACAACAACAGCATATCTTGGCAAACTAGAAAGTAAACTGAGTGTCTGTGGGCAAGTCATTTAACGTTACCTGGCACATAAATCATGGATTTATATATTTTGTGCAAGAATAGAAATTGAAGTTCTTTTGATATTTTTTTGTACTTAAGGTAACATCACTGTAACACAGTCAAGCCTCTCTCTCCTTTTAATTGTCTGTGAGCTTCTGTAAAGCCTGCTAGTTCTCATTATAGAAATTCTCAGTGTTGTAACAGTGATTAACCTTGATCCGTGTCTCAAACTGTGCCCTGCTGGGTCCTTGAATTTGAGGGAATTTGGCTTGGAAAGTCCTTGAAAAGTCCTTGAATTTGATGTTTAAGAAAGTGTGGGAACCATGACTTTGTTAATTTCCCATTAACAAAGCCAGGGCTGTGTACAAACACCAGTTTTTTTTTCAGTGCACACACTGAACGGACAGCTAGCGGACCGTGAGGAGATATTCGTGGAATTTGACAAAAAGATGTGTATTGGATTAGAATCACATACCCCACCTTTAATCTTCTCCATTAAGTGAGCTGAAATGGGGAAATCCACAGTACATGACACAGCCCGTTTTAGGATTGTGGGGAACACAGTCACCAAACTTCCTTACGTTTTTGTTAATTTTGTGTCAAATCTTAGTCTTCATATTTTTCCTGTCATATCAAAGCTAGCTGAATATTCCACTTGTTATGTTTCTAGAGGAGAAACACTCAAATGAAAGAACTGTTACAGCAGTGCACTTTACAGTATATGCACTATATGTTAGCATAGATGACAGCATCCACCCACAGTAGAGCTTTGTTTCAACACTTTTGTGTCTGTTCTTTCTGTTTCAACTCTATGTCCTTTGAAATAGGAGAAAAAGAAAAAAAAAACTGCAATTCCAATATAGTTTGGGCATGGACTGTTTAAATGAATAGGGGAGAACAAATGTAATTTCATACATGATACATAATAAGAAATGCATATTGAGACTGCTAGCTAAAGTGTCCTTAACACAGCTCTGGTGAGTAGAAAGGCTAGCACAGAGTAAGCTTGTACAGAACCAAAGGAGAGCTATAAACATTGCTATATAATGTGAAATTGTGATTTGTACATATTTGAACAAATAAAGTGGGGAAAGAATCTAAACTTGAGTCTGAATGGTGATTGTGCATACAACACAAGTCTGTTGATTATAGTGGGGTTTAACTTTGATTTTATAGATTCCAGATTGTAAAATTATAATCTTATATTTTACAGCACAGGTTCGTATTTTGTGCTGCACTTTGTTTTTATTAGTTATATTTCTGTATGTGTGTGTACATGTGGAAATCCTATGAAAGAAATAATGAAAAGGAAATATTTTCTTAAAGTTAATAATGTTAAGTTGCATACGTTCTCTATCATTGCCAGGTCATAATTTTAAGATCACCTGTCAACCTTTGGAAAGACCTTTTGTTAGTCACATGAGATGGGTGCTGATCTTAATGCATTCATTACACAGACATGTGATTCTATAACTTGCGGCTTGTAAAAAGGACAGTAAGAAGTGAGGACTGAAGAGGACTGGTGTTTTGTTTCATTGAGAGAAAGGAATTGCCCAGAAGAAAAAAGCCCACAGGTAAAAGTTGAGATTTTGATTTGGGAGATTGGTTTTCTTTTTATTGTGTTATTATGACTTTAATTTCTATCCAACAAACTTATTTTCTCATAGTTTTTTTAAATAGTAGTTGTTGCCACTTGATTCGATGACTCGATCACAACAAATCTGACCCCTAATAATCACTTAATATCGGGAAAATCTGACTTTAATAAGACTCCATTTATATCCTTAACTGGTTTTAACTAGGCAGTTGTCATGAATAACAATTTATCTGATTTCAAAAGGCACTTCTTGTATGTATCTGAAAAGCACAGAGGTAGTTTCTACTAAATAAATACATAACCTGCAGCTATCTTGCATTCTCTAGTTGCGTTGTACTTGTGGAGGTGCAGCTCTTTCCAGCTTCAAACTCTATTACTCAAATTAAAACATAAATGTATTTGTAACACCACGGCGCTTATTTTACAACTGTACTTTGTTAATTCAAATGTTTGTAAATACAAGGAAATGTAGACTAAAATGTTTTCAACGTTTTGAGAAGAAACAACAAGATGCTCCAGTGAGATTACAGCAAAGATATTGAGGAATATCCTGACCTAAATTACACTGCCTTCACCTTGTGATGCTCATGCTATCATAAAACAGCAACCGCTCCCTTCTGAGTAGTAGTGGACATATTGCAATAGAGGCGATTATGATGAAATCTGACTCATCTGTTTTGCAGGATGCGTCCACTGGCCCTCCTCTGTGCACTTGTGACAGTCTCTGTCACCTGGGCTTGGCCTCACCTCCCACTTCTCTCCCCAGAGATGGTTGACCGTATTAACAAGGCCAACACCACCTGGACGGTGAGCCCATCTTAATCATCCAATCTATATTTTTAGGGTATTTCCTTCACTTACATCCACCCGAGGAAACCTGCTGTCACAGATTGAGGTCATGAATGTTGTGATATCTATAATCTCTAATTTCAACCCCACTACTTATGCTCCAGGCCGGGCAGAACTTCCATAACACTGATATCAGCTATGTGAAGGGACTGTGTGGGGCTATACTGAATGGACCCAAGCTGCCAGAGGTGTAAGTTTTAACAGCGCACTACACTCCATATATGAGGGTGTGTGGGATTTGTGTGTGCGTGTGTGTGCAGTCTCTTACGTGCCCAAACCGGTGACAGTCAGCAGGTTCATCTTATCTTCACTGCTCAGTGACCGTCCTCTCTTGTTCAGGGTTCACAATATCGAAGGCATAAAGCTTCCAGACAGCTTCAACCCGCGCCAGCAGTGGCCCAACTGTCCCACAATCCAACAGATCAGAGATCAGGGATCCTGTGGGTCCTGCTGGGTAAGACAGACCAACAAAAGGGCACAACAGTACAAATCAAAGTAGAAACAGTAGGCAGTAATAGAATCAGCACTCTTTCCAAGATTAGGGAAAGCTGTAACAGTGGTTAAAGGTGCTCAGTCGAGGGAAACCAAAACATAAATCAAGTGCATTTTAGAACCAACTTCTTTGATTTCCCACAGGCCTTTGGGGCAGCTGAGGCAATATCCGACAGGTTGTGTATCCACAGCAGTGGTAAGATCTCTTTGGAGATCTCCGCTGAAGATCTATTGTCCTGCTGTGATGAGTGTGGCATGGGGTGAGTATTTGTGTAATGAGTAATGAGTGTACTCCAGGTCTTTTAATGGTTAGAGTTACTGTGACATTGAACAACACTTGTGGTGTTTGTATTTTCCTGTGGATGTAGCTGTTTTGGGGTTTTCCCTCTGCTGCTTGGGAGTTCTGGGCAAAGAAAGGGCTTGTGACAGGAGGCCTGTATGACTCCAAAGTCGGTAAGCTTGTCCTAAGTGTGAACTGAAATGGGTTTTATACAGCTTTTCAGGAAGCATTAAAAGGAAGTATTTAAAGTCTGAACTGAAACGGATGGTGTGTTTGACAGGCTGCCGACCCTACAGCATCGCTCCTTGTGAGCATCATGTAAATGGGACTCGTCCTCCGTGTCAGGGTGAAGAGGAGACTCCTAAGTGTGAGGAGCAGTGCATTGATGGATACTCGCCATCCTATCAGAAGGACAAACACTTTGGTACAGACCTCAAAAATGATCTATTTTCTCCCCACATCAGCTTTTCTGTCATGCCTCATCTAGTTTCTACCTTTGATGTTATTGCTTTCTGTGTCTTCCTCTTCAGGTAGACGCACATACAGCGTCCCGTCCCAACAGGAGCAGATCATGACCGAGTTGTTCAAGAACGGGCCTGTGGAGGCAGCTTTCTCTGTATATGCCGATTTTCTGCTGTACAAAACGGGTGAGGCTGGTTTGACTCTTTGCTTCCTCATTAGCTTTAATTCTGAAACTGTATATCATAACTACAACATACAGGATACAACATATGCTTTACGCTATTGCTGACCTATTTCCAAAGCATTTCTTTAGTTTTGAGAAATATTTACAACCTTTGAAGCAGTTTCACTTAATTTCAGAATGAATCAATTTGAAACCTGCTTTAAATGATATTCATAGTTTACACTGAACATTTGGTCTATTTTATATTTGGTCAAAGACACATTATTGTCATGCCATCCATGTTTGCTTATTTGTCTTCCTAATTTTAATCTCGATTTTAACAGTGGCTCCCAACCTTTTTGTTGCGTGACCCCTCATCACAGATTAGGGCCTTAGTGTGGATGTGAGGTGTGAGTAATTCAGCCAAAGAGTGATTCTTTCCTTCTGAGATTGTTTCATTTGATGGATTCTCAGAGGTCTGATGAGATAAAAGTATTCAGTATTTCACAAGAAAAAAAAATATTAGCAAAAAGTAAGAAAAAGTAAACATGAATTTGTTGGAAACTTGTTACCTCTCATATTTTTCTTGGGATCCCTTGGGGGATCCTGACCCTCAGGTTGGGACCCACTGCCCTACAACACAAATATATAGATTTTTGGCAGTTGACTATCAAATCCTGGATGCTGGAGTTACTTGAACACACCAGCAATCTGAAAGCATAGTTTATTCTTTAGAAACTCTGTAGTAAATGTCTTAAATTGTGGAGAAAAAAAAACACCACTGTCCTTTTAAGCCCTGTGTTACTGCACTCTGTGTTACTCTACTGCAGGTGTGTACCAGCATGTGACAGGGGAGATGCTGGGCGGTCATGCCATCAAGATCCTCGGCTGGGGGGAGGAGAATGGGACACCCTACTGGCTGGCTGCAAACTCCTGGAACAGTGACTGGGGGGATAAAGGTACTGTAGTGGTGATTTCTGCGGAATAAAGAAACACTTAAGGCAACCACTTGTCTTTCTGTAGGTTTACTTCAAGCGTCTGCAGACGGACTCACAGCAGCAAAACATACATCAGTATAATCTGTTCTGAATGAGAACAGAGGGAAAGGAGCATCAGTTATGTATCCAGTCTTCAGGGTCAGGCTCCTCAGCCCGGGGAGAAGAGTGTCCCCGAAGTCTGGACATAACAGTCAATAGGATGTTTTGTAGTTCCATCTCATCATTATCAATTAACTCATCTCGCAGTCCAAACAATCATACACAGATCAAGTATTGACGTCAAACACTTATGTATAGCATCTGTATGTTATTATATCAGAAAGTCATGTGTATGTTATACAATCATGCAGTCCGTTTGTTCTTGCAGTGTGGTTATATGCAATTTTATTCTCCTCAAATCATATCATTGTCAAACAGTGGAATCCATCCAATAGAGCTGGATGTTTCTATTGGCATATTCACATATGATGATTTAATTGCGGTAGAAATCATAGATCTGAAACAGGGAATTACACAGCAGGTCAAGAGGAGGAAGAGCACAATAATTAGGAGTGTGGGTGCCAACATTTTCATCAACACATTCTTCCATCCTCCCATAGTCAGCCATGACCACATGTCCCATCCTCCCACACTCTGGGAGTCTAGGCTTTTCTCCTCGTGCTGTAGATCGTTCAGGTGGGAAACAACATGAGTCATACTGTCTGTGATATCTGGAACACAGGTGCAGCAATCAGTCCCAATAATATGACAAACTCCTCTTTGACTAGCATCAAGTCCAAAGCCATCCTGTTCTGCAGGGCCATGTTTTTGAGCCCCTGCATGGTAGGAGTGAGGTTGGAAAACGCCACCTCTACCAGGGCCGTCAAGTTCTCAAGATCTAAGGTCAGGTGATCTATCTTGTGTGCATTATTTACAGTCCCCCACCAGAAGAGGATGCCACTGATTCCTTTCTCCCCTGGTGACTCTCGTAGTGGATCGCCATGCTCTGTGTGGTAATAGTGAGCATAGTGGGTGTGGAAATGAGTGATGGTGGGCAGAATGTTCACAGATGTTATCAGCATAGACAGCAGGTGCCACATCACCCCAGTCTGAGAGACTGTCCACATATCCACACGTGCTCTCTTAGGGATCCAAATCCATCCTCTGTAGGCATCACGACGATGGGATTGTCGCTTCCTGGGCAGTGTAAGCTGGTGATGTCGGTCAGATTCAGCTGAGCGATATATGGCTGAGGTCCCCTGCATTTGTTTAGGGCTCCCTTGTTCCACTCAGTGCAGGGAAAGGGAAAGGCAGCCTGCCTTTCGCCACACTGCTTTTTCCTCTGCCGTTGCTCTTGTCTGCAGTTCCTGCAGATCAGCTGTAGGTGTCAGAGGTTCATTAGTTAATGCAACACATTGAGTGGTGTTTGTTTGGCAGCAGCCTTTGCTGCCTTATCCACTCTGGCATTCCCCTGTGAGATGAGGCTCAAGGCTGTTAGTGTGCGCTTTGCATTTACAAATGGCAATCTGGTTTAGGTAACAGCACAGCATCCAAGAGTTCAGCAACCAGTGTGTGATGTGCAATGGGTTTGCCTGTAGATGTAAGGACATTTCTGTTTGCCCAGAGTCTTCCAAAGTCATGCGCCACTCCCCATGCATATCTGCTGTCTAGGAAAATGTTCACAGTTTGGTCATTAGCATATTTACATGCTTCTGTCAACACAACTAACTCTGCTGCCTGTGCTGAGTAGTTTGATGGGAGTGGTTTAGCCAAAATTGTTTCACGCAATGTTGTTACTGCAAACCCTGCAAGAATTTTACCAGTTGCTGGATCTCGTGATGCTGAAACGTCAACAAACTGCTGCAGATCTGGAGTGATCAATGGGTTTCCTGCAGATCTGGTCTGGGGGAGCAAGTCTCTGTTATCACTGCCACACAATCGTGAGGTTCACCGTCTTCCACTGTAGGGAGGAGAGTTGCTGGGTTAAGCACTGTACATCTCTTAACAGTGATATTAGGCATTTCAAGCAAAATGGTGTTGTATCTTAACCACCTGGCTGTTGAGAGATGTGATGTTTTGATGTTAGATCAGCATAACCCACAATGTCACATGAGACTATAACAGCTTTCTCTGCAGCAGCCACAGCTCTCAAACAATTTGGCAGCCTGGCTGCTACAGAGTCAAGCTTGCTGGAAAAATAGCTCACTGGTCTCAGTCTCCCCCCATGTTCTTGTAGTAGCACAGAAGTCATGAACCCACCCCTCTCATCAGTTAGTGTGAAAGGTCTGTTACTGTCAATTTTAATATTTCCAGATTGATCTTTAACGCATCGTTTAAGATTCCAGGACTCTACGAATACCCTTGGACGAGCCTGGTGGATGTAAATCTCTTACTTCTCCTAAAAAAAGAGAACACAAACCAATACTGGCTGTCAGGATCCACTGGGATGCTGAAAAAAGTGTTAGCCAGGTCTATAACTGAAAACCACTTACACCCAGGTGGCACCTGTGAGAGTATTGTGTGGGGGTTGGGAACATTGGATGCTCGTGCATGTACTACTGCATTTACCGCCTGCAAGTCTTGCACGAACCTCCAAAGTTGTGGCTCTCCGGCATCCCAGAGTTTTCGTACGGGGAAAATAGGTGTTCGGACTGGAGAATTTGCACATGGAATAATTACTCCTGCTTTTAAAAGAGAATCAAACACCGGTTTAATACTGTCAACAGCTTCCTTCTTCAAAGGATAGTGGTTCTGACATGGCCTGTATGAAGATTTTGGTATGATTACTACAGGCTCAGCATCTTTGATTAATCCTACATCATACTTGTGTTGTGCCCACAAGCAGGATGGTACCTGATTTAACTCAGGGATTTCTGAGACGTCTTTCACAAAAATGTTTTTGTCATGACTTATTTCATCATCTGATGTTACCAAACTGGCCATTAAATACTCTGAATCTGGAATGAGCTCAATGCTTCTTACCCTGGTTGCTGTAGCTGAAAATCTTTTCCAGAATACCTGAAGTCGGTTGTGAAAACACACCTGAGTCTGATGTCTTTACCCAACCAGCAGCATCCTCACAACGTCTGGTCCAAGGGCCCAAGCATTCCCATGTATCCTGCTTTGCTTTGACCATGGGGACATGGGGATATGAGTTAGGGACTTGAAACAAAGCTTTACAAAGTGGATAATTGAAAGCTACTGAGACAGTGCATCTTTTATCATTCCAGTACAACCAGGTCAGTTTGAATGTGATTCTCTCTTTGTCTTTCCTGAACTATGTGTCCTTGAAATGTTTATCAACCCCAAGATGTACATGTGATGTGCCGTGTAACTCTTGTGGCGACTTGATGTCTATTCGTGCATAGTTATCTGGAAAGAGAGCTATGACCTTGGTGGTTAGAGTGTTGCCCACAGAGACAGCAGCTGTGTGAGGCAGCCTCCACTGCTAAGCGTACATTAGCTCCCTGCTACTGTGTTTCACATACTGTGATGCAGTGTCAGAAATTCTGGCTACAACGATGCCTTCAGGAGTGGAAATCAGGACAATTCTCAATCTTATCGTCATATCTCTTCCGATAATATTGATCGGGCATCGTTTAGAATGAATGTTTAAAGTGTTTCTCAATTTCTTCACTGCATGACAATGGTGTGGTGTACCTTTCCACCAGGGGCGTTCCTGAAACTCCTCACTATCCTCACAAATCTGCCACTCATGGAAGGACTGCAAACTCAGCCTCTCTGATAACAGAATCAGTCGCACCAGAAACCACAAGAAAAACAATATCTTTTCCAGCAACACTGATTGTGTGTTCAGGCATGCGTTTGTATGCATCATGTGTATATTCGGTGTATATCTCTGCTGAGGCTTTGTCATCAGTGGCTTGTGTGTGTTCAAGGTAAGAGATAGCCTCACTTATCAATGTCTGTGTGTGTGGCTGTGTCTCACATGCTTATGCAGGAGAGTGTATATCCGTGTGTGTCTCATGCAGGCAGTTGTCTGTGTGTCGTGTGTTCACATGCTCTGTTGTGTCAGTGTGGGTGTTCTTATGTAACTGATGTGAAGAATGCTCTGTCGTCTCCAGTTCAGTGTTCAAGCCGGCCCCTTCCCGACCTGGCGTCAGTCAGCCTGACCATGATTCTCGGGGCAATCCTTTGCCCAATGTCCCATTTTGCCACATTTGAAACAAGTGTCACTTCTTCCCCGTCCTCTCCCCCTTCCTCCATGTCCTTGTCGGCCTTGGCCTCTGTTCTGATTCTCGTACGCCCTCAGCTGCGCCATCTGTAATCTGTTTGTCAGCTGTGTACTTTTCCTCTTTTGCTCATCTTTGAGGAATTTTTCTGCATGGATAGCGTGTCTCTCTATGGTCTCCAGGTTACCATACTCCCAGTTCACACAGTTGAGTTTCACCATGTCCGCGATCTCAGGGTGGATGCCATTGATGAAACGGTCAAGTAGATGTACTTCCCATGGGGTGATTGTATTATTACCCCCATAGCTTCAGGCTTTTTCAGTCCACTGTCTGTATTATGGATCTCTGTGAGCCTGGCCAAATACTCTACTACAGTCTCACCATCTTTTTGTTTGCAGGCTGTTATCATTCCCAAATCCATTCTCAGGGGAAAAAGGGTCTTTATTTTGTCACCGAGGTCAGTGATGGCCTGCTTATACGGTGTGTTATCAGCATGGTCTGTTTCAGCCTTAAATCCACTGTAGGAAAACCCCCCGCCACTCTCGGCCAGGTTGTGCCCATCCTAACAGTCTCTGTAGCTCGATGGTGGTGTGTCTGAACTGTTGGCAGAAGGCTAGTAACTGTGTGGCGAATGCCTCCCCCCCATCCCTAACAGAGGGGAGAAATAGTGCGGCCCAGTTGTGAGGTCCCATCTCCTGCTGCCACCTCCGTCATCAGTGCAATCACTTTCAAGGAGGTGCAGGAGTTTGATGTGGTCCAGAATTCTTTGTTGCTTCGAGTGCGATGAGGGCTGGAAAGACGATTGGGGGTGATTGGGCCACCCCAATGTGATTTGTAAGCCTCTTTGTGTGTTGGAGATGCGGGAATGAATGATCCTTGTCCTCCCGTTGCCTCATCCAGGTATATTGAGGCCACAGTTTGTGGCTGAGGCTGTGCCTCTGCTGGTGCTGCTCGTTGTTGAGGCTGACTTCCTCTGACGGGGCCGAGTCCAGGTTCAGGTCCAGCTTGGCACACTGTGGGACATACTGAGACACAGAGGTGTTTGGTGGATCTCCCCCCGCCTTTTTAATTTTTTTTATCCCTGATACGTGCTTCTTGTTGCCAACAAGCATAAGCCTTCCAGTCTGCTTTAAATTGCTTATTTCTTTTCTTTTGAGTGCCTTGTTCTTTCTCTTCTAATTTGTCTCTTAATATCTCTATCTGTCTGAGAGAGAAGCTGCCAGTTGATGGAAACGCAAAATCTTTTACAAAGATGTCCAGCTGGTCAATGCTGTGTTTACCATAATTGGTAATCATGTAGTTTATATTAGGGGATTTCAAGTTAGGTGATAGCAGATTTGATTTTTCATTCTCAGAAGTTTTGCTATTGTTAGAACCCATATTTATTCTTTAACCCTGATTCCCTAACTACAATAACTTCGGTTGATGTTTTAAATATTCTCTTTGTGCTCTTTAATATTTTGGCTGGATTCTTTTGAACGCTTCTGCCACTGTTAAGAGGAGAAAAAAACAGACCTTGAAGCTGGCTGCTAGGGGAAAGACAGTCAGATAGTTTACAGACTCTCTTGTTAAAGGAAAAAATTAACCCTTCAATGCCTCTAAGAGCAGACTGTTTTATTGCCTTCTCAGATGATCTATTTGGCATACACACCTTTTTTACTCTATTTTCTCATACATTCACTCTTTCATTTCTGTTAATACACTCACACACATCAATATTTTCACACATATCACTGTTTAAGCACTTTACACGACACACCCCAAGTCACCACTCACTCCCCCCTTTTTAAAGATGAGTTCCAAACTACGGATCTTTAAACAACCCACAAGGGAACCTAATGAGTGAGGCAAGAGTGTGTAGAAAAGAACTGGTCTGTAAGAAATACCCGTCTGACAGTGAAAAATCTGGCCAAAATACTGCAATGATTCACACAGCGGTCCCTGACCTGCCCTGCTGACACGTCTGTCACGTACACCCCTCAAGGTAGTGAGAATCGTTTTTTCCCCCGGGCCCCCTTGAATAAACTCACCAGAGTGTTGCCACAGCCACTAGATTCACTGGATCACAGCGGTGAGCGAGCCTTGGACACTCAGGGCGGCAGGCCCCCGTCTCCATCCTTCCTTGCTGGGGAGGTTGAGGTACAGAGTCCCAGACTCTAGCTGTGCACGGTCTTAACCTGCAGCTCTGAGCACCCAAGTCCTCTCACATGAGTGAAAATGCCGACAAGGCCAAATTGTAGTGGCGATTTCTGCGGAATAAAGAAACACTTAAGGCAACTACTTGTCTTTCTGTAGGTTTACTTCAAGCGTCTGCAGACGGACTCACAGCAGCAAAACATACATCAGTATAATCTGTTCTGAATGAGAACAGAGGGAAAGGAGCATCAGTTATGTATCCAGTCTTCAGGGTCAGGCTCCTCAGCCCGGGGAGAAGAGTGTCCCTGAAGTCTGGACATAACAGTCAGTAGGATGTTTTGTAGTTCCATCTCATCATTATCAATTAACTCATCTCGCAGTCCAAACAATCATACACAGATCAAGTATTGACGTCAAACAATTATGTATAGCATCTGTATGTTATTATATCAGAAAGTCATATGTATGTTATACAATCATGCAGTCCGTTTGTTCTTGCCATTACAGTACGACAAAACCAGGGTTTGGGGCCGAAGAGCGTCATGTTTCCTGCTCACATATTCATATTCATAAGTCACATTTTTCTGTCTTCTCATTTCAGGTTTCTTCAAGATCAAGCGTGGAAATGATGAGTGTGGTATCGAGTCAGAGGTGGTTACAGGAATCCCACTCAACTAGATTGAACAAGTCCTGGCTGCCAATGATCGTCAAATCAAGTCAATCAAGAAAGATTAAAATAAAGACTTTTAGTTTGTAGGAGACTTCAGTATTTCATTTAAAGGCAAAAGTTGAGAGATTTCATGCAATCAACTGGGAATAAATTGTACAACATGGTGAAACAAGTGCTTGCTTTGTTATTGTTCTATATAAATCAGTTTTCCCCCAATGAACTATTATAAGTTAAGACTGTACGTGACACTTAAGTTTAGATGCTTTACATGTCATACGAGCTGTTATTTTTTGGTGTTATGGCCTGTGTGATGCAACTTGGCAGATGTGGACAGAGGTAGCACTTACACTCATAAGTTGGGAAAGAGCTCTCACTCTGCTTCTGTTTCTAGAAACCACAATGGCGACAGTATTTTCCATTAAAGATATTCCAAGTCTGATAGGTGCAAATTAAATTGTTCAAGTACAATTTTTCAGATGACAATTACAACAATTCAGATGTCTGCCATAAACATTTAAGAAAAAGAGGAAGAAGAGTCTTATACAAAGGCAGAGTTGCATTAACCTGTTAAGGAGTCCCCAGGGCAAAATATGAGCTGAGCACTTCACAACCTACTGTATTTTCCCCTGAGCCTCAGAAACCAACCAGTATTCTTAAACTGGAACACTAACCTGCCCCAGGTGTTTGCGATAATTTAATTAAACACGAATTTGTCTATGAATATGCACATGTAAGCAGATATCAACTGAAATATTACAGGTATTAAAACTAGATTTTGACATCAAAGACATCAAAATGAGGTACAAATGCAAACGCCACATCAGGGCATTTACCATATCCTTTTAAAATAGTGTTTTAGTTGTGAATATTACCAAACATTTGCTAATTAAATTACTACAAAGTAATTGCAACGTCCACTTTGTCCAGTGCCAGCCTTGTGCAAAATACTGTAATTTGAAAAGAAAAAGGCTGGAATTCAGGAAAATATAAAAAATATACACCATAAAGACAATAATGGCCTTGACAAGTGCTACATGCAGCAGAAGGTGGCGATAACGCAAAGCTTTGGATAAAAAAGACGAAGAAAGGCGCATGCGTGTCAGTTAACACTTCTTCCACACTCCTAGAAAAGATGCTCAACTTTGTTTCTGAGTCAGTCTGTGACCCGCGCGGTGGACGCTCCACGGTGAGGACGGACACCGGCCGTTTCTCCTCAAACATACGACCCTCGGCTGCACCGCTGAATAAAAGCCTGCGGGTGGATACCAGCTCTTCACCGTCACCGTCAGTGCTGATGGGACATCTCGGAGTAGAGGAGTGGCTTTAAAACATCTTTAACGTTAGCTGGTGATGATGAAGGCACGTTGTCGGACATTAACTATATCGTTACACGTCTGTCAGTCAGTTGTGTCTCTCGCTGTGTCGGTTAACGAGTCATTTACATACTGTCAGCTACCAGGTTAGCTCTGTACATTAGCTAAAAAGATCATGGCCATGTTTTCATCATATTTGGAGCTATGGAGAACATATTGGGAGTGTGTTTCCAGACCTTATACGGTGTTCATCTGCTCCCTCGCGGCCGCACTTTACTATCTGTGGGCCCGCAAGTGTCAGGTCAGTCACAGCGGTCAAGGCTGGGTAACAATGACCGCACTATATGTAGTTTTGTGTGTGTTTTATGTTATTTTTTCTTATCAGTGTGACTTCTGCTGTTCTGCCTTTTACATTTTTTTGTACTTTATCCCTTCTAACTTCCCAAACTTTCACTTCTCATACACAATTACCGCTCGTTAAGTGGTCAGATTTGACTTGTTTCTGCCAATGGCGTTATTTAAGCAACAGGAAAGACAGTTTTAGAAATTTCTCTCTCAAAGCACCACGAGAGTAGCCTGACCCTGACATGGCAGACGCGCGTTAGTCTGGAAACTGTTTCAGTTTCGACTCCCAGAGGTCGTTGGGGTTAACAATGCTCACAGACCTTATGCCACTTGGCCTTGCTTGGTTTTCAAATCCAAAAGTTTTGTTTTCAGTTTCGAAAGTTATGTTGGTTATGTAAGTTATGCTCTCAAACCTATTCTATTTGATTGCATAATAAAGACACAAAAGTACCCTCATAGTTATAATTGTTGACAAATACATTATTAAACCAGTTGAAATACAGTGTTACCAGTTATTTTCATTATTGATCAATCTGAATATTTTTTTCAATTAATCGATATTTTGGTTTGTCTATAAAATGTGAAAAAACTGTCAGTTTCCTAAAACCCAAACTGATGCCTGACCAGCAGTTTTAAAACCCAAAGATATTCAATTTACAATCATAAAACACACGAAAAACACCAAATCTTTACATGAGAACATGCAAATGTTTGGCATTGTAACCTGATAATTTGCTTAAACATTTATTTGATTATGTTAGTTTAATACCACATAATATTCATGTTGTATGTTTTGTATGTGTTACAGTCTAGTTGTCATGGGGTGCCATGGGATCAAGACATATTGTATCAAAGTCTGCATGATCATTGTTTTTCATACATGTTCTTAGATTGTTTTAGATTGTAGAAAATGTGGATTGTGTTTTTCAAGGCATGTGCTTGTTTTGTAGAACACGGTGCTGTTTGCCACGTCGCTTAAACACATACAGACCCTGCTTTTGTCTGTCACAGGTGTTAATGTCAAGGCCCCTGTGCTTTCATACCCCTTCATTTTGTCTCTTTTCCTCCCAGACACCGACTCTGGTTTCTAGCGCTGCTTTCAGTGCGTTCCTCTACAAGCACTGTCCTGTGGTGGCTGAGCGCTTCAGTCCCACTCCGTGGTGTTGGGGAGGCCGACTTCAAACCCTGGTCTGCGTCCTCCTCAAGTCCAGACCCCCCGTCACTTATCGCAAGTAGGATGAACCTCCTGGATGAGTCCACGTTGTTCTGTTATGTTCCTTTTGCTGGCTGACACAGTCATCTTGTTATCTTACTATAGTATCTGGATATTTCTGTCTACAGGATTGAGTATTAAGGTAATGTGTTCTAAATCCAGTGCATTTCAAACACGGGGATGAAATAACTCTTAACCTTAAACCTATAGACTGGTGAAATAGTCATTTTTGTGTTGTTAATGTAATAGTAATCCTCCCTTCATCCCTCAGTGAGCTGATCCGTACGGTTGATGGTGGTCAGATCTCCCTGGACTGGGTGGACAATGAGGCCAGTGGGACCTACCCAGAATCCTCTACCCGTCCCACGGTGCTGATCCTCCCAGGCCTGATGGGGAACAGCCGGCAGTCCTATGTGCTCCATGCCATTGGCCAGGCCACCCGCCCCAAGGCTACAGGTCAGTTGTGCTCCTCACCTGTCTCCTGTCTTAAATGATGCAATTCTTCATCTGTGTGCCAAAATCTGAAGTGAAATGTAAACATGCTAACATTTATAGTCAGTCATTGGAGAGTTTGGATTAAAGTAAGCAGGAAACTTATGTGACATGACTGAGGAATTTTAATTGCACTAAATTTAATGTCCAATAGTTGCTGTAGCTGCTTTCATAGACATTTTCTTTCCTAGATGTGTGGTCTTCAACAACAGAGGCACTGCACGGGAGGAGTTGCTGGTAAGTATAATGATTACTTAATGAATTATGGCCATGTCACATTTAAATTCTGAAAAGTTTCCCTTTCCCTCTGTTATTGAAACAGACAGGGATCAATGTGCAAACTCTAAAATGTGAAGCTACTTCGTAAATCAGTTTCAGTAATCAGTAATTTTTAGATGTCAGGTGTTTTTAAAAAGTCTCTTTGGTAAATGAATATCAAATACAATGAGGGACAGAAATAGAAAACTTTCTGAATAAGGCTTACTCAGAGCAAATCTGTCCTCACACTACTGGCCAGTCTGCCCCAAAATCTGCTATTTGTGTTATGAAGTTGAAAATTATATACAGTAATATCTGTTTTCGTCACACTGTGCAAGTGAATCTGCGGCTGAAAATGGTCCCCAACAAAGGCACTATTTACTCCAGTTTGAGCTGTTCAGCTGTTTGAGGAAATTACATAGCCTTTTTAAAAATTTAAACTATATAGGTGTGTCCCATTTTTAAAGATTTATATCTTCAGTAGGAATAAATGGGCTTTTAAATGCCACACACAGGCAGGGTAAGTTGGAAAGTATTGAGAGATCAACTTGTTGACAATAGGATAAATATAGAATAATGCCCGTCATATTGTGTGTGTGTGTGTGTGTGTGTGTGTGTACACAGCAGTGCAAACACAAAATCTGGCACTTGAACACTGCATGTAACGCTCCTCCTCTGTCCCTCTGCTCGCTTCAGACACCTGTTACCTACTGCGCAGCCAATACCTCAGACCTTGAGCGTGTGGTGCAGCATGTCAAAGGACTTTACCCACATGCGCCTGTGCTTGGTGCTGGTGTGTCTTTGGGAGGGTGAGTTGGTGTACGTGTAATGGTTTCCAACTGCTCGCATTTCTCTGAGAAAATGTTCTCAAAAAGTTATTTCATGGTCAAATTTATCCCACAGTAGCTTTGTTTCCTTTCTCTGTCTTCCCTTTAGTTAGTACCTTTTTGTCAAAGTGCTGTTGTCTTTTCCTGTGTTTTTTCTGGGTCTTCTTTCGCCGTCCGCAGCATGATATTGATAAACTACCTGGCCCGTAAGCGCACACAGTCAGGGATGGTGGCGGGTTTAACCATCTCTGTACCATGGGATGCAGTGAAGTCCGCTGACTCAATGGAAGAACCACTCAACTGGCTGCTGTTCAATAAACACCTCACGAGAGGCCTGTGTCGTGTTGTCACCAGGTCAGATAAGTAGCCGTGTCATAAATTCCTGAATTTAGTTGAACAATTCAGGGATGTTAATCTGTTTTCACAGACAGAGGAAGGTTCTGGAGAAAGAGGTGGACGTCGACTATGTCCTGAAGGTAGGTTCTTTACATTTACTTTACTGTCAAAGTTTCTCATCTCCCTTTTATGTGTGATTGCTTTTCCTCTCCATTTTCATTTCATTTCATCTCTCTCTCTCCAGGCACGGACTATCCGTGAGAGTTTGATGAACGCATCACCTCTGTGCTGTTTGGTTATAAATCTTGTATGGATTATTACCGCGATGCCAGCCCAGACAAAAACTCCCCAATACAGCAGTACCCATCTTGTGCCTCAACGCTGCTGATGACCCCTTCTCTCCCCAACATGGTGAGTAGACAACAGGAGAAGATGGACATTGTGTTGTGATCAGAAGCACCAGATCCAACAGATGTATTAGTTGACACGTGAATGTGAAGTCTGTGTTCGATTTCTGTATGTTTCCTGCAGAATGAGGTTGTATCTCAATGGGTCTGAAATCCGATCTGAGGGGACTCACACCTGACACATAAATAGAGTCAGGTGTGACTGGATGCAAATGTCACATTGAAAAGACCGGTGTAGCCACAGCTTTAGTCTTTGGACATGTCTTAGTCTCAAAGCATGCAACGGAGAGAGAGTACAAATACTACAGTGGCAGATATGCTACGTCTACTACTTGTAATCCAGTAGTTTACAGTGTTTTAGTGTTTGTGGCAAATCTACACCCTCCATACCACACATTCATATCCTCTACTCTGTCTCACTCCACCTCTGCTGCATCTGTAGAAGCCTAGCTAAGCTAACGTTAAACTTGTATTGAAACTCAAGTGAAACGAGGGCTTTTATATACCGGTATAGACATAGAATCGAGCGTTACATATAAAACTACAGTTCTGTGAATTCTGGGTGACTGCCAGATGTTATATCTAGGCATTAAAACAGCTGAAAACGGGGACGCGGTGGCATGTGTGTGGGTTGGAATCATAGACTGTAAGAAGTGGACGTAGTCACTGTGACGTCAACCATTGGTTTGTGGACTACCATTTTGAAGCTTCGAGATTGGTATTGTGGCCTTCGCCATCTTGGTTTTTTGCATCCATTGACTGGAAGTGACCATATTTGGACGAGGGGAGCATAGCAAGGTAACGCTAGCACTAGCTAGGTTATCAGAGGTGCGTAATTCACCTCAACTGTGAAATTAATGGGGATGCTAATATTTGACGTAAAAAAGTTAAAAAAAAATGTACAAAGGGAGGGAGGAGCGAGAAGATCAAATCAACAATTTAAAAGAGTGAAGCTGCGCCACACGCCGCACACTGACTGCCTGCGCAAGAGGAGAGTAAGAGAGACACTGCTGGCAGAAGAGCCGCAGCATGCATGGGAATGAATTACAATATAATATATTTCTCACCTTTTCTCTGATGGTCTGAATAAGTTGCTTAATTTGTCGCTAGTCGCATTTTATAAATAAAGTCGCTAAGAAGGTCTGAAAAGTCGCCAAGTTGGCAACACTAAGGATACGCATCGCCTGTATCCTGATTGACAGGTCGCCGTGGTAGCAACTTGTCAATCACAAGGTAGCCACGCCCTAAAGTATACCCTGCTTCATCGTCTATTTTACTCTAAATGAGACCATAATTTACTAAATGAACATTGTGCTGTATTGAAGAAGACGTGAAACTAGCGAATGAGACCATAAACTCGTTAGGAATCTGTTTACTGAGGTAATAAATCTTGTGAGAAGTAGGGTCATTTTCCTCAGACTTCTATACAATCGGACTTCTTTTTGCAACCAGTGCAGTCGCCCCCCGCTGGTCATTAGAAAGAATGCAGGTTTAAGGCCCTTCAGCATTGACTTCACTTTTCAGACCCGAAGGTTCCCGCCTGGTTTGAGTGCATGAGTTTGTGAAGGGGCGTGTTCAAGCTAAAACAGGGTGTTAAGTTGCTCTTAATGTTTTCTTTTGTGCTGTGGTTAATATTTCAGCCTCCATGCTACACAAGATGTTTTCTATCTAATGTTTTAGCTTGGCTACTCTCTCCTTTTCCTGACTCCTTTTTCATTGTATTTCTTGCCCACACAGCCTTCCCAGTGACCATAGTCGAGAGCCTGCCTAATGTCGCTCTGTTGTTGACGGCCCATGGTGGACACATCGCCTTCCTGCAGGGGTTGTTTCCCCGTGGTGAGAGCTACATGGATCGCCTGTTTGGTCAGTTTGTCCAAGCCGCCTTTGAACACCCGACTGACATCAAGAAAGCCTGTGGCATTAAGGAGGAGAAGATGAGCTGATTATCTTTCACCCCATCACTCTCTGAAGAATATGAAGTCACTGCTTAGCTTTGCGTGCTGATATCTTGCCACAAAAATGTTGGCTAATTGTGTTTATTAGTGCCGATTGCTTGGCCTCCAGTATTGCTGCTACAACACGAATCAAAATTAATACTGTTGATTTGAGGTATGAATGAGTATATACACTAACAACATGAAAGAAACTTACTCTACTATACAGATGTTAAGTACTGTAATAATGAATCATTTCTCATTTTAAGTATAATGAGGGCTGCATTTAAAAAATAAAATACATAGAGCTTTCGAAAAAATGTGCATCCGAAAATAAAGTGGATTGATCATATCGGGCTCTGTATTCTCTGTGCCTTTAGTTCGGATCATTTGAGTGGGTATATTTGCTTGAAAGATTTGTGCTTACATACTAGTTTTGAAAGCACCCATGGGAAGTAGCCTAAAAGCTGTGTTTTCGCTGTCTACTTTTCTCTTAGAGCACACGCTAGAAAAACTTTACTCTGACCACTGTACAGCTCTGATCGCAGGCTGTGCTCATGCTTATGCTTTTATTATTATTATTTTATTATTATTATTATTATGGAGTACAAACTTTTAAAAACTTTTTTTTGGGTGAAAACTACTCATGCAGGGACTCAAGGGTTTAAGGAACACTCACACTCAATATTTTCAGTTGTTTTTTTTCGTTATTTGACCATTATCCTGAGTAAGACTATCCACTTGCACTAATCCAAATTCATTTCCACATTCTGAGAAATGCTCCACTCCAGCAGCGCAGAACAGTCAGCACTTCGACACCCTGCTCTTTCCTTAAGAAGAGGAAACATTGCTATTTGTAGTAGACAAATAAGGGGACTTTGTGTCAAAATTTGAGAGCTCTAACACAAATATTCTGCGAGTTATAGGTGCTGAGATAAAGTGTTAGAACCATCCCCACCAACAACATGAAAGAAACTTATAGTATATATTTTCTCATTTCAAGTATAATGAGGGCTACATTTAACGGATGTGGATCGATCATATTGGGCTCTCGGATCGTTTTATTTTCTGCGCCTTCAGTTTAGATAATTTGAGTGGGTATATTTGCTCAAAACATTTGCTCAAAAGATACGACTGTGGCTTAGTGGTAGAGTGGGTCGACCACCAATCGGAAGGTCGGTGGTTCGATCCCAGATGTTGAAGTGCCCTTGGGCAAGACACTGAACCCCAAATTGCTCCCAAGGGCTGTGCCTTCAGTGTGTGAGTGATTAGTTACCTTGGACTGATGAGCACTTAGTATGCCATCAGTGTACGAATGCTGTGAATGTGATATGTAGTTGAAGTGCTTTAAGTAGTCGGAAAAGACTAGAAAGGCACTATTTAAGTACAGTCCATTTACGTAGCTACTGGTTTTGAAGTTCCCGTGGAAAGTAGCTGTTTTCACTGTCTACAAAGAGCACACGTCTATGTTATAATTACATTGTATGAAGACAAAACAGTAAACAATCAACAATTAGCCCACTGAGCAACAGATGTCATTTCAACATTGCATCTATGTTTTAGCTCTAATATATTTTTTGGGCTATGCAGGCTGTAGCCCGGCTGTTACCTTTCTACGCATGTGCTGAAAACTGACAGCTGCATGCACCTAGCAAGACCTTGCAGAGCAAAATTGTGGAATTATATCAGTAATTTTAATGATTTGTGAGGAGATTTAGTGTTTATGACAGATAATCTAGGAAATGCTATTTATGTGCACTTGGTAACAGGCCCTGAGCACCAGAGCAATAGAGGCCCAGATCTACCACACCAGACAAGACCCAAGGTGTAGGCTGTGCAAAGAGGCCCCTGAGACAATCCAGCACATAACTGCAGGGTGTAAGATGCTGGCAGGAAAAGCATACATGGAGCGCCATAACCAAGTGGCTGGCATAGTGTACAGGAACATCTGCACGGAGTATGGACTGGAAACCCCGAAGTGGGAAACACCTCCAAAGGTGGTAGAGAACGACCGAGCCAAGATCCTGTGGGACTTCCAGATTCAGACTGACAGAATGGTAATGGCGAACCAGCCTGACATCGTGGTGGTGGACAAACAGCAGAGGAAAGCCGTTGTGGTTGACGTGGCAATACCAAGTGATGGCAACATCAGGAGAAAGGAACATGAGAAACTAGAGAAGTACCTGGGGCTCAGAGAAGAGCTGGAGAAGGCCTGGAAGGTGAAGGCGACAGTGGTGCCCGTGGTCATCGGAGCACTCGGGGCAGTGACCCCCAAACTGGAGAAGTGGCTACAGCAGATCCCTGGAAGAACACCAGACATCTCAGTCCAGAAGAGTGCAGTACTAGGAACAGCAAAGATACTGCGCAGAACCCTCAAGCTCCCAGGCCTCTGGTAGAGGACCCGAGCTTGAAGGATGAGACCACCCGCGGAGGGTGAAGGACGAAGTTTATATATATATATATATATATATATATATATATATATATATATATATATATATATATAAATATATAGTTATTCAATAGCCTAGCAGTCAAATTGTTGGATGTCTACTAAACTTTCACTTTTGAACCACATTTAACCACATTTTGGACTAGACAGCTATGTACCATTTAAACGTCGAATCAATGGGAAATTTCTCAGTGGGAGGAGTCAGTGTATTGAAAAATAATACTTAGTAATTAAAACTGTACACTTAATCAAATACATCATGTTTAATTAGGAAACCACGCACACAAAGGGCAACCATTTTCTGAATGCTGGCGTTAGGAACAGAGTACAATTAGCTGATAATTAGCCTGATCAGCCACCGTCAGTAATCTACAAACACACATTATTAGACTGTAAACCATTAATCAAACCAATAACTAACCACAGTCAATGTCAGATAAGCGTGTCATACTTTAGCAGTTACCTAGTGTTTCTGTAGTGGTGACAAAACTTATAAATATACAGTATTAGCAGGGGTGAAAGTAGATTTAAGTTCTTACCTGTACTACTACCCTAACCTTCATCGCTTCATACTGTTCTCCTCCCGCCCCCAGCTTCATGCATCCCTGAACACACGCATTAAATATTTGAATGCCTGTATCAAAGATACTCTATAACCATAGTCATCTCTGCATAGGACATACTGGACTTAATAAGACACTTCATAAAATAGGTAAACACCCAACTGGTAGATGCACACACTGTGGTCATCCTGAATCTGTCCAGCATGTGCTGTGGGAGTGTAGGGCCTATGAGGAGGAAAGGAAGGAACTGATATCAGCATTAAAGAAAGCTAAGCTAAGTTTCACTGTAGGGAACATGGGAACAGGGAGATGTGGCAAGGGGAATATACAGTCACCTAATTAAATACCTGAAGGAAACAGGTTTAATAGAGAGAATTTAAGTATTTTCTTTTTGTTTTGTTCTATTTTTTGTCATTTATTTGTCTGCCAAGCTACACACTCCAGTCCGGTAGGTGGCGGTAAAGTACCTGCAAGCTGGTTGCCAACCGCCAATCAAAATAAAAGAAGAAGAAGTCAGTCTGTTACCCGCGCGGTGGACGCCTCCACGTGAGGACGGGCATTGGCCGTTTCTCCTCAAACGTACGACCCTCGGCAACCGGGAAGCGGCAGGCCCTGGAGAAAACACCGCTGAATAAAAGCCTGCGGGTGGATACCAGCTCTTTACCGTCACCGTCAGTGCTGATGGGACGTCTCGGAGTAGAGGAGTGGCTTTAAAACATCTTTAACGTTAGCTGGTGATAGTGAAGGCACGTTGTCGGACATTAACTATATCGTTACACGTCTGTCAGTCAGTTGTGTCTCTCGCTGTGTCGGTTAACGAGTCATTTACATACTGTCAGCTACCAGGTTAGCTCTGTACATTAGCTAAAAAGATCATGGCCATGTTTTCATCATATTTGGAGCTATGGAGAACATATTGGGAGTGTGTTTCCAGACCTTATACGGTGTTCATCTGCTCTCTCCCGGCCGCACTTTACTATCTGTGGGCCCGCAAGTGTCAGGTCAGTCACAGCGGTCAAGGCTGGGTAACAATGACCGCACTATATGTAGTTTTGTGTGTGTTTTATGTTATTTTTTCTTATCAGTGTGACTTCTGCTGTTCTGCCTTTTACATTTTTTTGTACTTTATCCCTTCTAACTTCCCAAACTTTCACTTCTCATACACAATTACCGCTCGTTAAGTGGTCAGATTTGACTTGTTTCTGCCAATGGCGTTATTTAAGCAACAGGAAAGACAGTTTTAGAAATTTCTCTCTCAAAGCACCACGAGAGTAGCCTGACCCTGACATGGCAGACGCGCGTTAGTCTGGAAACTGTTTCAGTTTCGACTCCCAGAGGTCGTTGGGGTTAACAATGCTCACAGACCTTATGCCACTTGGCCTTGCTTGGTTTTCAAATCCAAAAGTTTTGTTTTCAGTTTCGAAAGTTATGTTGGTTATGTAAGTTATGCTCTCAAACCTATTCTATTTGATTGCATAATAAAGACACAAAAGTACCCTCATAGTTATAATTGTTGACAAATACATTATTAAACCAGTTGAAATACAGTGTTACCAGTTATATTCATTATTGATCAATCTGAATATTTTTTTCAATTAATCGATATTTTGGTTTGTCTATAAAATGTGAAAAAACTGTCAGTTTCCTAAAACCCAAACTGATGCCTGACCAGCAGTTTTAAAACCCAAAGATATTCAATTTACAATCATAAAACACACGAAAAACACCAAATCTTTACATGAGAACATGCAAATGTTTGGCATTGTAACCTGATAATTTGCTTAAACATTTATTTGATTATGTTAGTTTAATACCACATAATATTCATGTTGTATGTTTTGTATGTGTTACAGTCTAGTTGTCATGGGGTGCCATGGGATCAAGACATATTGTATCAAAGTCTGCATGATCATTGTTTTTCATACATGTTCTTAGATTGTTTTAGATTGTAGAAAATGTGGATTGTGTTTTTCAAGGCATGTGCTTGTTTTGTAGAACACGGTGCTGTTTGCCACGTCGCTAAAACACATACAGACCCTGCTTTTGTCTGTCACAGGTGTTAATGTCAAGGCCCCTGTGCTTTCATACCCCTTCATTTTGTCTCTTTTCCTCCCAGACACCGACTCTGGTTTCTAGCGCTGCTTTCAGTGCGTTCCTCCACAAGCACTGTCCTGTGGTGGCTGAGCGCTTCAGTCCCACTCCGTGGTGTTGGGAGGCCGACTTCAAACCCTGGTCTGCGCCTCCTCAAGTCCAGACCCCCGTCACTTATCGCAAAGTAGGATGAACCTCCTGGATGAGTCCGCTTTGTTCTGTTATGTTCCTTTTGCTGGCTGACACAGTCATCTTGTTATCTTACTATAGTATCTGGATATTTCTGTCTACAGGATTGAGTATTAAGGTAATGTGTTCTAAATCCAGTGCATTTCAAACACGGGGATGAAATAACTCTTAACCTTAAACCTATAGACTGGTGAAGTAGTCATTTTTGTGTTGTTAATGTAATAGTAATCCTCCCTTCATCCCTCAGTGAGCTGATCCGTACGGTTGATGGTGGTCAGATCTCCCTGGACTGGGTGGACAATGAGGCCAGTGGGACCTACCCAGAATCCTCTACCCGTCCCACGGTGCTGATCCTCCCAGGCCTGATGGGGAACAGCCGGCAGTCCTATGTGCTCCATGCCATTGGCCAGGCCACCCGCCGTGGCTACAGGTCAGTTGTGCTCCTCACCTGTCTCCTGTCTTAAATGATGCAATTCTTCATCTGTGTGCCAAAATCTGAAGTGAAATGTAAACATGCTAACATTTATAGTCAGTCATTGGAGAGTTTGGATTAAAGTAAGCAGGAAACTTATGTGACATGACTGAGGAATTTTAATTGCACTAAATTTAATGTCCAATAGTTGCTGTAGCTGCTTTCATAGACATTTTCTTTCCTAGATGTGTGGTCTTCAACAACAGAGGCACTGCACGGGAGGAGTTGCTGGTAAGTATAATGATTACTTAATGAATTATGGCCATGTCACATTTAAATTCTGAAAAGTTTCCCTTTCCTCTGTTATTGAAACGGACAGGGATCAATGTGCAAACTCTAAAATGTGAAGCTACTTCAAATCAGTTTCAGTAATCAGTAATTTTTAGATGTCAGGTGTTTTTAAAGTCTCTCTTTGGTAAATGAATATCAAATACAATGAGGGACAGAAATAGAAAACTTTCTGAATAAGGCTTACTCAGAGCAAATCTGTCCTCACACTACTGGCCAGTCTGCCCCAAAATCTGCTATTTGTGTTATGAAGTTGAAAATTATATACAGTAATATCTGTTTTCGTCACACTGTGCAAGTGAATCTGCGGCTGAAAATGGTCCCCAACAAAGGCACTATTTACTCCAGTTTGAGCTGTTCAGCTGTTTGAGGAAATTACATAGCCTTTTTAAAAATTTAAACTATATAGGTGTGTCCCATTTTTAAAGATTTATATCTTCAGTAGGAATAAATGGGCTTTTAAATGCCACACACAGGCAGGGTAAGTTGGAAAGTATTGAGAGATCAACTTGTTGACAATAGGATAAATATAGAATAATGCCCGTCATATTGTGTGTGTGTGTGTGTGTGTGTGTGTGTGTACACAGCAGTGCAAACACAAAATCTGGCACTTGAACACTGCATGTAACGCTCCTCCTCTGTCCCTCTGCTCGCTTCAGACACCTGTTACCTACTGCGCAGCCAATACCTCAGACCTTGAGCGTGTGGTGCAGCATGTCAAAGGACTTTACCCACATGCGCCTGTGCTTGGTGCTGGTGTGTCTTTGGGAGGGTGAGTTGGTGTACGGTGTAATGGTTTCCAACTGCTCGCATTTCTCTGAGAAAATGTTCTCAAAAAGTTATTTCATGGTCAAATTTATCCCACAGTAGCTTTGTTTCCTTTCTCTGTCTTCCCTTTAGTTAGTACCTTTTTGTCAAAGTGCTGTTGTCTTTTCCTGTGTTTTTTCTGGGTCTTCTTTCGCCGTCCGCAGCATGATATTGATAAACTACCTGGCCCGTAAGCGCACACAGTCAGGGATGGTGGCGGGTTTAATCATCTCTGTTCCATGGGATGCAGTGAAGTCCGCTGACTCAATGGAAGAACCACTCAACTGGCTGCTGTTCAATAAACACCTCACGAGAGGCCTGTGTCGTGTTGTCACCAGGTCAGATAAGTAGCCGTGTCATAAATTCCTGAATTTAGTTGAACAATTCAGGGATGTTAATCTGTTTTCACAGACAGAGGAAGGTTCTGGAGAAAGAGGTGGACGTCGACTATGTCTTGAAGGTAGGTTCTTTACATTTACTTTACTGTCAAAGTTTCTCATCTCCCTTTTATGTGTGATTGCTTTTCCTCTCCATTTTCATTTCATTTCATCTCTCTCTTCCAGGCACGGACTATCCGTGAGTTTGATGAACGCATCACCTCTGTGCTGTTTGGTTATAAATCTTGTATGGATTATTACCGCGATGCCAGCCCAGACAAAAAACTCCCCAATACAGCAGTACCCATCTTGTGCCTCAACGCTGCTGATGACCCCTTCTCTCCCCAACATGGTGAGTAGACAACAGGAGAAGATGGACATTGTGTTGTGATCAGAAGCACCAGATCCAACAGATGTATTAGTTGACACGTGAATGTGAAGTCTGTGTTCGATTTCTGTATGTTTCCTGCAGAATGAGGTTGTATCTCAATGGGTCTGAAATCCGATCTGAGGGGACTCACACCTGACACATAAATAGAGTCAGGTGTGACTGGATGCAAATGTCACATTGAAAAGACCGGTGTAGCCACAGCTTTAGTCTTTGGACATGTCTTAGTCTCAAAGCATGCAACGGAGAGAGAGTACAAATACTACAGTGGCAGATATGCTACGTCTACTACTTGTAATCCAGTAGTTTACAGTGTTTTAGTGTTTGTGGCAAATCTACACCCTCCATACCACACATTCATATCCTCTACTCTGTCTCACTCCACCTCTGCTGCATCTGTAGAAGCCTAGCTAAGCTAACGTTAAACTTGTATTGAAACTCAAGTGAAACGAGGGCTTTTATATACCGGTATAGACATAGAATCGAGCGTTACATATAAAACTACAGTTCTGTGAATTCTGGGTGACTGCCAGATGTTATATCTAGGCATTAAAACAGCTGAAAACGGGACGCGGTGGCATGTGTGTGGGTTGGAATCATAGACTGTAAGAAGTGGACGTAGTCACTGTGACGTCAACCATTGGTTTGTGGACTACCATTTTGAAGCTTCGAGATTGGTATTGTGGCCTTCGCCATCTTGGTTTTTTGCATCCATTGACTGGAAGTGACCATATTTGGACGAGGGGAGCATAGCAAGGTAACGCTAGCACTAGCTAGGTTATCAGAGGTGCGTAATTCACCTCAACTGTGAAATTAATGGGGATGCTAATATTTGACGTAAAAAGTTAAAAAAATGTACAAAGGGAGGGAGGAGCGAGAAGATCAAATCAACAATTTAAAAGAGTGAAGCTGCGCCACACGCCGCACACTGACTGCCTGCGCAAGAGGAGAGTAAGAGAGACACTGCTGGCAGAAGAGCACTTAGCATGCATGGGAATGAATTACAATATAATATATTTCTCACCTTTTCTCTGATGGTCTGAATAAGTTGCTTAATTTGTCGCTAGTCGCATTTTATAAATAAAGTCGCTAAGAAGGTCTGAAAAGTCGCCAAGTTGGCAACACTAAGGATACGCATCGCCTGTATCCTGATTGACAGGTCACGCCGTGGTAGCAACTTGTCAATCACAAGGTAGCCACGCCTAAAGTATACCCTGCTTCATCGTCTATTTTACTCTAAATGAGACCATAATTTACTAAATGAACATTGTGCTGTATTGAAGAAGACGTGAAACTAGCGAATGAGACCATAAACTCGTTAGGAATCTGTTTACTGAGGTAATAAATCTTGTGAGAAGTAGGGTCATTTTCCTCAGACTTCTATACAATCGGACTTCTTTTTGCAACCAGTGCAGTCGCCCCCCGCTGGTCATTAGAAAGAATGCAGGTTTAAGGCCCTTCAGCATTGACTTCACTTTTCAGACCCGAAGGTTCCCGCCTGGTTTGAGTGCATGAGTTTGTGAAGGGGGCGTGTTCAAGCTAAAACAGGGTGTTAAGTTGCTCTTAATGTTTTCTTTTGTGCTGTGGTTAATATTTCAGCCTCCATGCTACACAAGATGTTTTCTATCTAATGTTTTAGCTTGGCTACTCTCTCCTTTTCCTGACTCCTTTTTCATTGTATTTCTTGCCCACACAGCCTTCCCAGTGACCATAGTCGAGAGCCTGCCTAATGTCGCTCTGTTGTTGACGGCCCATGGTGGACACATCGCCTTCCTGCAGGGGTTGTTTCCCGTGGTGAGAGCTACATGGATCGCCTGTTTGGTCAGTTTGTCCAAGCCGCCTTTGAACACCCGACTGACATCAAGAAAGCCTGTGGCATTAAGGAGGAGAAGATGAGCTGATTATCTTTCACCCCATCACTCTCTGAAGAATATGAAGTCACTGCTTAGCTTTGCGTGCTGATATCTTGCCACAAAAATGTTGGCTAATTGTGTTTATTAGTGCCGATTGCTTGGCCTCCAGTATTGCTGCTACAACACGAATCAAAATTAATACTGTTGATTTGAGGTATGAATGAGTATATACACTAACAACATGAAAGAAACTTACTCTACTATACAGATGTTAAGTACTGTAATAATGAATCATTTCTCATTTTAAGTATAATGAGGGCTGCATTTAAAAAATAAAATACATAGAGCTTTCGAAAAAATGTGCATCCGAAAATAAAGTGGATTGATCATATCGGGCTCTGTATTCTCTGTGCCTTTAGTTCGGATCATTTGAGTGGGTATATTTGCTTGAAAGATTTGTGCTTACATACTAGTTTTGAAAGCACCCATGGGAAGTAGCCTAAAAGCTGTGTTTTCGCTGTCTACTTTTCTCTTAGAGCACACGCTAGAAAAACTTTACTCTGACCACTGTACAGCTCTGATCGCAGGCTGTGCTCATGCTTATGCTTTTATTATTATTATTTTATTATTATTATTATTATGGAGTACAAACTTTTAAAAAACTTTTTTTGGGTGAAAACTACTCATGCAGGGACTCAAGGGTTTAAGGAACACTCACACTCAATATTTTCAGTTGTTTTTTTTCGTTATTTGACCATTATCCTGAGTAAGACTATCCACTTGCACTAATCCAAATTCATTTCCACATTCTGAGAAATGCTCCACTCCAGCAGCGCAGAACAGTCAGCACTTCGACACCCTGCTCTTTCCTTAAGAAGAGGAAACATTGCTATTTGTAGTAGACAAATAAGGGGACTTTGTGTCAAAATTTGAGAGCTCTAACACAAATATTCTGCGAGTTATAGGTGCTGAGATAAAGTGTTAGAACCATCCCCACCAACAACATGAAAGAAACTTATAGTATATATTTTCTCATTTCAAGTATAATGAGGGCTACATTTAACGGATGTGGATCGATCATATTGGGCTCTCGGATCGTTTTATTTTCTGCGCCTTCAGTTTAGATAATTTGAGTGGGTATATTTGCTCAAAACATTTGCTCAAAAGATACGACTGTGGCTTAGTGGTAGAGTGGGTCGACCACCAATCGGAAGGTCGGTGGTTCGATCCCAGATGTTGAAGTGCCCTTGGGCAAGACACTGAACCCCAAATTGCTCCCAAGGGCTGTGCCTTCAGTGTGTGAGTGATTAGTTACCTTGGACTGATGAGCACTTAGTATGCCATCAGTGTACGAATGCTGTGAATGTGATATGTAGTTGAAGTGCTTTAAGTAGTCGGAAAAGACTAGAAAGGCACTATTTAAGTACAGTCCATTTACGTAGCTACTGGTTTTGAAGTTCCCGTGGAAAGTAGCTGTTTTCACTGTCTACAAAGAGCACACGTCTATGTTATAATTACATTGTATGAAGACAAAACAGTAAACAATCAACAATTAGCCCACTGAGCAACAGATGTCATTTCAACATTGCATCTATGTTTTAGCTCTAATATATTTTTGGGCTATGCAGGCTGTAGCCCGGCTGTTACCTTTCTACGCATGTGCTGAAAACTGACAGCTGCATGCACCTAGCAAGACCTTGCAGAGCAAAATTGTGGAATTATATCAGTAATTTTAATGATTTGTGAGGAGATTTAGTGTTTATGACAGATAATCTAGGAAATGCTATTTATGTGCACTTGGTAACAGGCCCTGAGCACCAGAGCAATAGAGGCCCAGATCTACCACACCAGACAAGACCCAAGGTGTAGGCTGTGCAAAGAGGCCCCTGAGACAATCCAGCACATAACTGCAGGGTGTAAGATGCTGGCAGGAAAAGCATACATGGAGCGCCATAACCAAGTGGCTGGCATAGTGTACAGGAACATCTGCACGGAGTATGGACTGGAAACCCGAAGTGGGAAACACCTCCAAAGGTGGTAGAGAACGACCGAGCCAAGATCCTGTGGGACTTCCAGATTCAGACTGACAGAATGGTAATGGCGAACCAGCCTGACATCGTGGTGGTGGACAAACAGCAGAGGAAAGCCGTTGTGGTTGACGTGGCAATACCAAGTGATGGCAACATCAGGAGAAAGGAACATGAGAAACTAGAGAAGTACCTGGGGCTCAGAGAAGAGCTGGAGAAGGCCTGGAAGGTGAAGGCGACAGTGGTGCCCGTGGTCATCGGAGCACTCGGGGCAGTGACCCCAAACTGGAGAAGTGGCTACAGCAGATCCCTGGAAGAACACCAGACATCTCAGTCCAGAAGAGTGCAGTACTAGGAACAGCAAAGATACTGCAAGAGAACCCTCAAGCTCCCAGGCCTCTGGTAGAGGACCCGAGCTTGAAGGATGAGACCACCAGCGGAGGGTGAAGGACGAAGTTTATATATATATATATATATATATATATATATATTTATATATATATATATATATATATATAAATATATAGTTATTCAATAGCCTAGCAGTCAAATTGTTGGATGTCTACTAAACTTTCACTTTTGAACCACATTTAACCACATTTTGGACTAGACAGCTATGTACCATTTAAACGTCGAATCAATGGGAAATTTCTCAGTGGGAGGAGTCAGTGTATTGAAAAATAATACTTAGTAATTAAAACTGTACACTTAATCAAATACATCATGTTTAATTAGGAAACCACGCACACAAAGGGCAACCATTTTCTGAATGCTGGCGTTAGGAACAGAGTACAATTAGCTGATAATTAGCCTGATCAGCCACCGTCAGTAATCTACAAACACACATTATTAGACTGTAAACCATTAATCAAACCAATAACTAACCACAGTCAATGTCAGATAAGCGTGTCATACTTTAGCAGTTACCTAGTGTTTCTGTAGTGGTGACAAAACTTATAAATATACAGTATTAGCAGGGGTGAAAGTAGATTTAAGTTCTTACCTGTACTACTACCCTAACCTTCATCGCTTCATACTGTTCTCCTCCCGCCCCCAGCTTCATGCATCCCTGAACACACGCATTAAATATTTGAATGCCTGTATCAAAGATACTCTATAACCATAGTCATCTCTGCATAGGACATACTGGACTTAATAAGACACTTCATAAAATAGGTAAACACCCAACTGGTAGATGCACACACTGTGGTCATCCTGAATCTGTCCAGCATGTGCTGTGGGAGTGTAGGGCCTATGAGGAGGAAAGGAAGGAACTGATATCAGCATTAAAGAAAGCTAAGCTAAGTTTCACTGTAGGGAACATGGGAACAGGGAGATGTGGCAAGGGGAATATACAGTCACCTAATTAAATACCTGAAGGAAACAGGTTTAATAGAGAGAATTTAAGTATTTTCTTTTTTTGTTTTGTTCTATTTTTTGTCATTTATTTGTCTGCCAAGCTACACACTCCAGTCCGGTAGGTGGCGGTAAAGTACCTGCAAGCTGGTTGCCAACCGCCAATCAAAATAAAAGAAGAAGAAGTCAGTCTGTTACCCGCGCGGTGGACGCCTCCACGTGAGGACGGGCATTGGCCGTTTCTCCTCAAACGTACGACCCTCGGCAACCGGGAAGCGGCAGGCCCTGGAGAAAACACCGCTGAATAAAAGCCTGCGGGTGGATACCAGCTCTTTACCGTCACCGTCAGTGCTGATGGGACGTCTCGGAGTAGAGGAGTGGCTTTAAAACATCTTTAACGTTAGCTGGTGATAGTGAAGGCACGTTGTCGGACATTAACTATATCGTTACACGTCTGTCAGTCAGTTGTGTCTCTCGCTGTGTCGGTTAACGAGTCATTTACATACTGTCAGCTACCAGGTTAGCTCTGTACATTAGCTAAAAAGATCATGGCCATGTTTTCATCATATTTGGAGCTATGGAGAACATATTGGGAGTGTGTTTCCAGACCTTATACGGTGTTCATCTGCTCCCTCGCGGCCGCACTTTACTATCTGTGGGCCCGCAAGTGTCAGGTCAGTCACAGCGGTCAAGGCTGGGTAACAATGACCGCACTATATGTAGTTTTGTGTGTGTTTTATGTTATTTTTTCTTATCAGTGTGACTTCTGCTGTTCTGCCTTTCTGCTTTCTACTTTATCCCTTCTAACTTCCACAACTTTCACTTGAGCCGGCTCCTTTAAGTAAACGATGGTAGCCGGTTAGAGGAGAAATATTTTTTGTTTCATATTATACAAATTATATTGACAGATACTATAAGTGTCTGTATGGAGTAGTGTAATCATTTATAAACCATACTATTTCATTCGTAGGGTGTTATTTTTTGTTAAACAACTAGCATAGTTATTCTTGACACATCCCACTTTTTAACCATCAATATGACTTTATTTCTATGTACTGCAGATGAAGAATCTCGCATATTTATTTCTTGCAACAAATAATTATGTAATTTAGGCAGTGACCAGCAGAAGTGGTACTAAATGAAGAGCCGTTTGGGAGCCGAAAGATCCGGCTCTGTTTCAGTTTCGATTTCCAAGGGGCGTTGGGGTTAACACGGATGCAGGCCGCATGGAAGGGTGCTTAGACCGTTTTCAAGCAGGGAAAAAATGGCGGCCTGGTTACAAACTACTGTACACTAACCTGTGTTTCTGAAAACATTAGCAAATGAAAATAGGCAATACACTAACAGAATCTTGATTCATGATTTGATCAGCACTGCCTAGTTTGACAGTTTGATCTGAGTTTCGTGAGCGTTGCGTTGGACGGAGGGATCCCTCATAGGAGGAGTTATAATTGTTAATACATTACATAAACACTTAAACATGTTTAAAAAGGCAGGTTGAAACAAAGTGTTACCAGTTATTTTAATTATTGATCAATCTGCTGATTACTTTTAACAATTAATCGTTTTTTCATACATGTTTTAGATTGTAGAAAATGTGGATTGTGTTTTTCAAGGCATGTGCTTGTTTTGTAGAACACGGTGCTGTTTGCCACGTCGCTTAAACACATACAGACCCTGCTTTTGTCTGTCACAGGTGTTAATGTCAAGGCCCCTGTGCTTTCATACCCCTTCATTTTGTCTCTTTTCCTCCCAGACACCGACTCTGGTTTCTAGCGCTGCTTTCAGTGCGTTCCTCCACAAGCACTGTCCTGTGGTGGCTGAGCGCTTCAGTCCCACTCCGTGGTGTTGGGGAGGCCGACTTCAAACCCTGGTCTGCGCCCTCCTCAAGTCCAGACCCCCCGTCACTTATCGCAAGTAGGATGAACCTCCTGGATGAGTCCGCTTTGTTCTGTTATGTTCCTTTTGCTGGCTGACACAGTCATCTTGTTATCTTACTATAGTATCTGGATATTTCTGTCTACAGGATTGAGTATTAAGTTAATGTGTTCTAAATCCAGTGCATTTCAAACACGGGGATGAAATAACTCTTAACCTTAAACCTATAGACTGGTGAAATAGTCATTTTTGTGTTGTTAATGTAATAGTAATCCTCCCTTCATCCCTCAGTGAGCTGATCCGTACGGTTGATGGTGGTCAGATCTCCCTGGACTGGGTGGACAATGAGGCCAGTGGGACCTACCCAGAATCCTCTACCCGTCCCACGGTGCTGATCCTCCCAGGCCTTACGGGGAACAGCCAGCAGTCCTATGTGCTCCATGCCATTGGCCAGGCCACCCGCCGCGGCTACAGGTCAGTTGTGCTCCTCACCTGTCTCCTGTCTTAAATGATGCAATTCTTCATCTGTGTGCCAAAATCTGAAGTGAAATGTAAACATGCTAAAATTTATAGTCAGTCATTGGAGAGTTTGGATTAAAGTAAGCAGGAAACTTATGTGACATGACTGAGGAATTTTAATTGCACTGAATTAAAGTCCAGTAGCTGCTGTAGCTGCTTTCATAGACATTTTCTTTCCTAGATGTGTGGTCTTCAACAACAGAGGCAATGGACAGGAAGAGTTGCTGGTAAGTATAATGATTACCTAACGAATTATGGCCATGTCACATTTAAATTCTGAAAGTTTCCCTTTCCCTCTGTTATTGAAACAGACGGATTTACGAAGCAGCTTCACATTTTAGAGTTCGCACATTGATCCCTGTCTATCACGCTGCAGGGAGCACTATTTCCAGCAGTCTTGGGTGATTACAGCAGTGTCTTATTCTTGGTTGTACCAAGCATGATTATTATCCTGATTCCATGTGTGAAAATTTAGTTCACACGGGGAATCAGGATAATAATCAAAAACAAATTAATGGGTCTGTGCATATTTTGGGATTTAGACATCAGGTGTTTTTAAGAAATCTCTTTGTATTTGATATTAATTTACCAATTTGAGACTTTCTGAACTTTCTAACTTTCTCAAAAAGGCTTACTGACAGCAAATCTGTCTTCACACTACTGGCCAGTCACCCCAAAAATATACTACTTTACATTACTGCTACTGAAGTTAAAAATTATATACAGTAATATATGTTTTCATCACACTGTGCAAGTAATTTAGTAAGTCTAGTTTTGGAAAGAAATGTCACTTGGGAAGTCTTCTACTGCTGCTTTTTCCAAACAAAAAAAAAAAAAATTAAGGATCAGACTGGATATTCAGAATTTTTGTTATTTATTATCAAATCCCATGAACAGACCAAAACCAACAAAAATTAAACAGGTATTGTCAAGTGTATCCAAAGGCTGATGTACTTTATTCTTCTGTGCCATAGATCTCTATTGTTGTCCAGAAGATATTGAAAACACATCAATGAGCCACACTGTTGTACTGGATGACATGTTCCTTCACTAAGATGAATGATGTTCATTTTTAGTCAAACTTACTGTCCTGCTGCTGTAAATACTCACTAGAGCACCAAATGTCTATTAATCTCAGTCTGCAAATGGTCCCTAACCCTCTGTTTCTCCAAACTGGGGGCATGCCAACCGCTATTTTCTGTAGGTAATACACTGACTATGGATAAGTACCTCATACAACCCCACTTCAAAAAACTATCCGTTAAAGATTTATATCTTCAGTAGGAATAAATGGGCTTTTAAATGCCACACACAGGCAGGGTAAGTTGGAAAGTATTGAGAGATCAACTTGTTGACAATAGGATAAATATAGAATAATGCCCGTCATATTGTGTGTGTGTGTGTGTGTACACAGCAGTGCAAACACAAAATCTGGCACTTGAACACTGCATGTAACGCTCCTCCTCTGTCCCTCTGCTCGCTTCAGACACCTGTTACCTACTGCGCAGCCAATACCTCAGACCTTGAGCGTGTGGTGCAGCATGTCAAAGGACTTTACCCACATGCGCCTGTGCTTGGTGCTGGTGTGTCTTTGGGAGGGTGAGTTGGTGTACGGTGTAATGGTTTCCAACTGCTCGCATTTCTCTGAGAAAATGTTCTCAAAAAGTTATTTCATGGTCAAATTTATCCCACAGTAGCTTTGTTTCCTTTCTCTGTCTTCCCTTTAGTTAGTACCTTTTTGTCAAAGTGCTGTTGTCTTTTCCTGTGTTTTTTCTGGGTCTTCTTTCACCGTCCGCAGCATGTTATTGTTAAACTACCTGGCCCGTAAGCGCACACAGTCAGGGATGGTGGCGGGTTTAACCATCTCTGTACCATGGGATACAGTGAAGTCCGCTGCCTCATTGGAAGAACCACTCAACTGGCTGCTCTTCAACAAACACCTCACGAGAGGCCTGTGTCGGGCTGTCACCAGGTCAGATACAGTGCCTTGCGAAAGTATTCGGCCCCCTTGAACTTTGTGACCTTTTGCCACATTTCAGGCTTCAAACATAAAGATATGAAACTGTAATTTTTTGTGAAGAAACAACAACAAGTGGGACAAAATCATGAAGTGGAACGAAATTTATTGGATATTTTAAACTTTAACAAATCAAAAACTGAAAAATTGGGCGTGCAAAATTATTCAGCCCCCTTAAGTTAATACTTTGTAGCGCCACCTTTTGCTGCGATTACAGCTTTAAGTCGCTTGGGGTATGTCTCTCAGTTTTGCACATCGAGAGACTCCTTGCCTCCATTCCTCCTTGCAAAACTGCTCGAGCTCAGTGAGGTTGGAGCGCATTTGTGAACAGCAGTTTTCAGTTTTTTCCACAGATTCTCTATTGGAAACCTGGATATGTTTCTTTTTGAACCATTCCATTGTAGATTTTGCTTTATGTTTTGGATCATTGTGTTGTTGGAAGACAAATCTGTCCCAGTCTCAGGTCTTTTGCAGACTCCATCAGGTTTTCTTCCAGAATGGTCATGTATTTGGCTCCATCCATCTTCCCATCAATTTTAACCATCTTCCCTGTCCCTGCTGAAGAAAAGCAGGCCCAAACCATGATGCTGTCACCACCATGTTTGACAGTGGGGATGGGGTGTTCAGGGTGATGAGCTGTGTTGCTTTTACGCCAAACATAACGTTTTGCATTGTTGCCAAAAAATTCAATTTTGGTTTCATCTGACCAGAGCACCTTCTTCCACATGTTTGGTGTGTCTCCCAGGTGGCTTGTGGCAAACTTTAAAACAACACTTTTTATGGATATCTTTAAGAAATGGTTTTCTTCTTGCCACTCTTCCATAAAGGCCAGATTTGTGCAGTATATTGTTGTCCTATGGACAGAGCCTCCCACCTCAGCTGTAGATCTCTGCAGTTCATCCAGAGTGATCATGGGCCTCTTGGCTGCATCTCTGATCAGTCTTCTCCTTGTATGAGCTGAAAGTTTAGAGGGACGGCCAGGTCTTGGTAGATTTGCAGTGGTCTGATACTCCTTCCATTTCAATATTATCGCTTGCACAGTGCTCCTTGGGATGTTTAAAGCTTGGGAAATCTTTTTGTATCCAAATCCGGCTTTAAACTTCTCCACAACAGTATCTCGGACATGCCTGGTATGTTCCTTGTTCTTCATGATGCTCTCTGCGCTTTAAACGGACCTCTGAGACTATCACAGTGCAGGTGCATTTATACGGAGACTTGATTACACACAGGTGGATTCTATTTATCATCATTAGTCATTTAGGTCAACATTGGATCATTCAGAGATCCTCACTGAACTTCTGAAGAGAGTTTGCTGCACTGAAAGTAAAGGGGCTGAATAATTTTGCACGCCCAATTTATCAGTTTTTGATTTGTTAAAACAGTTTGAAATATCCAATAAATTTCGTTCCACTTCATGATTGTGTCCCACTTGTTGTTGATTCTTCACAAAAAATTACAGTTTCATATCTTTATGTTTGAAGCCTGAAATGTGGCAAAAGGTTGCAAAGTTCAAGGGGGCCGAATACTTTCGCAAGGCACTGTAAGTAGCCGTTTCATAAATTCCTGAATTTAGTTCAATTCGGGTTGTTAAAACAATCTGTTTCTCACAGGCACAGGAAGGTTCTGGAGAAAGTGGTGGACGTTGACTATGTCCTGAAGGTCCGTTTTTTACATTTACTTTACTGTCATAGTTTCTCATCTCCCTTTTTGTTTGTGATTGCTTTTCCTCTCCATTTTCATTTCATCTCTCTCTTCCAGGCACGTTCTATCCGTGAGTTTGATGAACGCATCACCTCTGTGCTGTTTGGTTATAAATCTTGTATGGATTATTACCGCGATGCCAGCCCAGACAAAAAACTCCCCAATACAGCAGTACCCATCTTGTGCCTCAACGCTGCTGATGACCCCTTCTCTCCCCAACATG
The DNA here is from genome assembly GCF_020085105.1 of Siniperca chuatsi. Taxonomy (NCBI): domain Eukaryota; kingdom Metazoa; phylum Chordata; class Actinopteri; order Centrarchiformes; family Sinipercidae; genus Siniperca; species Siniperca chuatsi. The sequence continues at coordinate 15,044,257 of NC_058057.1, forward strand.
GTGAGTAGACAACAGGAGAAGATGGACATTGTGTTGTGATCAGAAGCACCAGATCCAACAGGTGATTTTTTTTTTTTGAGTTACTAAATTACGTATACAGGCACTTTATCGCACTATCTATTGATCCTTGCCAATAGTGTTTATTGCAACAGAAGTTATTTTTCTTTTTCCACTGTTGTAAAATGGTCAATCAATCTGTCTGGTATATTGTATTAACTCAAGTTAAACGAGGGCCGTTATATACTGGTATAAACATCAAAACGAGAGTTACATATATAACTACAGTTATTTGAATTTTGGACGTTAGATCTACGCATTAAAACAGCTGAAAACGGGGGTGCGGCGGTGTGTGTGTATAGGTTTGAATTAGGTGCGTAATGGTACACAAAATTCACAGTTCAGTATGTACCTCGGTTTTAGGGTCACGGTTCGGTATAGTAGGGAAAACAAACATTTATTTTTGTAATTTATTTTGAAAAATGTAAACATTAAACAGTGGCTATGATTCTTACTGTAACAGTTATTGACAATATGACAGTATTTGAGTGCATTAAGAAAAAATAAATAACAAATAACAAACATCAGTAATGCTCCATTGTAAGACTCTGACCTGTTGATAACAACTGCAGCTTGCGCTAGTTTATACAGAGCAGCACAACGTACTGACTGAAATGCACACGTGAAGGCACATTGTAGCGGGGCTCAAGCACTTTGACCATATGCTTAAATTCTGTATTCTCTACGACCGAGTATGGTCGCATATCTGCAGCCATAAATACTCCTATAGCATTAGTTGTTGATTTGGCACGATCCAAATCTGCAGTGAGAGGATGCCTGAACGCTGTGGGGAGAAGGACTCGCCTCGAACACATTCGGGTGATGCCGTCGGTTTGGGACGAATACACGTACCGCTTACACCCCTAGTTTGATTGCATTTTATTTAATTTTTATATATATATATATATATATATATATATATATATATATATATATATATATATATATATATATAAACTAAAACAGGGTGTTAAGTTGCTCTTAATGTTTTCTTTTGTGCTGTGGTTAATATTTCAGTCTCCATGCTACACAAGATGATTTCTATCTAATGTTTTAGCTTGGCTACTCTCTCCTTTTCCTGACTCCTTTTTCATTGTATTTCTTGCCCACACAGCCTTCCCAGTGACCATAGTCGAGAGCCTGCCTAATGTCGCTCTGTTGTTGACGGCCCATGGTGGACACATCGCCTTCCTGCAGGGGTTGTTTCCCCTGCGGCGAGAGAGCTACATGGATCGCCTGTTTGGTCAGTTTGTCCAAGCCGCCTTTGAACACCCGAGGGACATCAAGAAAGCCTGTGGCATTAAGGAGGAGAAGATGAGCTGATCGTCTTTCACCCCGTCACTCTGTTTGCACTCTGAAGCTGAGCTAATATCAGAAGGACTGCTAGCTGCGAAGAATATGAAGTCACTGGCATCATAGCAGCAATTCACAAAAATGCATTGCTTAGCTTTGCGTTTTGTTATCTTACCACAGAAATGTCTCCTCCATGTTTGCACAGAGAATGACCAACTGTATTGTGCAATACTATGACCTCACTGCAGCTAAGCCAGTCTACCTCCTCATCGTCTCAGGTTCTCTTCTATATGGAAGTTTTTTGGCCTCTTTATTCAAATTACAATGCATTTTGCAATTGGCAATTCAATATGCAAAGTGATAATGCAATCCTCAATTAAGTTTGAATTATTCTGATTAAACATTTGAATGAAAGCTCAATTAATTGCATTTCACATTGCCATGGTATTTTGGTCTCTTTATTCAAATGCCAATTCATTTTGGCATTGGCAATTCAATGTGCCAGCAAAACAGCGCCCCCAGTCTATGGCATTTACTTTTACTTGTCTACAAGCTTTTTTGGTGTCAAAATTCAAATGAAAATGCAATCTGTCAGTCCTCTCATCAAGGCGGGTCTTCAGTTAGGACGTCCCCTCCACGCTCAGTGATTGGGTAACAGCTGGCACTGTTCTTGATGGGTACGTTGCTTTCTACCCCACATGAAATGCATATGTTCAACCTAGAGTTCAGACATTAGTTTATTACAGTAGGGCCATTGTTGGCATTTTGTGTTTATCTACATCCTCATGCTGAGTCATTAAAAGCTAATGCTAGCTACGCCTGGTTAAAGTTAGTAGCTTGCTTACAAACTAAGGCAACGCTTGCAAAGTAACTTAGCTAAAGTTAGCTAAGTTTACTGCTGGTTGCTCACTAATTTACAACGCTAGCAACAACAGCGATAACTAACTACTATGTGGGAGCATTGATGTAACATATTGGATACGTAGATGTAGCCAAATAGTCATTTCTTTATGTGTGCTGATGAAGTTTACACTTAAAAAATACTGTAAATTTCTCAGCAAAACATAGACTGAAGTAATAACTAGCTACCATAACAGAAAATCCCAAGTTATGCTAGAAATGTCATAATGCCTATTTTCATTGCAGTTCACCTGCAAGATGTGGTGCTTTGTTGGTTAAAATGATTACATTCTAGTGTGTTGTCGCTAAAGACATAATACAAAACAATTTTTTGTGTGCAATTCATTTTTCTTTAGGTGAGGAAACCAGGCTAAATCAGTGGGTGTTGAACATGAGGAGAAAGAAGTGGACTCCCTCAGGCAGTTCCTCCTCTCACTTAACTCTGCAGCGAGCACTTTGAGGAGGATCAGCTCATCACAGATAGACCGATCATTTCTGAGGCCTGCGCTCATGCGATAAGAAAGAGGTACTTTTCAGTCAATTCATAAAACAGTCATAATCATGTCATAATAAAGTTACATGTGAGAACACGCACACTCAGCCATGGTGTTCAGAGGAAATGTGGCCATTTCAGAGGACGAGACCTTTCCCAGAGCCAGAAAACCAGCTCCAGACAGCGATACTCACAACTATACAGTGAGATGAGTACATTTTCTATAAACTGACTGAGTACATCAACTGACTACTCTTACCTGGTTTTCCAGATTTGCCATGTACCTAAATTAAACAAGAGACTGCGGTGAATTGTTTTGTGGTTCAATATATTTGATATGCACATAGTCAGAAAACCAAACTTTATATCTCTCTCTTGATCATTGGTTGTTAATGTTAAGGGACAACTTATAATATTCACATTTGTGTATAAATCATGTATGCAAGAAGTATAAGACAACATTGAATATGGCCTTTTCATGAATAATCTACGTTCTGACAAACAACACTGCCATTAATGTCTTCCTGGTTGCTTATTGTACATATTGACATTAAACTGGATGCGTACCATAGAAGAAGTCTACTGACTTAGAGCAACAATTTAATAAATTACTTGCACATTAAATAATAGCATTAAAAATATTTTAGGATCTATCAATATACAGGGGTGGACCATGGTCAAGGTGAGCTTAATTATCCTAAAAAAAATGTTCATACTGAAATGAGGTAGGCTTTCAGTGCTACATCACAAATAGTAAGCATCAATAAATATTAATATAATTAATAAATATTTACATGATAGCACAGTATAGAAATAGTAACATTACTTTTATATGTAATGTGTAGTTTAAAGAGCCAGTGCTGCAGTCCATTTAAGCACTGGAGGCTGGAGTGGAAAGGGAGAAGACATTAGGAAGAGCACAGTTCACTTATAGCCATATCAGTGTTCAAGTTGAACACTGATATGGCTATAAGTGTTAGTGTCAATAAAAACATATAACACTAAAGTCTATCAGCCGTCACATAAATTATGACAGTCTTGGCCAGGTGATGGGCTTAACAAAACAAAAACCCTGTAAAGGTCGACTTCAACAATGGAGGAAATGTCAGGCATGGACACTTCACCGTTGGAGGAGTTGGGCTTTAAGGAACTTATACAGCAATTCTGTGTAAAAATACTGTTTACTGTAGGGATGAAATTAACTTCATCACACAAAAATAGCCCAGGAGTGCCAAACCTTATGTGATGGTGATGTACAAACCTGCCACTTAAACAATGTAGAAATGTAGCCATAACACTGTTCACACACATCGCTGGGTGAGGCAGGTAATGCAGTGTGGAGGGCAGCGATGCGACCCTTAAAATATAATAAGCATGTTAGTGACTAGTAGCATTAGCTATTCAGGACGAAGGAAGGAGGCAGTGCTATGGCCTAACCTTTCTCCAAAGAACACGTGCCAGCTGTGGTATTGTAGTGCAGTATAGCATAATTAATGTGCTGTTTACATTGTCGACTACCAATAATTTTTTACTGCCTGTGGGCTTACTTGATGGAACTTGTTTTGTGTGGTGAGCAATAAATACGCATTAACATTACGCAAGTGTATCACCTATGAAATGCAATTGATTGAGCTTTCATTTAAATTTTTAATCAGAATAATTCAAACTTAATTGAGGATTGCATTGCCACTTTGCATATTGAATTTCCAATTGCAAAATGCATTGTCATTTTTTAGTATTGAAGAAATGTTGCAGCCAGCTGATAAGTTAATGACTAATATTGCATCTACAGGTTTTGCAAGACTTGTTTTCCTTGAAGTGTGTAACATGCCTTAAAAGATTCCTTGTCTTTTAGCCCTGCATGCATACTTTACATACAATTTCTCAATGCATACCATACTCTGAGGTAATCCTGCAAACAGTTCAGTTGTTGGAACTGTCGATCTCAAGATGAAAATACCACACAGCAGGGATATGCATATCTGCTATGAAGAAAAGACTTTATATCATCTGAGTTTTTAAAACAAAAAAGGGAATCAGTTAAATGTGAATGCGTGTAATCGTTTTTGCAGTATGCTTGGTTGCAATGTAAGTGTAAATTTTCATTTCAGTTGGTGATTTTACATCATGAAAAAGTGATGGAGATATCCGTAAGATGAACTCATTCCCGTCAGGTGCTGTCGTCAGTAGCAACGCATAATTCAGCCTGGGTTTGTTTTGATTAATATCTACATATCACCGTGTTGGACAGAATGGAAAAATGTCATGGCATGCACGGCCTGTCACAGAGTTCCCTCCGGTTCCACAGCTGCAACCCGAGCCGCTTTCTCTCTGAGCGGTGGGGTCATTAATGTTGATGATTAACCAGACAGAGTATCAATAATTAACTGTGAACAATAAAGGCCCACGCCCTCTGTCACAATGCTAACCCTTCAGCCTCATTTAGATTCATTTAATGACGCTGCGGCCTGGAAAACATTCAGTGGCGTGTGGAAACATAGAAACCTAATGAAGTAGACACTTTCTAGCTCCGGCAGATATAATCTACGAGTTGTCTTGGTTGTCCTCAGCGTTGATAATTTCCCTCTACTCCAGCTGTCAGCTATGTGAGTGTAACTCTCAGAGCAGAGGCACTCAGAATGATGATATTATAAAGAGATTGTCTTTGAAAACCAGTTTATAAAAATATCAAGGTAGAAGAAGGTGGGAAAAAAGCATTTGAGAAAAGATAAAATTCATGCTTGTGTGCTTCACATATTGTCTTACGATCACTTCCCCTTTCTGTAATCTTTTACAGTGACTTGCTGATTGTTTACTTATGCCTTATTATAACACAGGTGTGCCTTGGACTGGTCACAATGAAAGACCACTCTAAAATGGGCAGTTTTATGTTGACAAAAGACATTTATTAGGCACTAAACTATGGCTATTTCATATAGGGCTACAGATATGCATTTTGGGGGGGGGCGGCAGAAAACCAGTCAGTCTCATGCAGTGCCACACATCTCCTTCCTGACTGCAGTTTGTCGTCATGACCGACTGAATAAAATTGAATTATACTCAAAAATAAATGGTGGGGTCCCTGATAAACAATACAAAACAGTTAACTGAAGGAAATACCCCAAATAATAACAATAACAACCTTGTAAATATCAAGTGACATCTCACACATGAAATAATATGAGATTCGTTTCAAAATGTCAACTATGCACATCGCACAAAAACACCACACTGGGGCTGAAATATAAAAATATACAATATGAAGACAATAATGACCTTGTCAAGTGCTACATGTAGCAAAAGGTGGTGATAACGCACCTAATACATTTGTTGCCAACCGGCCGGCGCTAAGTAACGAAGAAGAAGAACGGCGCATGCGTGTCAGTTAACTTCCATATTTGTAGTCAGTCTGTCTGTTTATGTGTAACGGATGTGAACGCCTCCATGTTGAGGGGCGGACCATAACCTGAGGCGGCCGTTTCTCTTCAAACATACGACCCTCGGCAACCAGGAAGCGGCAGCCCCTGGAGAAAACACCGCTGAATAAAAGCCTGCGGTGGATACCAGCTCTTCACCGTCACCGTCAGTGCTGATGGGACGTCTCGGAGTGGAGGACGTTAGCTGGTGATGATGAAGGCAGGTTGTCGGACATTAACTACCGTTACACGTCTGTCAGTCAGTTGTGTCTTTCGCTGTGTCGGTTAGCGAGTCATTTACATACTGTCAACTACCAGGTTAGCTCTGTACATTAGCTAAAAAGCTTATTGGGAGTGTGTTTCCAGACCTTATACGGTGTTCATCTGCTCTCTCCCGGCCGCACTTTACTATCTGTGGGCCCGCAAGTGTCAGGTCAGTCACAGCGGTCAAGGCTGGGTAACAATGACCGCACTATATGTAGTTTTATTTGTGTTTTATGTTATTTTTTTCTTATTTATGTTATGTTTTCTTATTCTGTTTTAGTTTATTTTTTCATTTAATTGAAATTTTCATTTTGTCGTTCTATTTTGTTGTATTCACTTATTCACTGAATTTTATGTTTAATCTTAGTCTTCTCTATTTTATTTTATTGCATTTTTCAATATTTCTTCAATATTTTTTCCTTTTTTGAATAAAGTTTTTGGTGAGTCTTTAAGGTGGTATCATTTTGCTTTATTTTACACACCAGCAAAATCCTACTATGAGCTCCTATGAAAATATATAATAACTAGAAGGTCACTCGGAGAGCACAGACCTCCGCCAAGGCCAATAGTCCACTATATATGTCTGGATATATTTCCCAAACTATTAGAATTACAGTATGTCAAAATATTGTTGTGTCTAGCTGTCATTATTTCACATCCCTGATGACTTATTTCTTACATACCTGCTGCATTTGTTTCTACAGTAATGTTTGAGGTGGCTGTTATGTTTTGTATGTTCTTCCTTGGCCCATGCTACACCCTTCAACCAAGTTTCATGAATATCAGGCCAGTACTTTTTCCGTAATTCTGCTGACAGACAAACAAACAAACAAAACCAAAAGTATAACCTCCTTGGCGGAGGTAATTATTATTATATAATTTGCATGGTTTGTATGTCATAGCCTAAGGTTACTGTACTTGTTCTACAAAATTGAGGGCACTTTAATACAGATTTTATTCATACAACACTATGTTGAGGCCATTTGTAAGTGTTTATTGTATTTGTCAACAACTATAACTATCATATTAAGCATCTACAACTGGTGTATAAAGCAGTAATGAATCCTTGATCACATCATTTAACATAGTTGTAATCATATATAATGACATATCTTCATCAGTGTTAAGAACTGGTTTAAACTTTATTCACAAGTTATGGATCCCTCATAGGAGGAGTTATAATTGTTGACAAATACATTAATAAACACTTAAACATGTTAAAGGCAGGTTGAAATACAGTGTTATCAGTTATTTTCATTATTGATCAATCTGATTATTTTTTCAATTAATCGATGTTTTGGTTAGTCTGTAAAATGTGAAAAAACTGTCACAATTTCCAAAACCCAAACTGATGCCTGACCAGCAGTTTTAAAACCCAAAGATATTCAATTTACAATCATAAAACACACGAAAAACACCAAATCTTTACATGAGAACATGCAAATGTTTGGCATTGTAACCTGATTTGCTTAAACATTTATTTGATCATGTTAGTTTAATACCACATAATATTCATGTTGTATGTTTTGTATGTGTTACAGTCTAGTTGTCATGGGGTGCCATGGGATCAAGACATATTGTATGAAAGTCATGATCATTGTTTTTCATACATGTTCTTAGATTGTTTTAGATTGTAGAAAATGTGGATTGTGTTTTTCAAGGCATGTGCTTGTTTTGTAGAACACGGTGCTGTTTGCCACGTCGCTTAAACACATACAGACCCTGCTTTTGTCTGTCACAGGTGTTAATGTCAAGGCCCCTGTGCTTTCATACCCCTTCATTTTGTCTCTTTTCCTCCCAGACACCAGCCCTGGTTTCTAGTGCTGCTTTCAGTGCGTTCCTCTACAAGCACTGTCCTGTGGTGGCTGAGCGCTTCAGTCCCACTCCGTGGTGTTGGGGAGGCCGACTTCAAACCCTGGTCTGTGTCCTCCTCAAGTCCAGACCCCCCGTCACTTATCGCAAGTAGGATGAACCTCCTGGATGAGTCCGCGTTGTTCTGTTATGTTCCTTTTGCTGGCTGACACAGTCATCTTGTTATCTTACTATAGTATCTGGATATTTCTGTCTACAGGATTGAGTATTAAGTTAATGTGTTCTAAATCCAGTGCATTTCAAACACGGGGATGAAATAACTCTTAACCTTAAACCTATAGACTGGTGAAATAGTCATTTTTGTGTTGTTAATGTAATAGTAATCCTCCCTTCATCCCTCAGTGAGCTGATCCGTACGGTTGATGGTGGTCAGATCTCCCTGGACTGGGTGGACAATCAGGCCAGTGGGACCTACCCAGAATCCTCTATCCGCCCCACGGTGCTGATCCTCCCAGGCCTTACGGGGAACAGCCAGCAGTCCTATGTGCTCCATGCCATTGGCCAGGCCACCCGCCGCGGCTACAGGTCAGTTGTGCTCCTCACCTGTCTCCTGTCTTAAATGATGCAATTCTTCATCTGTGTGCCAAAATCTGAAGTGAAATGTAAACATGCTAAAATTTATAGTCAGTCATTGGAGAGTTTGGATTAAAGTAAGCAGGAAACTTATGTGACATGGTGTCACAGACATGCCATGTTCCACCTTCAGCCAGTCTCATCACACTTCATCACCAGAATACTAATCACACACACCTGCTCCCCATCAGCACCTAATCACAACCAGGATAAAAGCACACCACTCACCTCAGTCAGTTGTCCGGTCTCGTTAGTACCACGAAGTGGTGAGACGGCTGAACTACTGTTTAACAATGTGTTCCGCTATTACGGGATCCCCGACGACATTGTATCTGATTGGGGACCCCAGTTCATTTCACAAGTGTGGAGAGCCTTCTTCTCCCTCCTAGGTGTGACCGTTAGCCTCTCATTAGGATACCTTTTGCAGTCAAACGGCAGATGGAGAGGAAGATCCAAGAGATTGGCCGGTTTCTACGTACCAGAAATCTTGGAACCAGTTTCTGGGTTGGGCCGAGTACGCCCAGAACTCCCTCTGTCAACCTACCACTGGACTCACTCCCTTCCAGTGCGTACTCAGCTGCCAACCCCCTCTCTTCCCGTGGTCAGGAGAACCACCAGCAGTGGACTACTGGTTCTGAGAGAGCGAGAGGGTCTGGGACGCACCTCACCATCAGATGCAACGAGCTCTTCGCAGATGCAAAATGATGGCCGACCTGAGACGATCTGATGTTCCAGTCTATCAACCTGCTCAGAAGGTCTGGCTATCGACCCGGGACATCAGAATGCATCTGCCCTGCAAGAAGCTCAGTCCCAGATTCATTTGTCCCTTCACAAGCAGATCAACCCCGTCACCTATCAACTCCAGATACCACCTCAGTACAAAATCCACCCAACTTTCCACGTGTCTCCAGCGTGTCTTCCCTGTCTCCGTACATTCATCGCCTGTGTGGGAGTTGCCAGCCTTCCTCGTGTGTTCTCCCGGTTCCTGAACATCTACCCATCCATTACCAACAAACCAGTAAGACAAGGACAGTATCTGTGGACATTATTCCTACTCTAGATAACCCATAACCTCACATTGTACCTGCATACTGTGTTGGCTGTGCTGTAACCCAAATAAACCACCATCTGTTTCCATATCGGTGTCTTCTGCCTCTCTGTCCGGAACACATGGCTGAGGAATTTTAATTGCACTGAATTAAAGTCCAGTAGCTGCTGTAGCTGCTTTCATAGACATTTTCTTTCCTAGATGTGTGGTCTTCAACAACAGAGGCACTGCACGGGAGGAGTTGCTGGTAAGTATAATGATTATGTAATGAATTATTGCCATGTCATATTTAATTCTGAAAAGTTTCCTTTTCCCTCTGTTATTGAAACAGACTATTTTTTGTTTTTAGAGTTTGCACATTGATCCCTGTCTATCACGCTGCAGGGAGCACTATTTCCAGCAGTCTTGGGTGATTACAGCAGTGTCTTATTATCCTGATTCCACGTGTGAAAATTTAGTTCACACGGGGAATAAGGATAATAATTTTTAGATGTCAGGTGTTTTTTAAAAAATCTCTTTGTATTTGATATTAATTTACCAATTTGAGACTTTCTGAACTTTCTAACTTTCTCAAAAAGGCTTACTGACAGCAAATCTGTCTTCACACTACTGGCCAGTCACCCCAAAAATATACTACTTTACATTACTGCTACTGAAGTTGAAAATTATATACAGTAATATCTGTTTTCATCACACTGTGCAAGTGATTTAGTAAGTCTAGTTTTGGAAAGCAATGTCACTTGGGAAGTCTTCTACTGCTGCTTTTTCCAAAAAATAAAATAAAAAATTAAGGATCAGACTGGATATTCAGAATTTTTGTTATTTATTATCAAATCCCATGAACAGACCAAAACCAACAAAAATTGAACAGGTATTGTCAAGTGTATCCAAAGGCTGATGTACTTTATTTTTCTGTGCCATAGATCTCTATTGTTGTCCAGAAGATATTGAAAACACATCAATGAGCCACACTGTTGTACTGGATGACATGTTCCTTCACTAAGATGAATGATGTTCATTTTTAGTCAAACTTACACTGTCCTGCTGCTGTAAATACTCACTAGAGCACCAAATGTCTATTAATCTCAGTCTGCAAATGGTCCCCAACAAAGGCACTATTTACTCCAGTTTGAGTAATGTTTGCTAAAAACTACAGTGCCCAGCTGTTTAAGGAAATTACTTAGCCTTTTTTAAAATTTGAACTATATATTTGTGTCCCATTTTTAAAGATTTACATCTTCAGTAGGAACAAATTGGCTTTTAATGGTGGGATATGCGATTCTAATCCAATACACATCTTTTTGTCAAATTCAACAAATATCTCCTTACGGTCCACCAGCTGTCCGTTCAGTGTGTGCGCTGAAAAAAACTCTGGTGTTTGTACATAGCCTTGGCTCTGTAAACGGGAAACAAACTAAGTGGCTCAGACCGAACACTTCCAACCATGATTTGTGTGTCAGGTAACATTAAATGACTTGCCCACGGACAATCAACTTACTTTCTAGTTTGCCAAGATATGCTGTTGTTGTGATGTTAGCTATAGCAGCAGGACAGTTGTGAGTATTGCTGTCTGGAGCTGCTGTGCTGGCTCTGGGAAACCGTCTCTTCCTCTCTGGCTGTTAGCTTCGCAGCAGCAACAGTTTGCTAACCCACAACCTAGCTAACGTTAGTTACCTTACTTGCTGTGTCGTTGTTCGCTCTAATAATGGTATTTTTCATGGTATTGGATTTCTCTAGAAACAAAAACCCCACTTTTAAATGCCACAGACAGGCAGGGTAAGTTGGAAAGTATTGAGAGATCAACTAAGGCAATGTTGGTTTTGGTCTTTTCATTGGATTTGTTGACAATAAAATAAATATAGAATAATGCCAGCTGTAGTGTATGTGTGTATGTATGTAATATACAGCAGTGCAAACACAAAATCTGGCACTTGAACACTGCATGTAACGCTCCTCCTCTGTCCCTCTGCTCGCTTCAGACACCTGTTACCTACTGCGCAGCCAATACCTCAGACCTTGAGCGTGTGGTGCAGCATGTCAAAGGACTTTACCCACATGCGCCTGTGCTTGGTGCTGGTGTGTCTTTGGGAGGGTGAGTTGGTGTACGGTGTAATGGTTTCCAACTGCTCGCATTTCTCTGAGAAAATGTTCTCAAAAAGTTATTTCATGGTCAAATTTATCCCACAGTAGCTTTGTTTCCTTTCTCTGTCTTCCCTTTAGTTAGTACCTTTTTGTCAAAGTGCTGTTGTCTTTTCCTGTGTTTTTTCTGGGTCTTCTTTCACCGTCCGCAGCATGTTATTGTTAAACTACCTGGCCCGTAAGCGCACACAGTCAGGGATGGTGGCGGGTTTAACCATCTCTGTACCATGGGATGCAGTGAAGTCCGCTGACTCAATGGAAGAACCACTCAACTGGCTGCTGTTCAATAAACACCTCACGAGAGGCCTGTGTCGTGTTGTCACCAGGTCAGATAAGTAGCCGTGTCATAAATTCCTAAATTTAGTTCAATTCGGGTTGTTAAAACAATCTGTTTCTCACAGGCACAGGAAGGTTCTGGAGAAAGAGGTGGACGTCGACTATGTCCTGAAGGTCCGTTCTTTACATTTACTTTAGTGTCATAGTTTCTCATCTCCCTTTTATGTGTGATTGCTTTTCCTCTCCATTTTCATTTCATTTCATCTCTCTCTTCCAGGCACGTTCTATCCGTGAGTTTGATGAACGCATCACCTCTGTGCTGTTTGGTTATAAATCTTGTATGGATTATTACCGCGATGCCAGCCCAGACAAAAAACTCCCCAATACAGCAGTACCCATCTTGTGCCTCAACGCTGCTGATGACCCCTTCTCTCCCCAACATGGTGAGTAGACAACAGGAGAAGATGGACATTGTGTTGTGATCAGATCCAACAGATGTATTAGTTGACACGTGAATGTGAAGTCTGTGTTCGATTTCTGTATGTTTCCTGCAGAATGAGGTTGTATCTCAATGGGTCTGAAATCCGATCTGAGGGGACTCACACCTGACACATAAATAGAGTCAGGTGTGACTGGATGCAAATGTCACATTGAAAAGACCGGTGTAGCCACAGCTTTAGTCTTTGGACATGTCTTAGTCTCAAAGCATGCAACGGAGAGAGAGTACAAATACTACAGTGGCAGATATGCTACGTCTACTACTTGTAATCCAGTAGTTTACAGTGTTTTAGTGTTTGTGGCAAATCTACACCCTCCATACCACACATTCATATCCTCTACTCTGTCTCACTCCACCTCTGCTGCATCTGTAGAAGCCTAGCTAAGCTAACGTTAAACGCATTGAAGCTCAAGTGAAACGAGGGCTTTTAAATACCGGTATAGACATAGAATCGAGCGTTACATATATAACTACAGTTCTGTTAGAGCTAGGCATGTGGGTGTGTGTATGGGTTTGAATGCATTCTATTTAATTTATATATATATATTTATTAACTAAAACTGGGTGGTTAAGTTGCTCTTAATGTTTTCTTTTGTGCTGTGGTTAATATTTCAGTCTCCATGCTACACAAGATGTTTTCCATCTAATGTTTTAGCTTGGCTACTCTCTCCTTTTCCTGACTCCTTTTTCATTGTATTTCTTGCCCACACAGCCTTCCCAGTGACCATAGTCGAGAGCCTGCCTAATGTCGCTCTGTTGTTGACGGCCCATGGTGGACACATCGCCTTCCTGCAGGGGTTGTTTCCCCGTGGTGAGAGCTACATGGAGCGCCTGTTTGGTCAGTTTGTCCAAGCCGCCTTTGAACACCCGAGGGACATCAAGAAAGCCTGTGGCATTAAGGAGGAGAAGATGAGCTGATCGTCTTTCACCCCGTCACTCTGTTTGCACTCTGAAGCTGAGCTAATATCAGAAGGACTGCTAGCTGCGAAGAATATGAAGTCACTGGCATCATAGCAGCAATTCACAAAAATGCATTGCTTAGCTTTGCGTGTTGTTATCTTACCACAGAAATGGCTCCTCCATGTTTGCACAGAGAATGACCAACTGTATTGTGCAATACTATGACCTCACTGCAGCTAAGCCAGTCTACCTCCTCATCGTCTCAGGTTCTCTTTTAACGAGCAATCAAAAGTTTAAAAAAAAGTCGAAGTATTGAAGAAATGTTGCAGCCAGCGGATAAGTTAATGACTAATATTGCATCTACACAGAAAAAGGTTTTGCAAGACTTGTTTTCCTTGAAGTGTGTAACATGCCTTAAAAGATTCCTTGTCTTTTAGCCCTGCATGCATACTTTACATACAATTTCTCAATGCATACCATACTCTGAGGTAATCCTGCAAACAGTTCAGTTGTTGGAACTGTCGATCTCAAGATGAAAATACCACACAGCAGGGATATGCATATCTGCTATGAAGAAAAGACTTTATATCATCTGAGTTTTTGATTTTAAAACAAAAAAGGGAATCAGTTAAATGTGATAGTATTGCATGTGTGTATATGTTTTTGCCAGTAAACCAGTAAATCTCAGTGTGGTAATTGAGATATTTGTACCTGCTGTCAATAATTTAATAGCGAGTGGTTCTGAATTTGTGTGTGTTTTAATCTGCCTTTTGTTTGCCATTGAAAAACATTGTTGTTTGGGAAACGGGCGATAGATAAAAGACTGTCTATCATGTCGGTATTGTGGCCACTTTAAGTCCACACCATAATTATTTGAAGTGTAGTTTGAAGTCATAGGAGGGCATTTGTCTTGAATTTAATCACTTATACAAAGACCAGGTCAGTGTGTGTGCACACTGAATGTCTTTGAGAATATGCTGAAGGTTTGATTATGTGTATGTATCACTGATAGTGCACTGATGATAAAAAAAAAAACAATATTATGCCAACACCAAGGTATTCTTAATGTATGATTTATGTGTTTATTTCATACCAGAAGCTACAGTTGTTTGACTTGACTCTGAACAGGAAATGTTAAGAAACTGTGATTCAAGAACATGAATGTGTTAAGATTATAGCAGCAAATGTTGCTAATTGCTGGCTTATTGTGTTTATTTGCTCATCAGCTCTCTGCAGATGTTCACCACATTCACTTGCCTGTAATTGCTTTGTAGTTTTTAATGGAGAAATGTGTTTTTTTCCCAATTTCACTTCTGTATGAGCTGTAACCACAACTTTGGGCATTATGACCCATCTATTTGGTTTTTGGTTATTGAATTACACTTGAATTAAATGACAATAATCAGAATTTTCATTTCAGTTGGTGATTTTACATCATGAAAAAGTGATGGAGATATCCGTAAGATGAACTCATTCCCGTCAGGTGCTGTCGTCAGTAGCAACGCATAATTCAGCCTGGGTTTGTTTTGATTAATATCTACATATCACCGTGTTGGACAGAATGGAAAAATGTCATGGCATGCACGGCCTGTCACAGAGTTCCCTCCGGTTCCACAGCTGCAACCCGAGCCGCTTTCTCTCTGAGCGGTGGGGTCATTAATGTTGATGATTAACCAGACAGAGTATCAATAATTAACTGTGAACAATAAAGGCCCACGCCCTCTGTCACAATGCTAACCCTTCAGCCTCATTTAGATTCATTTAATGACGCTGCGGCCTGGAAAACATTCAGTGGCGTGTGGAAACATAGAAACCTAATGAAGTAGACACTTTCTAGCTCCGGCAGATATAATCTACGAGTTGTCTTGGTTGTCCTCAGCGTTGATAATTTCCCTCTACTCCAGCTGTCAGCTATGTGAGTGTAACTCTCAGAGCAGAGGCACTCAGAATGATGATATTATAAAGAGATTGTCTTTGAAAACCAGTTTATAAAAATATCAAGGTAGAAGAAGGTGGGAAAAAAGCATTTGAGAAAAGATAAAATTCATGCTTGTGTGCTTCACATATTGTCTTACGATCACTTCCCCTTTCTGTAATCTTTTACAGTGACTTGCTGATTGTTTACTTATGCCTCCACTTTAATCTGTCTTCTACATCAGCAGGAAATATTACGTCACTGTTAAATGTCACAGAAATCACAAATCAGTATTGCAGTTATGCTTTAAAGTAAAAAAACAACAACACTATACACAAGTTAATTTTGAGAGAAAACTAATAAAATGCAATGAAATCCCGGGTTTAGCAGGTTTTAACAGCTGAGCATGATTTTTGCACCCCAACTTCAGCTTTCTCTCCAGTCCATCCTCCTCCTCCTGCCTGTATTCCTCTACCTGGTGTGATGGGAGGAGCCTCAGGTTATCCTTAATGATTCAACACCAGAGCTGCTGAGATTGACAGATAGAGAAAGAGAAGGAAAGAGTGCGAGTGAGAGATAGCTGGAGAGAAGTAAAAATAATAAAAAGCTGTAGAGCAGACATGGCAATGTAAGCTGAGAAAGTGTGCAGCAGGTAGAAGAAGAAGTAATGCCAAAGAGGTTGCAGACTGCATGTTTGTATCTACTCAGGTGTGTCCAGTCTGCAGACAGTCTGGGGGTCAAGCAGAAATTGAACACATAACAAATACTTCTCTGCAACTGAAAGTGGATCTTGTGAGCAGTTCAGGGTGATTATTTGTCTCTTATGATCCATGCGGCCTTTATAGGCTGAACAGACATTAATCTTCTCTCCTGATCCACACGCAGCCTGCAGGTGAGTGTGACTCTGGCTTATCTGTCTACATATTACATGTAATTTTGTCTCTGAGAGTTGGATGTCATTTAAATAGAGGATTCTAAAGGCATTTGGATGGCTGTGTTGATAAGTATGAGCTCTAGATCCATATTTCAACACATGGCTTGTGTTTAAAGTGCAGATTTTTAGCTTTACAGGCTTGTAAACAAGAGAAATACACCTTTTTCTCATGGCTTTCCCCTTTGAGGTTCTACAGTTATTGCCATCACAATTCCATTAAGTGAAAAAGATGATGATCTGCATGTGCAAAAAAACCTTAATATCCAGTGAAAGAGTGCAACTCAAACACACCACCAGACTAGGCACAGTCTCCAGGTTTCTATTACAGAGCACCTATTGAGAATTCAGCTGTAGTTACACTTGGCCATGAATTAGTAATGAGACAGTATGGAGTGTACAGTATGCTGCCTGTATCAGTATAATGGTGATCAGTTGAGCATCATGTTCCTGCTGCGAAGCAGACAGAAATACCCCTTTTTTTATTTGTCTCTGCTAATTTCCCATTTCCCATTCTCTTCCACGATCATTTACTGGATGAATCACTGCTATGTGAATGTTATTGGCATGCAAAGATCATTGATAATTTTTTAAATTATGTGTCAAACTTAATAATCTGAAATATACTTGAAATATCTCAGACTTTTGAAGCTATTGCATCACATAAATTTGATGCAATGGCATATGAATGAATAAAAGTGCCAATACACAACCAGCAGTGTGCAGCTACTTATGGGCTCACTATTTCAACTCCAGTCGCCTTGGGCTGAAAGCGCAGTTAAACTAATTTTCCTTCATTAAATGTTGGCCAGCAGGCACTAAGGGGTATCATCCAAATCTGCCCCAGTTGTCTTTCTTTATAGCTGCAAGTTCCTAGAAAGCTTACAAATTGTGTTTGTGCACAGCTCCGTCTGTGTGTGTGTGACAGGTTAATAAAACACCCAGAGGCAAATTTGACTTACTAGTGTGGTGCAACATGTAGTAACATTTTATTTTGTTGCCATTATGTTCCCTGTAAAATTTTAATGACTACCAATGCTTTGTCATTCCTGCAACACAGGACTTTTAACTCCTGGCACTGCAGCTGCATAGTGTTACATACTGGACGGGATTATCACATTGTTGCCTCCTTTGATGGTGAATCATTGGTGCGATGGAAAATATCACATCCAATTTAGGTGACTGGGAATGCTGTGAAGATTGGGCCCAATATCCAACTCCTTGTCAGTATCGCCTTCTGTCTAGACTTGCATCAAAGGAACAACCCTTTTTGATAGTGGAACAGGAGCCATTTTATATTTCCCTGTCACATTTTGTTGGTCTATTGCTTAGCAACTTTATGATTCACTTTAACATCGTGTCTAATCTTAGAGCTGTCCAATGTTCAAGGTGAGGCAGCGGTAACATGTGATGAACACAGTGATCATAGGCAAACAGCTCATTCCACCTCAGGCTTTACCGGAGCGGTTGCGTGTTTTTAGGATTTTGGTCGGGTAACCAGTGGCCTTTTTGTAATGTTTGGCGTGTCAGTAGAGACATAAACATCTTTCCATTAGCAGCAAAGTAAAAATAGTGGAGATGCCTCGTTTTCAGGGCTTTTGTAAACAGATCACCTGGATGAAAAAAAGATACTGGATCTGGTGTGTGGGGTTAACCTATCTCACACAGCAGTGCTAATGAATCTGTGTCATTTGTAAGCATACACACACTTTTGTTGCTTTGTTGTTCCACTCTCAAACTCAAACACTCAGTTATACAGCAGAGGTTGTTAATGTCACACATTATTGCAGAAAGCACACAAACAGAGAGAATAAACAAGTACACATAAGTGCACAACCTGCAAAAAGGAAGCTAATAATAAGGCTTTTGTATTATTTTGACAGGTTTTGTGCCATTATCAGTCATAGGTACAGTAATAGATCTTTAGCAAAAGCTGGCAGGGTGTGACAGCATTCAGAAAGCACCCTGTTGACTGTCCATCATTAGTCTGCATTATTCAGCGGGGCTCTTGCTGTGCGTAGGCAGTGGAGTAGAGTTCAGTGCCTTGTGAAAAAGGCACCAGCATAGTTACATATAGTTGAAATATGATGTCTGGGGCTTTGTGTGTGCAAGTCTCCACACATATAAGCATGTTTGGTGCTGTATTTAATGTCTGTGTTGAGATGCATCATTTAAACTTTTTCCTACCCGCCAACCATTGATTGCGCTGCATTTTATCTGTTTACCATACTATTGATTCCTCCCATATGTCTTTATTTTTTTGTTTTTTCCCTCTGATAGTCATGGAGAAGCAACTAGAGGAGCTGAAGCAGCAGCTAGAAAAGCAATGTCTGATCAACCAGGAGCTGCAGAGGCAAAACAAAGACCTTAGTGAGTGCAACCACTATATCACATTAAAGAGTCACTTCACGTTTGACCACACCCAACATTGCAGCTAAGTGAAGTCTAGCTGGGTTGTGACCACATCCAGTTGTGATACAGCAATGTACCATAGTGTGACGCTACATCGCCGTTTCACAGTGAGCTGAGCATAAAGAGCATAAAATCACCACTGATTAACAGGACAAGTAGGATTAAGGCGTGTTCAGACAGAAAGTGTTCGCGCATATTTGACCACCGGACTGTTTGTGTCTATTCGCCCCAAACAGCCAATGTACCGACTGTACAGAGGTTAGCTGTAAGCTAGCTAGCAGCGGATGCACCGACCGGGAGTGTGCCTGTGTGTATTTGAGGTCAGCTCAGCCTCTGATCTCAGATCTCACAAGAAATTCCAGTTCAACTTCTTTCTGTTATTTTCCTCCAGTCTCTCTCATTTTTAGGCTCGTCTCTGTACTTCAATGAAGTAGATTCATAAAGCCCCAGGATTAGTGTGAATTTTTCACTCAAGTTGAAACCTTCAACTTGTTTCTGTGCCTGGTCTCGCCCCCTTGAGGGAATTTGTGCCTAATCACACAAATCTTTAATGCATGTTTCTGTAGAATTACAACACTAGAATCACACCTAATGAAAAAATCTGTTTAATGGCAATGAAAATGCAAGTCTGCAACAACAATGCAAAAAAACTTCTTCGAGACTACACACATTATCGGCTGATGTTAGCTTATCCTACATATGTTGTATCAGTGTATATTGGCTGATTAATAACAAGACATTGCAGTCCGGGAAAAAACAACTATATGTAATTTATATACAGTGTCTATAGTTTGTCACCTTGAGCACTGACACATTTAATTTTCAACTGTAAAATGTCCTGTTCAATACACATCTTCATTTAAAAACTCCATTTTGTGTTTACTTGTGTTAACTTTGACTAATATTTAAATTTGTTTGATGATCTGAAACATTTAAGTGTGACAAACATGCAAAAAAATAAGAAATCAGGAAGGGGGCAAACACTTTTTCACACCACTGTATATCGTAATCGTGAACTCTCAAATATCAATATCAGTATTAGTATTGGTTGGGCTATACAAGTAACATTTCTGCCATGAAGGGAGAACATGAATCATGCACTAAAACAGCATGTCCCTTGTGATGTTTTGTACAATATGTTTCTCTGCTTTTCTCCTCATAGAACAACGACTGCAGGAGAAAGAAAACCTTTTGCAGGATCTGCAGAGTCAATATCATGATCTGGGTAAGAGGCTAACATGGGCACCAGGGGTAGGGACACACACACACACACACACACACACACACACACACACACACACACACACACACAGATGAGGTGATCTTTGATTCAACATCCAGCTGTAACATGGAAGCCATTTACAGGAGTTAACCCTCCATTTGTGTTCCTGTGTGTCTGTTTCAGAGTTTCCCTCCCAGAGCGGTAATGAGATTGATCCGGAGGTCAGGAAGAGCCGTGCGGCTGTCATTGCCCCCGAACCACTCCCTGAGACCCTGGAGATTACACGCACCAGGGTCAAGAAAACTGCCAGGTTGGTAATCAGTACTGCGGACAAGAGAACATCCCATTTAAGTAAGACTGCACAGGGCTTTTGCTTTGCCATTGTGGCACATCCGATCTAATTGCCTCTCCTGCACATGTCAAACACCTAAATAATGTATGATGAGTTTGCATGTTGTGTGGGAGCTCCTCAACGTTTCAATGACCTTAGATCAAGATGACTTCTCTTACCTCCCATCATCAGCGAGACAAATCTAATTGTCAAAGCCATCCAGAAGAATGACTTCCTGAGCCGCCTCGATGATGAGCAAACAGCCATGATGGTGAATCTCTTAGCGGTATATAACTTCAAACCGGGGGATGACATCATTAAAGAGGGCTCTGAAGGAGACAGCATGTACATAGTAGCAGGTGGGGACACGCCTGAGTGTGTATGGATGTCCATCTGTCCTGCTGCGTCTGATTGAGGATTTTATTTAAACTCTAAGACTCTCTGTTTTCATATGAAAATTAAAAAAAACATCAATATATAATGTATGTAGAAAATATTTTTATATAGAAAATTCTGCACATTTCTGTATTAAGCAACTTTCTTGTCCTTCCACCTTTTAGCTGGTGAGCTCTGTGTCACCCAGGCAGGCCGTGACCTGCGCACCCTAACCATTGGTGATGTGTTTGGGGAGTTGGCCATCCTGTACAACTGCAAACGGACAGCGACAGTCACAGGTCAGCCCCTGTAATGATGACTCCTGGAAGTACATGTAGATATAATAATGGGATTATTTATCACTAAAGGTATAAATAGCATATGTGACAATTGTGTCAACATCCCTCCTAGATAGTTTAGAAGGACTTTGGTATAGCAAAAGTACAGTAACTGTGTGTGTAACTATATTTATTAATTAAAAAAGTTCATGTAACAGCAGCACCCCAGATAAAAATAAACACACACACACATGCGCCACACATTAACCAATGACTATCTTGTCTGATACAAGCACAGCATTGGACACACTGCGATATTAACCACAACAAAGCTATTAACTAAATAGTAACATCTGTAACAGAAGTCGATAGAGTGGGCAAACACTGTAGTCAAAATAACTCGACTAAAAGTAAAGTATCTAATTATAGAAAATACTACCTTAGTAGTCAGTTACTTCATTAGTAACCACACTCACAAACAATTTACTACTTAATTCTGGCAGCTAAAGCTGAAACAAGCAGATTACTGACTGACTGATCAGCCTGACCTCAGCCTAAAGATTGAGAAGGAAGGAAACAAGTGCAAAACAAAAATGTGAACAATAGACTATTACTTATTAGTTTCTCTACCCTGTGTGAAAAAGTGAAAAAATAGGGGCACCCAAATAGCATTTTTGGTTAGGGCCCTGAGGGGTCACGTACGGCCCTAGGTGTGAGATTTTCATTGGTGTATTTGTGTGGTTTCAGTTTTCTTTCATTTTAACTCATAATGGCCCCCTGTACTCTTTTCTACTGATAGTAAAGCTGTTCAGCCAGAATTTACAGTCTTAACTTATGTTGCAGCAAAGACAGCAGTGCGTCTGTGGTGCATGGAGCGACAGACCTACAGGACGATCATAACCAACAAGTCGAAGAAGAAACGGGAGCAGCTCATGGGCTTCCTGAAAACGTAAGACGTAAAGACTCTCTAGTCGGAACTGAATATCTTGTCAGCATGGCTTGCCCAGGTTAAAGGAATAGGTCTATTCTTTGAGCTTGGTTTGGTAGGTTCCTCATGTCACACTGCCGTAACAGTGTCTGTGCTTTTTCATAGCTTAATGGACCATGTAACAACTATTTCTAACCCCACTGCTATATTTTTTACATGCTGCCACAGGTCTCGTACTCTGAAGGACCTGAATGATGTCCAGTTGTCCAAAATCATTGACTCAATGGAGGAGGTCTGTACTTAGATGTCCCATTGTGAACTTTGAGTGTTACTGTTGTCATGTGAAAACAAAATCGAAATCAAAACATACATTTTTGAAGATAAACTCAAAAATAGATAAAAACAAGAATCATTTTTTAGTTCCTGAAATGCTGACACATTTCAAATCTCAGTAGCCAGGAAAGAAAGCATTTTCAAGGTACTTGGTATGATATTTGACTTTGTTTTTTTTGTAAAATCACAAACATTATTTTAAAGACAAACATATTTGATACATTTTTGTCAGTATATGGAAAAGACCCTTATTGTTCTAACTGTTTTTGTCGTGTCTTCCTCAGGTGAAGTACCAAGACAAAGATGTTATAGTTCGAGAAGGAGCAGAAGCAAACACATTCTACATCATCCTCAAAGGAGAGGTAATATGGTTTCATATTGTGTGCACAAACTCATATTTAAATGGTATGTATACTGTATATAAACATGTGCACTCATTCTCTTTTCCTTCCTCTCATGTGTGTTTCCCCCTCAGGTCCTGGTGACTAAGAACGTCAATGGGCATCAGAAGCAGATTCGTAGGATGGGCAAAGGGGAGCATTTCGGGGAACAGGCCCTCATACGGTAACCATGGCAACTCAACACATGCTTGAGGACATTTGTTAGAGTCTTGTGCAACATCCACTGCTCTGTGCAACTTCCTTAACGATTTTCATCTTTGATATTTGGGTTGTACAACCTGCCGATTATCTTCCCTTAATTACTCAGTGCTGCTGATATGAAAATCAGATTAACAGTCATAGTGACAGCTAGTGATGTTTGCCTCTAAATTGTTGAGTATGAAGCAGCAGTTTTGTTGTTTTACTGGGAGATTTTTCAGATGCAGATTTGTGCAGCATAGAGATCAATTAACTGATAAATATGCAACACAACACCACTCCTCCTCAGTTACTTTTCTGTATCCACATATATACTGTATTAATGTGCTGGAAAAGCCTGTACATCAACAAAGTATCTGTCCTTAGGAGCTATAGTATATTCATTTAGATGATGAAAGACCAAAACATAAAACATGTACGATGTCATTGATTTTAGGTGTTAAAGTTTTCCCAAATTTCTGACAGCTAAAAACCACGCTGAGGAGTTAACAAATATTTATGTACAGTAATGACATACAGTCTTCCTTGGTTGACAAGTGCAATGTTTTTCCTCTTGCAGTGAAGTCTTGAGAACTGCCACCTGCACTGCTGACGGCCCTGTTACCTGCTTCTCCATTGACAAGGAGTGAGTCTGACTCGACATTAAATTCTGAGTGTAAACGAAGGTGATATTCCTGTTCAGTGCAGTGACAGCTGTTGCACCTTGAGAAGGAAGGAATTCTTCCAGTGTATTTGTTCTCTATCATTGTCGCCTTGTTTGATTTCTGTACTTTCTGTACTTGTCATTTGCTGATCGATGCACAGTTTAACTAACAGTGCATTTTTTTTTAGGGTATTTGAAGAGACAATTCCCATAGAGCACCTGGAGCTGTTTGACGAGTACGTACCATAGAATACTTTTCGCTTCATAACCATGAATCTTTTCCTCCGTCTTGGAATAAATGCAATAGACTGTCCTGATTAGTTTCCTGCTCAACTCTCTTTTACCTCCCAGCTCCAAAGTGCTGCAGGAGGCACAAGCTCCAGAAAAGTCGAGGTGAGTGGCTGTGGAGGATGACAAGAGTTGATGGATGTAGACTGAAAGATGTAACACAATCATATGACTCACACAGCTGAGTTCCTTGAAATGAAATAGCATTAGTTAAAAGTTCTTTGTCTGTCTCTGCCAGTCCCAGCTCCACTCTGAGGTTTAAGGATCTGGTTCCTGTGTTGTATCAGGAGGGTCGCTATCAAGGAGATCCTGTCACACTTGGAGTTGGAGGGTTTGGCCGTGTTGAGCTGGTGAGTGTATTTTTGTGTTTCCCTGATTTGATATTAGCTGGAATATGAAATGCATTTGTTCTCATATCCAAAACCATTTTGGGGTTGTCGTCATTTCTTTGAGATAGGAGAAAAACTTTTAAAATACATTTTATTATGGCTAAAAGACATTACACTTAAGCCCAGAAAGAGAAATGCAGAAGGTAACGAATGCTAAGGGACTGTATGGAAATTGCTGGGGTGGGGAGGGGACTGAATCTAATATTTCACTTTACTGAAAAGCAAAGGCCCTTCCTTGTGTTATTTATATTTTCCGTGTACCCTCCCCTTCACCAGTGCAATACCCTCGCCTTAATATCTTAAGGCAATATGTCTCTGGCAAAGATAAGGAAATTGGTGCAAAAAAAAGAGAAAAGATGTGAAAAGAGCTGCTAAACAAGTGTATTTATTTTTTTGAGTAAAAATAAAGCCCTGATGCAGAGACAGGTTTGCTGTCTCCATATGACCACTGTGACTCGTTTTTTTTTTGTTTGTCAGTAAAAGTTAAAAGACCCACTCCAGATTACCCTCCCTTCACTAAATATTTAAAAATAGATACCCCCTTTTTCTGCCTCCCTTTGCCCCCCTAATAATTTTCATACAGTCCCTAATAAAGCATGCAGTAAGTTGCAGAAAGGACGTTCAAACTATCAGTATTAGCCTACAGTATGCACATTTAGGAATCTATCAGGTAGCTTGTCAACCTGTAAAGATATTAATACCATATCCAGGAAAAAAAATTGACATTCCTATTTTAATTTGAAAGTTTTACCAAAACTTTCGCTGTACTAGTTGGAGTTGTTCTATCAGCTACTGTGGCTGTTTGGGTTTAACTCATCCAGTAAAGATAATTTCTGTCTCCAAATCAGCTCCCAAACTGCCATCAGAACACCAATCTAACACAAAGCTCCATATTTTTGTGTGATATTGGAAATTTCCTTTGTGTGTATATACATAAATCCAGGACATTCAGCACTGATGATCTTTGTTTTGTTGTCATTCTAAGATGACCACAGTGAATCATGGGACATATTATGCCATGAAGCGAGTCAGCAAGAAGCACATTGTTGCCAAGAGACAGGAGGAGCACATGCTGTTTGAGAAGAAGATCCTTAAAGCCATCCAGTGTGACTTCATCGTCAGGTATTACAGACACACACAATCCTTTAATTACAACATACAAATACAGTTTAATGTACTGAGAACTTGTTGGTCTTTAATCCTGCTTTTGTATCCTCTCTCTGTAGGCTTGATGCAGCTTTTAAAGACACACGATACATCTACATGGTCATGGAGTTCTGCGCTGGAGGAGAGATCTGGACCAAACTCAAAGAAGTGTGAGAAAACACGGACAAAAAAGTCTCAATGAAATGACATTTTAAGAGTACCTTATTTCCTCATTTAGATATAATTTTTTTTCTGAATGATGGGGTGCACTGATGAAAATATCAGCAATAGAAAGTGATGGAAGGTAATACATTTGTTTGAAAGCAAATTAAAGGGAGCAAAGGAGGAAGTTGTTGAAGAGGGATATTTCAGACTTTTATGTCTCTGTGATTTTCAGAGGGCGTTTTGACGAGCCCATCGCTGTGTTCTGCACTGCCTGTGTCGTGGAGGCCTATGCCTACCTCCATAAGAAAAACATCATGTACAGAGACTTGAAGCCTGAGAACCTGATGCTGGACATAAAGGGCTACGTCAAACTGGTGAGTACTTACCTGTGCACCTGTGTCGATTTTTTAATTCTCTTTAAGCTCTAAGGACAAACTGAATATTCAGGAAATGAATTTGTCAAAGGTGTGTGAGCATGTGTTTCTGTGCTTTTTCACATGTAGAGGCTGCACGAAGCTGCTGGTATGCAAGTGATAATAAGTAGGACTTGTATGGTCCTCCCTCTCTGTGTGCATGTGTGTGTGTGTCAGTGCAGGTGGACTTTGGTTTTGCCAAGGAGTTGGTGCGCGGTGAGAAGACCTACTCATTTGTCGGCACTCCTGAGTACATGGCCCCAGAGATCATCAAGAACCAGGGACATGACTTTTCAGTTGACTTCTGGTCCCTTGGCATCCTGATCTTTGAGCTATTGGTGGGAAGGTAACACTCATACTAACACACCTGCCCACATTTGGAAACAAGCATTTCTGCTGTCTTGTATGGTTCATATCTGACAAGCTGGTATTAATAAGTGACCAAAGCTTTTCAGTTTAATTATTAAGCAAAAGAGCGATTTTATATCACAAGAGAGAGTCACAAATATGGTGAGAATAAATCATGAATAAGTCAAGCCTTAATGTTAACCAGTAGATGGCAGTAGAGTAATGTGACTGGAGAATTCGTCTGGAATCACAGGTTCATGTTACCCAACAGCAACTGGTTGATTTCTGAGCCATTTTTATGTCAGACGGTCAAAAGATTAAAACAACACTACTCTCTTCTCAACCTGTCAGCCCTCCCTTTTCAAGCTCAGAGCCTCAGAAGATTTATGCCAAAATTTTGGACGGGGTGTTCAAGTATCCACCTTACTTGAGTGAGGCAGCCAAGTCCATTATCAGCAAAATGTGCAGGTGAGACCAAGATATAGACTGCAGCACGATTAAAATGTCATATACTGAAGAAATGAGGTTGTCTGAGTCAGTGTCTTCGTCTAAGTCTCGTCTCAAAACACGTTTTTATCTGAAAGCATATCCTGATTTTACCTGAACTGGCTGTTTATTTTATTGCTTTTGTGTATTTTGTTTCTTTATATCTCATCATTCACTGTGGTATTTTATTTCTCTGGTTGTGAAGCACTTTGTACTTTGCTTTGATAAGTGCTCTATAAATAAAGTTTTATTTATTATACTGAATGCTGTAGTATGAATTCAAAATGAACTCAGTGTTGCCTGAATAACTCTCATGAAATAGAATCAATCATGTAATATGCATGTGAAAATCTACATAGAGGTAGAAGCATTTTATAAAGGTACTCCCAGTGTAAAGCATGAATTATGGAACATATCTGCAAATCACTGCACTGTATCATAATATGCACTTATGGTTTTTGAATGCAAATCTCTTGAAAAGTAGAATCTCATGAAAAAAACTGGATGCAAATGTCCTTTGTCTGAATGAGGTCTTGTGTTTTGTTTGCAGACCTCGGCCAGGTCAGAGGTTAGGAAACACCAAGAATGGAATCAAAGATGTCCGGCATCACAGGTAACCATGGCAACATGTCATGTATACAGTGCATCCGGAAAGTATTCACAGCACTTCACTTTTTCCACATTTTGTTATGTTGCATTATTTTCCTCAAAATTCTACCAACAATACCCCATAATGATAACGTGATAGAAGTTTGTTTGAAATCTTTGCAAATTTATTACAAATAAAAATATACCTACATACATAAAAAAATCACATGTACATAAGTATTCACAGCCTTTGCTCAATTTGTTGAAGCACCTTTGGCACCACTTACAGCCTCAAGTCTTTGAGTATGATGCTACAAGCTTGGCACACCTATTTGTGGGCATTTGCTCCCATTCTTCTTTGCAGGACCTCTCAAGCTCCATCAGGTTGGATGGGGAGCGTCGGTGCACAGCCATTTTCAGATCTCTCCAGAGATGTCCAATCGGGTTCAAGTCTGGGTCACTCAAGGACATTCACAGAGTTCCTGTAGCCACTCCTTTGTTATCTTGGCTGTGTGCTTAGTGTTGTTGTCCTGTTGGAAGATGAACCTTTACCCCAGTATGAGGTCCAGAGCGCTCTGGAGCAGGTTTTCATCAAGGATGTCTCTGTACATTGCTGCATTCATCTTTCCTGCCGCTGAAAAACATCCCCACAGCATGATGCTGCCACCACCATGCTTCACTGTAGGGATGGTATTGGCCAGGTGACGAGCGGTTCCTGGTGTCCTCCAGACATGACGCTTGCCATTCAGGCCAAAGAGTTCAATCTTTGTTTCATCAGTCCAGAGAATTTTGTTTCTCATGGTCTGAGAGTCCTTCAGGTGCCTTTTGGCAAACTCCAGGCGGGCTGTCATGTTCCTTTTACTGAGGAGGGGTTTCCGTCTGGCCACTCTACCATACAGGCCTGATTGGTGGAGTGCTGCAGAGATGGTTGTTCTTCTGAAAGGTTCTCCTCTCTCCACAGAGAAACGCTGGAGCTCTGTCAGAGTGACCATCGGGTTCTTGGTCACCTCCCTGACTAAGGCCCTTCTCCCCCCGATCGCTCAGTTTGGCCGAGCGGCCAGCTCTAGGAAGAGTCCTGGTGGTTCCAAACTTCTTCCATTTACGGATGATGGAGGCCACTGTGCTCATTGGGACCTTCAATGCTGCAGACATTTTTCTGTACCCTTCCCCAGATCTGTGCCTCGATACAATCCTGTCTCGGAGGTCTACAGACAATTCCTTGGACTTGATGCCTTGGTTTGTGCTCTGACGTGCACTGTTAACTGTGGGACCTTATATAGACAGGTCTGTGCCTTTCCAAATCATGTCCAATCAACTGAAGTTACCACAGGTGGACTCCAGTCAAGTTGTAGAAACATCTCAAGTATGATCAGTGGAAACAGGATGCACCTGAGCTCAATTTTGAGTAACATGGCAAAGGCTGCGAATACTTATGTACATTTTTTTCATGTTTTATTTGTAATAAATTTGCAAAGATTTCAAACAAACTTCTTTCACATTGTCATTATGGCGTATTGTTTGTAGAATTTTGAGGAAAATAATGAATTTATACTTTCTGGATGCACTGTGTGGGTGATACCACATAATCTTTGGGTGAAAAGGCACAGGAAGTATTCACTAGCTGGCCTATTTTATTTTCTTAATCAAAGTGTGAAGCTTTGTTTTTGGTCTTTTCTTATTGTCCTCACTGTTTATATTCCTCCACTACTGACTGAGCTTTTCTACTTGGGACAAATCATTTGAGTTGTTTCTCCCTCTCTGTATGTTTCACCAGTAATCTCCCTCATCTTTTCCCTTCAGGTGGTTCAGCAGCATGAACTGGCACAAGCTGCGTGTGGGTCAGCTCAACGCCCCCACAGTCCGGCTCATACGCAAGGCAAGTCAAAGCACTAGCTGAGGTTGTTTACTATTATGTGAAAAGTGGCTAACACCTTTTGTGTGGTTTAAGGAAAACAGAACCAAAGAACCAGCTGATTCACTTCCAGAGAGTAGTTTTTAAGACTTACTGTTGATTTAAAGCCCTTTAAAACGTTGAATATGCATTACTGAATGTGCAACAATCAGAGTTAAATTTTGAAAAAAAAAATCTTTAGATATTATTTATTAGTTATTTAACACTTCAAATCTCAGCTAATATGCTCCATCAGGACTGTGTGAGTGTGTTTTCAGGGCCTTTGAGACTTTAAAAACCTTCTATTTACATAGAAGAGGCTGGAAAGGACAAGCTGTTATTAGTAAGTCAGGTTTGACAGGACTGTATATGACTGTATTAAATGTATCCACAATTTTCAATTAACCATAATTTTTTCCTTCTTCAGGGCCCCTGCTACATCAACTTTGATCGTTTCCCTCTTGATCAGACTAAGGCAGAGGAGGAGTTTTCTGGTTGGGACCGTGACTTCTGATTTTTGAATTCTGATATCAAAGGATCAAAGGCCACAAGAGTTGTCCAAATCACCCAAATATGGAGCCAAATCAGAATAACCTCAGTTTAAGCCAAAACACAGTTAAGGCCACACGATGGTAGTAGGAGCTTCATACTGAAAAAAACATAACCCATCATCACCCACAAGATGTTAGGACATTCTGCTTCCAAATTCAGTGCAGGGAGATTTGGTGCCTGATGAATAAGTGTTAATCATCCATATAACACTCTTTACTGATTAGAATAAAAACACCCATCCGAGTGCTTGCTAACTGAGAAAAAAGGCTTGAGTCATACTGTCCATATACAAAAAGGGCAGCTCTTACCAAACCTGACAATTAATTCGATACTGATGTCATATCTGTATTGTGCTCCAATGTTCATTGTTATTTTGGATCTATGTTAGTTTTAGAGATAAAACAAAGCTGTTAAATGTTGCTTTTTGTATTATAAACTGTCACTTTCTGCCCATTTTTTGTGTGCAGATTATTTTCTTTTCTTCACCTTGATCATAGAGCATCCTGAAGAAAAATTTCTACATGACTTGAGTTTGGTAAATAAAAGTGCTCTTATGAGTGAGTTAGCTGTGTTTATTTCCTATACATACCCACCATTGCATCACAATCAAATCCCAAGTGTAAAACAGTGCACATTTTTTCTGTTGGCCAAATCACACACATGTGGCATACAGTAAGCAATGAAAGGACTTGGAGTTTAGATGTGAGATAGTGAACAAAGGGGAAATATTGTGCTTATAAAGATGTTATCAGAGAGGGAAATGGCATGGGACAGAATGCAGTG
Organism: Siniperca chuatsi; assembly: GCF_020085105.1. Taxonomy (NCBI): domain Eukaryota; kingdom Metazoa; phylum Chordata; class Actinopteri; order Centrarchiformes; family Sinipercidae; genus Siniperca; species Siniperca chuatsi. Next base: position 15,075,003 of record NC_058057.1, read on the forward strand.
TTTACAGGTTTAATCTGATGTACTCCGCATTGGATGCAACTGATTGTTTGGTTCTAGAGAGGTCCAGCTGTCTGTCATGGCAGCAGGTTTTAAGGCAGGAGGAAGGAATCCTTTTATTCCTTCCTGTTAAGGCCTGTGACTTCCCTACTGAGACTATTTTTCCACAATTTTTTTCCAGAAAAAACGACTCACTTGAAAGCAATCATATCTTTCAAAGGGAAAAGATACACTACCAGATGTTTCCCTCCTGCTGAAATCACCTTGAAGTCTGGAATTGAATGCATTGACAGCAAAGACAGCAATGGCCCAGAGGATGTACAGTATAGTACAAAATAATCCCTCCACATTAGTGAACTCTAGTTTCCTGCTCTCCTGCACATAAGATCAACATTTGTTTCTGGACAACCTTGTTTTACCTGCAGTGCATGTGACATTAAAGAAACAGAGTAAACAGTATTGAAGGATAAAGCTTGTGTTATTCTATTGTTTTCTTGGTGTCAACAAATCCCATGAAAACCCCAAAAAACCCCAATACTTTCTGACTTCCTTACTGACCCTACTTCTCACTCGATTTATTACCTCAGTAAACAGTTTCCTAATGAGTTTATGGCCTCAATCACTAGTTTCAAGGCTTCAATACAGCATGATGTTCATTTAGTCAATTATGGTCTCATTTAGAATAAAATAGACGATGAAGCGGAGTACGCTTTAGGGTGGGGCTACCTTGTGATTTATAAGTAGCAACCAGGATATAGGTGATGTGTATCCACTGCATTGTGTACATTTAACTAGCTGTGAACTTGTTTTTGGGTGCTGTCTGTGTTTTCGTCTAAGAACTTTGACCTTTTCACAGTGTGTTTTCAGTTTATTAAATTGTATTTAATGCGTAAAAATATCTTGTTCAGCGTTCAGTTGTACTAAAAGACTCTAGGAGTCAGCTGTTAATTTTTTAAATTTTTTTCATGAATTACACATGCACCTTGCTAACCTAGCTAGCGCTAGCATTAGCTGATAACTTAACGTTTGCTATGCTCCCCAGCTCCAAATATGTCACTTCCGGTCACTGGAGTGCGCCAGGCTCTGAAGCCAATTGTACATAGCGGCCAAACCGTGGAATTACAACTTCCAGGTCCATCACATGATGCACACTGGCCCCCTTAGACTTTTTCCCATAGACATTGTGAAAGAAGTGGCTGTAAAATGCCGGATACGTCATCACAACCCAGCGAATGGAAAGTCTAGAAGAGCTGCACGATTAAATAATTTTATCCCTAATCAAGTTAGTGGAGGGCTAAACCGGAAGCCCACCGAGGGAGGCGGGGTTAAAGGAAATGCTAGTGCGCTTGCGCCTGTGGGGCCGCACAATGCGGAAACTATAAGAAGATCCGGGTAGTTTTATACTGGGAAGTGGAACTTTTTTGGCGTCATGCGCCACTGAGCAGCTTTTATAGGAATGAATGGAGCCCCACCTCCGACGATGTATCCAGTTCTCTTTATACATCCATGCTTCAAACTGTAGCCCACAAACCAATGGGTGACGTCACTGTGACTATGTCCACTTCTTTTATACAGTCTATGTTTAGGACAAATGCAAATACAACACCATTAATGAAAATAATATGATTTTAAGTAAAGATGCAAATACAACATTTTCGACCAATGAAACGAAATGTGATTTTAAGTAGGAATACTGTATTAATCCAAGGCTGAGTTACCAACTCGGTAAAGCAGGCAACTGTTTGAATTCATATAAAAGTAAAAGAAGCAAAAAAAAAACTATCACTTTATAAATATGAACCATCCAAATGTAATGCAAATTTTAACAAAATTTTCAGTAAATCTGCAAAAGAAAATCCCATCCACCACTGTTGCACTCCATGCAAATATTAGGAGTTAGTTTATGGAGATAAGCAGTAGGTGGCGCTAATTCTCCAGTCAGGTGCCATTAAACCATTGCAGCGCTAGTCAAACCTCACACAGATTTGATGTTTTCATCTTTCGCCATTTGTCTTCAGTGGAGCGGAAGCTTCAGTGGACATCACATACTTCATGATTAATTCGCTAAGTCTGTTTCCATTGCACTGTGATGCATTTTCAAATTTTTGACGTTCCCACTCAGGTTTTTTTATACGCAAATTGAAAATACACATAAAAAATAATGTTGGATGGAAATGCACCTGTTGTGTCCTCCCACTTCTGGAACCAAACACCAGCCCTTGGTGATATTATATGATATATACTGCATACTATATGATATGTGATGTATGCATTGTAAGTTTCACGAATTGTATCACGGGGTGTTGTAGCATATATATTATAGTAGCTGTTATCACTTACAGCGTTTATCTATTGTTATATGTATATAATCGGTGTAAAAGCCTCCTATTGTAGATCCTGGTCATTGAAACAACCTAACAGTGAATATGTTGACTAGACTAGATTAAAATAAACATGTTCACAGAACAGCTGTTCATTCAAGGATTTGATGGTGTCTGCTCCTGACATCCTTCTGTGAACATCTTCAGATCTTTCTTACTCTCTTTGTGGGAAATCTTGTGCTGAGCCCAGTGTGAGAGGATTGACTCCTGTAGCCTGAGGTGTAGTTTAGACCACCAGGGAAAGCAGATCATTTGATCACAGCAGGTCTTTGTTTCTTGTTTCTTATTTGTTTTGTCATTAGATGTTCTTTCTGGTAGAGTTTTTTCTACTGAGCAGTCTTGAGATAATTAGACTCAGTGTTTACACCTGTGTTGATTAATTATTGGTTGCACCTGTGTTCAGTCTATTTAAGCTCATCTGTTTGCTTTCTGCTTTGCCTGGCCTCTAATGTTTGAGAGGTCTGAGTGGGCAGCTGTTTCTGTAGGGGAGTCCTGGTAAATGATTAGCTAGCCTCATCACCGCCACTGCGATTTTGTTCCCCACAGTTTCTGTCCTTTGCTTCATTTTTGTTAGAAAGACTATAATACTGACCAATCAATCGAGTCCCCTTCTGTTTCTCTGTATCAGAGTCTTCACAACACCTCTTAGACCAACTCCCATTCATGTCTCCCGCAATACCCAACTCTGCATCACATTGCTTTCTGGTTTCCCCCACATAGACTGGCATTTTATAACCTGAGACTGCAGGGAAGCTACAACATAGGCACATTTGCTATGTAAGCTTATGTTTTGCAAACACGCATGTAAATGTATCAGCACATTACTTGTGATATATATCAAGCCTTTGTGTATGTGTTATGTGGTGTGCACAAATGTGTTCGTGCTGAGCCTCTCATATAAAAGTAGTTACATAATATGTAACCACTTCAATCAACAGTCTGAATCTGCTTTCACGTTCTATAGGACACAAGCATTACAAAATATAGCTTTTCTCTTTCCAGGGATGGCTGCGTTTAAGTCTGTGGGAGCAGTGAGGTGTCAGATAACTACATTTCAAACAACCCTTGTAAAGGGAGGCTACAAATCTGGAGACTTTATCATCCCTCTGCTAGCACCTCAGAGACTTGATGGAGTCCCCTTCTGTCGATATCCTAAATGCTTCCACCAAACTGTTTGAATTCATATAAAAGTAAAAGAAGCAATATGAAGTAATATTTATAGTCCCCCCCCCCCCGGCGCCTTGGAGGCGGCGGAACACAACATTCATACAACTATCACCTTATAAAGGCTCTGTGCACATTCCCATGGTCATTTGACTCTTCTTCCGCACAAAGTGGACCAATTGCGTGCTGCCTACTTCAGTTGTTGGCCAAATCAAAGTGATATGAATGTTTAAATGAATATTAGCTGTGATAAACACCAATAGACTAATACATTTTCTAATCAGCGTTCTATTAGCTGCAGTACCAACAGTGTAAAATGGACAGGACCAAGAATAAAAACATCATCCAAAGTAGTATGTAGTTGCTGTGCCATCATCATTCTTTTAGTGTATGGATGGGAAAAATTGATTTTCTGCATCACCAACTGAATGCATAGGTTCCTGTGGCAACGCGATGCATACAGTTTCCGCTACTGTAATTACACAACTTTGTCTGGTGGCATTAACGTGCGGCTCGGTAAGTTAGCATATATAACATATTCCCTCAGCTGAGAATCTATATCGCTCAGAGAGGGTGGCGCTTTTTCACAGCCTATTTATCTCCGATACTCTGAACATAGCCTCCTCTGGAGTAAGTTAAGTGTGCAGCATAAGTTACCATGGTTATCTACAGTAGCCAGGTTAAAAGAGAGCCACCTTTGTGACATTGAAAACTCTGGCTTTAGGTTCAACATACCTTGCTAACCCATTAATCTCGCTTTCTGTAGTACACCCCTCAGCTGCCTGCTGAGGGGTGTACTACAGGGGTGAGCCTGCTGAAAACGAGGTTGATGAGAGTGAACCAAAACTATTAGTTAAAAGATGCTAAAACACCGAGCTGAGGGGCACTGTAGAGTTGGTTGATAATTCTCTGTGGATTCAGTACAAGTGACCCCTTTCACATTACATGTAGTCATTTGATCATTGTTAATATAAAACATTGATCAGTGCTGATTTTAATGTGAGAGCTCATACGTTAAGTGTTTGCACACAGTGAGTTGGCAGGTACAGGAAAGACAGTAAAATAGAACTTGAAAGCTAAAATTTGATATGATGCCATCTGTGGATGCTCTTCCTCCCTGCTCACTTCCCTCCTGTGTTTTACTGTGACAAGACACTCGTTCCTGTTTACAGAGTTAGGACTCATCTTCTGTCAATTCATGTGTGAGATTTCCTTTGAGATTTCCTTCTCTCTGTTTTCCATACTTATCACAGGCCTCTCTCCTGAGTGTTTGAGCTGATGCGGCTGGAAGAATTGGCAACTATTATTTATTTGACTTTTCCTCCCACCTGTTGCAGTGGGCTTGAAATAGTGTGACTTTGCTGTGATGTCAGATTTTGCATCCTGTTAAACTATTTGCTTCACACTGGTAGTACAACCTTTTCCCAAATGAGTATCAATTGTCAAATACATCTTGATCATTGGTCTCAGTGATGAAAGTGAAAGGTTTCCTTTCAAAAGAGATAAATGGCATTGTTTATGCTTTGCTGCCTATAATTTACAGCACTGCCTTCAGCTGCTTGTGTATGCATAGTATAGCCGTACCTGCAGCATAAATATTTTGTATGCAGGGCCTTAACCCACAACATGCTTTGGTTTCCTGCCAGTAATCATTGTGCAACAGTAGTTATGAAACATTTTAATTGAGGAAGTCTCAATCTTGAATTAATTGCAGTCGTGAATGAAACTCTTTTTTTTTTTTAATGATTTTGCTTGTGCATCTTTTGAATAAATAGCTCATTAAAGCTCTTCAGGCGCTGGTCACAATAATTGAGTTGCTCCTCAGTGTATGCTTCCTGAATCAGTGTGTTTGCTGATTGACCTTCTTCTCTATTACGCCATCGGTCCTTATCTCTGATGAAAGCCCTGCTCATTCCCAACAAGGACAAGTGATGACTAAAATTTTCCAGATGTTAGAAAACTGGATCATTGCATGATTCAACTTCACCTCCCACCTATAATAAATAAATACAGCACGCTGGCATTAGCTGAACGAACAGTGTGCACTGATTTCACCGAATCTACGCACATTAAAACTTTGGATTTGCTGTTATATTGTATGTATAATGTTAGTGTTTTGCTTGCTGCAGTTTTTCAAGAGGCCAACCGTTATTTCAGATTTCCCAACAGGCACATGCTTTCCACACACCAATCAACGTTACAGGAGTTTGGTTGTGCATGAATTATCTGTGTATGTAGATGGATCTAAAGCTGCTTCCTCATTGGGCCTCAGTGATTGGTTTCTCTTGTGCATGAATGCACTTGAATCCCTCTGGAACAGCTGCACTTATAAGGACTTAAAATGTCTCATTTCTATTCTTCAGCACAAACACACTGGTTATACATACAGGGGTTGAGGAGGTGTAAATAGTTTGCATGTCTCTTGATTTATATGTCTGCGGTACCTATGATTAACTGTACCGTGAAAGAAAAAGAACAGGATACTCTACTCTTTCAATCATCCCAGACTATGAAGGGCAGCTGCACATTACTGAAAACAGGTGTGTAGAAGTTTTCAGTAACACAATCATAATGTAATCATAATAGACCTTGACATGTCATAGCAGGAAATCACAGGTGTAATTAATATCATTAACGATGGCCGTAAGGCACAGGTATTGGGCTTGGTGCTGTCATGGCTTACTTGGGCATCTAAATGTAACAGCGCCAACATTTAGATTTTATATTATTAGTTACACTTGTGCTTTTCCTACTGTGACAAATCAATATCTGCTGTGAGAAAAGGCATGTTTTAGCAACAGAATGTGAAGTAGTAACAGTTTTGATGTTATGTCAAAGATGTCTATGTATTGTGTTGCAGAGATATCTACTGAAGTTAACATGCTAACTAGCAAGCCTTGGCCCATCCTGTCTTTTAATACCACTTTGTACCTCAAGAGGCAATAGTGAGTCAATAGGGTCCAGTCTGCCCTCAGTCTAACATGCCAGGAGGTAGAAGTAGCGATGCCCAGAGGGCAAGAAACCATGTTCGGCAGCAAAGAAATAAGCGATAGAAATAGAAGCAAAACAAGAGTTAACATTGGTGTTGCTTTCCACCACTGGAGACAGCTCTTGGCGAGTAAAGGGATGAAGTTTGATGCTGAACTCGCAACTTTTAGACTGGTAAGTAAACAGCTGTTAATGCAAACATTGACTATTTAGCGATAGATTTAAAAAAAAAAAAAAAAAAAAAAAAAAAAAGTAGCTAATTGTATAACATTACTGACAGTGTTAAGTATACTAAGTTAGAATAACTTTGTTGAAATAAAGAGAGACCTATGGGAGGAACTGTGCATTTCCTTGTTTCTTACGATAGGGGTGGACACCCCAACATTCTGGTGATATGCTGCCCCCAATTTGTTTGGAGTATGAATTCGACAGATGGCCAATTACATATTTCTTACATTTTTCCTTGCCACTGTCACAAAGTGCTTGCTCATGGTGGGAATTGTTGGGTCTCTGTAAATAATATTGTAAAGAGTACGGTCTAGAACTGCTCTATATGAAAAGTGCAATGAGAACTTCTGTTATGAATTGGCACTATATAAATAAAATTTAATTGAATTACACATAGCTCCTTTAAAAAGGAGTGTGTGTGTTTGTGCGCAGTACAGAGCTGGAGCCAGGAGGCAGTTAGCTCAGCTTGACATAAAGACAGGAAACAGGGGGAAACAGCAAGCCTGGCTCTATAATTAACACATTATATCTCATTTGTTTAATTATGTGCAGTGATATCCAGGAGCCTTGTCATCACTGGGGTTGCCAAGAGACCAGTCCACCGGAGACTTCAAATTCATGAGAAATCGTTTAGAGATACCAATTTCTATCTGTTTTCTGCTCTTGTTATTCCAGCATATTTACACCTAAGGCAATTTCAAGTTTCCGTATCTTCAGGGTTTTGGGAGGAAACTAACCAATCTTCTGTAAATACATACAGCAGTAGAGAAGGACTTTCTTCTTTTGTGTATTTCATCCTTCTAATAAATTTGATGTTATTTGTTATTCTTATCATCTACATTGAGGAATGATGTGGCCATAACCCAGTAGCAGGAATTAGCAGGAAATATCCAGACTAGTGGCAGAAATAGAGGCACAGAGAGATTAAAGGGCTATTCTCAGACAGAATCTGCAGGTGCACCCAGGCATTAATACTACACCTTTCAGACAAAGGGCATCCATTCAACCTGCAGCGGTTGGCTGATGTGGAAGGCAAAATGGATTTTAAAAAAATATGAACAGTGACAATTATGACTCTCTAACCACAGCTTTCTGCTGAGACAGACTGAACAGTGCAGATGGAGCGTTAAAAAAAAAAAGAAAAAAAAAGGTACAAGTCTAAATTTGTCAGACTTCAAGAAAAACTAAAAACACCTTACGTACCTAACTATTCTTTAATAGTAATTTGATTCTAAATGAAAATGAAGTACAGTTGTGTATGAAAATGTAATATTAGTTAACTCTGTTTTAACTGTCAAACGGAATACATTTTTTTTTGGCTGCTTAAGGGCCGCAGAACAACCAGTAAACATAACTTTGACGTATTATCACCATATATAGTTATGGCAAACGTGTTAGCAACATTTAATTTGGAGTCATTTTTCTGGCCACCTGGCAAATTTAAGTCCAACATTTACTCTTTTAGCTCTGCTTTGGTCTACCATCTCCTGAGGGAAATTTCTGCTAAATGCACCAATATGTTCAGCTAGTCACTAACTTTGTATGTCTGCTGTTTGGTCCTGAGTAAGTAGCATACAGGGGGTTTGTCTGAGCTTTTTTGCTGCCTGCTGTGGCTGGATATAACGCTAATAAGAGAATTGAGAGTGAACCAAATTGTAAAGTTGTGGTAAATCAGTAAATCCAAAACTAAGCTTAAAGACGCTAAAATGCTCTGTAGAGCTAAGGAGTGCAGAGTCGGGTGATAATTCTGCATGGGTTTATCATTACTAGTGACACCCTTCACATTACACATAGTCTCCACATAATCCATTGTTAATGTGAAAACATTAATTGGTGCAGGGTTAAAAGGCAAATGTATCGCAAAGATGTAACTTATTTATGGCTTCAGAATGTCTACAGTCTTTATATTACATTTCCTGCTTAACTATTTCCTTGTGACTATTATTGGTAAGCTTTGTGTCTCATGAATCATGATGTCAAATAAAAAAATTAATTGAATTGGAAAAAAAAAAAAAGACGACAAAATTAAGGCAATCCACTTAAGATCCCTGGTAAGAAATAGTCTAAATATCTGAAAGAAAGATCTGTTTCAACAGCACTTTTGTGAATTGTCTATAGAAGGAAGAACTGGGGCAATCTAAGTCATTCAACCTATTTCAAAGAAATAGCTAGAGCAGCAAATTGCCGCAGAAAGCTTCGAAAAAAACAATGTCAAGGGCACAGAGGCATCCTGACATTTGTGCTGTACTGTCAAATCACAAATGTGTCTAATGGAATAGAAATCTATCCCGACCTGAGCTTGTGAAGTCAACTTTAATGCCTTGGGCAAAGACTTCCTACGCACAGTCTGCCAGAGATGCTTCAGCCTCTCACTAAACATCTGCAAGATTTTGAGGTCAAATTAGATACTCCGAAATACTCTGCATTTATATGTATGATAGGTTATCTAAAATCATATAAGAATGATGAGAGAGAAAGAAAATGATATGCGTATCAGCTACACGCTAAAAATAATATTCAAGGTATGTTAAAAGCCACATTGTTGGGTTGCTGTCATTACTATTTATCGAGGACACCTTTATCCATCCATCCATCCCTCCCTCCCAGGGATTATTGAAGCAGCAAAGATCAGGATGTCATTCATCCTCTCAACGTGAGAGGATATCCTATTTGCAACAGCCTGGACACGACAGGAAAATGTTGTTAGATTCAGGGAAAGGTCAAAGTTTAAATCATTCCCCTCCAGATTAAAGAGTTGGTCTTTCCTGTCAGGTTGACTTTTAGATTTGAATTTTTGACTGATTTAAAAGGCATCCTCAATCTACCCATTATAGAAAGACAAAACATATACCGACTAAAGTCAGTGCTGAATGTAGGTTTTTGAAAAGGCAACATGCATGTACAGTACATCTGAGGATGCCACCAACCATTGCCTACCATGATCCCTCTCTCTACCTCATCCCCAATCTAAACCTAGCCACTGTACATGTTGATATTGTCCTCTATTACCTCAACTCAGACAGTCACGACACAGAGATTGAGATTATGATACATTCAGAGACCACAATTGACAACTCCCTACAAAAGCAACTTCTGGCTGAAGGGACCAAATTAGTGCATTTCAGTCTCAAACCAACTGGGCTCACGACCACATTTGCCAATCACACAAGTAGGTCATCACCTTATCAAGAACACCTAATTGCCCTCGGGCTTCTCCTTAGTGGCTGGATCATTACGGCAATTGTTGCACATGTAATGTACACATGCATTAAGAAGCTGCAGGCCCAACTGGACTCACTCCTGTTTGTTCAGCCACGCTTCCATGCACAAATCAGCAACCATCCCATAGACTAGCCCCAACCCTGTACAGGAGTAGGCTAACTAACCTCTAACTATCCTCTTTCTCTGTTTTTCTTTCCTTCATCTTTCAAGCCTTGCTTTTATGATTTGATGCTTCCGTTGTGACTCAGAACATTCAAGGACTATGTGCAGTTAATGATTTGTCTGGTTGTAATGCTGAATTGTAAGTGCCATATATGATGTAGAAATGCCCAGGTAGTTAGACTTAGCCTCCAGAGTCTGCCTAGACAGTACTGCCTTTAAGAACTGTGAACTGCCAACCTCTTTTCTCAGTTTAAGGAATGCAAGGACTATGTATGTTACATTTAGTGTCAAACAAGAAAAACTGGGAACTGGACCCAAATATAGACTAGGAGGCAGAGCTAGTGCAGATAGCTGATTTAAAGTTCACAGTTGCTTACAAGGGAATTAAGGCAGGCAGAGATGAACCAACCAGGAGTAGTCCGAACTGGCAATAGAGTCCAAAATGTAGAAGATAAAATCCAAAAACACAAGGAGCAAAGGCCAGGACGCTTGACACAAGGTACAACGGCGATCTGACACAGAACAAAGGAAGAACACAGACTAAATACACTCAGTTAGGGGAGACAACGAGACACAGGTGGAACCAATAAGGGCAAGCAAACTAATCACATGCAGGAAGTAAAATCACACAAGACACACGAGGGAGAACTCTTACCAAAATAAAACAAGAAATAACAGAACACAAACCCAAAACCATGACAATGTAACACTCAAGTTACCCACATCCACACGGACTGTTCAGTCTCAGTGTTGCTCTGATGACAGTGGCCAGCCCCCCACCCTTCCAACCAAAGGGGGGATGTTGGGCCTCAAACAAAGACACGGGCCTATTTGGGGAAGGTGAAACCTTCACTAAAAGGCTTGAATGGAGAGCAAGGGCCAAGCCATAAAACGGCGCCAGGTCTCCACCAGCCGTTAATTCACACTTTCACACAACAGTTTCGCTGTTGAACAGCGCGGACCTGTCTCCGTCAGTATCCGAGCCTGGGAGGATTTCACTGGGCAACCAAATGGACTGACGCATTAAATCACTAAACAAGAGCGATCTCAAGTAAGAGGCTTGTGTCTGGGCAGAGATAGATTTTATAACTGTGTGTTATTTCATTCTGGCTTCATTGTTGTGAATTGTGCTTTGCTTATTGTAGGAGGTAATGGATCGTCATGTCCTGTTTTGCTGTGTGTTGTCATGCTTAACACATTCCATTGTGTATCTGTGCCACGCTGTCGGACCGTTTAACTGTTATTTTAGCCACCGTGGAAGCTAGTAACTGTGCTTTAATCAGATCAAAGTCCAGTAACACAGCTGATGAATGAAAGTTTGCTGCCGGGTTCCTGTGTGATAAAGGGACAGCTATTTGAGATTTCTTGTGCCTTACTCTGTTTTCCTTTCTCCTTCCTCTCCACTAACCCACCCCATGTCCTCCATTTTGGCTCTGCCCCTTTGTTTGAGTTTCACGGGTGTGCCCGCCATTTTGGCTCTGTGTGTGACGAAGACCCACGTGGTCACGCCTGCCGTCTTCCTCGCACATTCACCCAGATGGGCATGATTAGTGATCTCCGTGACCGTCTTGTGTTCTGGGTGCACGTTGATGCTTGTCAAGTATGAAGGCATTATTGGTATATTTGGTCTCACACCTATGTACATGGAAAGCCTGTTTGGGCTGGGCATCTATCAGCTCAGGGGAAGCAGCAATGGCTCAGGAGCGGAGACTGAAGCAGCGGTAACTAGCCTGGCTCGGGTTGAGTGCAGTGTGGATCTGGACAGGCAGACAGGCTCGTAGCGCAGAGCAGGCAGTGGAGTGTTGGCCTGGACTGGCAGCGGATCCGCGGTGTGGAGTTGGCGGTGATGTGTGGATCCAGACAGACAGCGGCCCCAAGGCGAGGAGCAGGTGGTGCAGTGTAGACCTGGACAGGCCGCGCTGTGGAGTTGGCGTTGAGGTGTGGAGACGGACCGACAGCGGAACCAGTAGCGTGGAGCAGGTTAGGTCCCAAAAGGTCTGGTTCAGTGGTGTAGCTTACGGAGACAGGCAAGGCGGTGTGGCTGGAGAGACGGGTAGACAAGCTGGTAGAAGTCCGGAAGGAGGCAGAAGCCGCGATCACCAGCACAGGATAATCCATCACACCTAAGATGATGTCATGGCAGATTCACACGGCGTCATTATGACAATCAGCTAAGAATCCCGCCTACATTGAGGGGGTACTATCTGAAGTGGAAAACTATTTTGAGAAAAGTACCTGGTACCAAGAGCAAGTCTAGTCGAGCCGTATTATAAAGTGGTAATGAGGCTTTAGTCTTGTTTAACTTTGGATGGAGCCAGACTTGCTGTTTTCCCTTGCTTTCAGAGTTTATGCCAAGCTAAGTTAATTGTTTCCTGTCTCCAGCTCCATAGTTAGCACACGGACGTAAGAGTGGTATCAATCTTCTAATCTAACTGTCTGCAAGAAAGGGTATAAGCGTATGGTCTAAAATGTCATACTATTCCTTATAGGCTTTATTGTCTAAACATGACAGATATTGGTGAACAATTCCAAAGAACCTCAAATGATCTGCCTTTTCATGTATCTACAGTGACGCACATCCTATTCAGCTGAAGTTGTCAATATAGTAGCTGGGTGCCACAATGAGTCTCAAAATGGAGGCAATTGAACAGTATTTCTGTTTTCTATTTCTATAAACCAATACACTCAAATGTATTCAATAGTGTTTTGTGGTCACAGCAGCTCGGTGCAGCACTCCTTAATAGGTGCAAAGAAATCAAATCTAAAAAAAAGAGAGACAAATGAAAATACATGAGGCCAATTATAAGCTGAATAATACTGAAGAATTGACCTGTCACATGAAATCATTACACACACCACCATCCCACCCACACTGTTCCAGCTCGATGTGTGAGGTATCTGCTGCTCTCACCATGTACCTCTCCAGCCCAAGACGGGTTGGAGAGAGTGGTTGGTGGAGTCACTGCTCTTCTCTGATGTCACTGCAAACAAAATCGCTAATGAACCAGCCAATCTGGCTCTGTGGTCGCCTGTCTACAGGATACAAAATACTTTGCATCTCAGTATATTTCAAGCAGCCATTTTGAGTGCTTTGAGTGACTGCATGGGTTGACTAATACAGTTATGGATAGTATAGTCTACCTGCTATATGTACAGACTGCTTACAAGAAAACCTTTAAGGGTTTCACAAAATTTTACCCAAAACAAATACCTGTATATTTCCAATTTACCATAACGAAATTAGTCTGTAGATTCTGAACAGTCTAAAATCATCACTCCTGTGCCAAAAAAGAGCTCAAATCTGTTGTTTTTTGTGTCTATAAAGCCAGTCTGTCATCAACTCAGCAGTGAATCACACTGGCTCCCATTTGAAGGGCACAGAGTCATGGGTCGTGTCCTCTTGATGTAATGCAGCATCTGAGGATGTGCTTATGGTCCTGTCTGTCTGGTGACAGGGCAGAGGCTGGGAGGTGACATGCAATGTCACTCTCTATCTTTGGAGTCATTAAGTAACCTGTCAGTTCGGATTAAGGAAAACCGTCACAGACCCTGATCAGAATTGGTTTTGTCTTTATATTGCAGATTGCATGTTGTTGTTGTTACAAAGAAAAATCCTCAAAACAAAACACATGAAGTAAAGATATACAAATTAAATGGTGTCAATGCAACAACTCATGAGTGGCAGCCTTCTCGCTCCATGCTGTGCTTGTGAGCCATGAAGAACATTTTGTAACTTTTGACTCAGATCAGTTTGCCCTGATCCATTATCAGCCAGTGTCCGTCAATGCGTTCATGTGATAACAACTGCATTGTATCCTTTTATCATTGAGCTGCACAGAACAGCCGGCTGCAGGTTGTTTATCTGGGACAAGTGCTGTATAATTCTTCATGAAAAATAAGGCTCTTATGTGGAAACTCACCATGACAAATTACTAAAAACACTACAGCATAGCAATGCAATACGCTAGTACAAAACAAAACAGGAATCGTATTATGAAAGGTTTTGTACATTTTAGTCCAGATACACTGTTCTGTTTTTTTTTTGTTTTTTTTTACAGGATACGGCTCTTCTATTGCTTTTGTATTGTCAACAAACTCCATGGAAAGACCAAAACCAACAACGAATTGATCCTATTAACAAGTATCGCATATGTAGCTAAACCATGATATAGGCTATTCTTCTGTGCCATAGACCTAAAACTATTAAAAACACATAAATGTACCACGTCTTTGCACTGGGTAACATGTTCCTTCATTACTATGAACATGGGCAGTGTAGTTTTGAGTCAATCCCTGATACACTGTTCTGCTGCCAGAAATACTCACAAGAGCATCAAATGTGTATTAATCTCCCACTGAAAACAATCCCCAACGAATACACTATTTACTCCTGTTGGAGTAACATTTGATAAAAACGTAGCACCCAGCTGTTTGGGGAAATTGCTTAGCCTTCTTTAAAACTTATACTATGTATTTGTTAGCCATTTTTAAAGATTTATATTTTCAGTGGGCTCCAGGCTGAGTGCAACAGACAGGCTGGGGAAGTCAGAAAGCATTGAGAGACAGACTAACATAATGTCTTTTTGATCTTTTCATGGCATTTGGTGACAATAAGAAAAATACAGAATCACACCATACTTAGCCTTTAATTTAATGAGCAACTTTCCTTCAAGAGCTAAAAGAAAATAGCAACCTTCTGTGTTTTTTGCATATAAAATATTTTATTCTAAACCGTGTGAAAAGTTTGTCATGTTTTGTGGTGACATACCAACATTAACATTTTAACATACTGGAAACACATGGTTGCCATACTGTTATTAAAACCAAAGCAAAGCCTGCGATTATAGACATATCTGATCTATAAACATTGGCAGTAACATTTAAAGTAGCATGCAACGCTTGAAATCATGTTGATTTTTAAAAAAATGTGCACGTGTGTACATGACCCCCCACATGTATATTCGCAAATTCTGATTGACAGATTTTGGGATATTAGGAATTTAAAAATTACAGAGTAAACAGTTAATTTAGTTTGCCTTAAC
Source organism: Siniperca chuatsi (assembly GCF_020085105.1). NCBI lineage: Eukaryota > Metazoa > Chordata > Actinopteri > Centrarchiformes > Sinipercidae > Siniperca > Siniperca chuatsi. The sequence goes on from NC_058057.1 coordinate 15,090,187, forward strand.
ATAACGGCTCTCATTTAAAATGATTTTCATGCATACATTTTTAGGAAGTTGACCAAATCCATACCAAAGTTATGAAAAATGGATCTTGATGTCACTGATGCACATTTTTATTAAGATTTTCTGAAACCACATAACACTGTTATCTACTATTATGATAATTATGACTATCATTGGTACATAATCATGTTTTATGGCATTGTGTTTTTTAAATAAATGAGGGCCAGTGGCTTTAAAAAGCCTGTAGTTATTTTCACAGCATACTCACTGAGCTAACTGAACTTCTTTTCATACATAAATCACAATGTTAAATCATGTGCTTACATTCATAATGAAGCTCATCTCTGCCGTCATGAATGGATAGATACATTCAACATGCTTGAACTGGGATTTTGATGTAGCCACAGACCTAATTAAAAACTGTCACCCTGGGAAAAGAAGAGGATGCCATGTGAAAATGCTGTGGGTGGACAAGAAATGAGTTTTCGCAAACCCCAAAGCACATGCGCATTCATAAGTTCATTCATGCACACACACACTACAGTCTATGCTGTAAACACAATCATGCACACGGATCCTCACATGGCCTGACATATTACATAACGCTCCTTCAACAGCACTCCTTGACTTTATTCAGGGCTGACAGATTGCCTCTCAGTGGCTGTCAATCATGTGGCCGACTGGAAAAAAGCAATAGGACGACGTTTGGGGGCTTGGCTTTGAGCAGCTGCACTAAGGCTTGGATTGCTTTCCCCCAGGCAACTCAGCATTAATGTAATAGTAGTCCTTGTTTCAGTGTATTGCAGCCAGTTCAACAAGTGTTTTGATGCTATTGATTGTTTTTTAGAAACACAAAACATAATGGTATTTTCAGAAACCCAACCATGTTTGAAAGAGTCTCCTATCCTTATTTTCTTCATAATCTCTTTGTGACTCCTCTTTGACTTGATTACACATGACAGCTGATGACCTTACAGTACAGTCAGTCAGGCTCTGCACAAATCAGATTCAGAACAAAAAAAGAGAGCAAACTTGTAACCTACTAATACTTTCGTACACTGGGTTACACCAGCTATTGTAAATCAATTATCAAGTTTGTGTGTAAAGTCCTTAACGATGTGATATATTAAACTTAACTACAAGTCTTTTGTAAATGTAGGTATTAATTGTTTTATTTATATATGCATGCATGGAGAAATGTGTTTCAGAATTAGTAATATATTTATGCAGTTTAGAATAAGTGGGTAAATATCCGATTATGCTAACATAGCTGAGTTATTTGGTTATTTAATTTAACTGTATTGGAATAACCTTTTTTAATTTGAGGTATGTTGTGTAATTAAAAAAAAATGTAATTTGAAATCTTCCCAGTAGACATCAATAGACAGTTAAGTGTCGGGTCAGAAGTGTTGGCCATATTACATTACCTCTTTTAGCCTCGTTAGTCAAGCTAACGTATGTTCAGTTAGCTACATAACTGTCGCATTTGGCAGCTACTGGGTGCAAATATTTAATAACAACTCTCTAAGTTTTTAATTTTAATTTAGTGATGTATAAATCTCCACCTAATCACCTAAATCATAAACAGACTAAATTTAAACTTACAAAGAGCTGGTGCAACCGGATCCTGCCATTTAGTTAAGGAATACAACTATACAGGATATTAAGTTGCCCTGAAATGTACTACAACAACAAAATCAATGTAGTCTATTTTAACACAAACATACTCTTTTCCACCCAATAACCCATAAATGATATATATTTGGTATAGCAGACCAGCAGACTTGGTTTGCCACATATGGCATACTTTCTTGTAAGTCACACTGTATTGTACATATATTTTAATGCTACAAACTGTAAATAGCACTATCAAATGTATTGAGAATATTACATATCTTGCTGGATAAAAGCACTGAATAACACCATAAGACACACAATCCAAACCATTCAACTGGGAGACACCAGAACCTAAAATAGCCTTGCATACAGTAATGTCATCAAAAGCAATCCATTTCCCATCCTTGCAGAAATATCCTGAATTAAAAAAGAAAGAAAAATGAGCCTGCTTAAAATGTGAAATCTAAATGTATATTCTGTATTAAGAATCAAAGTGAGATTTTAACTGTGCCACAATGACATTCCTACCATTTTCATAATCTTTAATAAACACCAAATCAGCCACAGAGAGGCATTTACTTAATGCTATGTGATGCAACTCATAGATGTCTAAAGTCATGATTATTTAGTCACTGCAGTGATATACAGCAAATAGAGGTTTCTGATGGTGTACATTCAGTATTGGTAAGACATAAAGGATCTCATCTTTACCAGCTGAGGAAATATTCCCTAACTTTATATCTGAATGTAGCGATGAGAGCTGCAACATCACGAAGATAAAGATATAGTATGTTTCACAGCCCCAGAGCTTTCATTGCTACAGTACCATGCATACCAGGATTTATTTCCAATTGGAAAAAAAGACAGTGTGGATGCACCAAGCTCTATGTTTCAGTTTCATGAAAAAACATAACAGTGGTTTCAGTTTCTAGAAACCTGCAGGACAGGATTTAGAAATAACAGAAAGCACTTCTGATCCTTTGATCAGAGGCAATACCTCTCTATGATGCTCTGTCAGAAAAACAGGATCATTACTTTGGTATAGGGTCTGATCAGTGAGCCTGGCACTGTGTGGTTAATGTAACTATCTCAACACATTAAGACTGGTAGTAAATGGCTAAATCACACTGGCAGACAGAAACGTGACATTTTCACAGTTCTTTTCTCAAGAAAGATTCTCCACTCAGTTGCCATGAATCCTGTAGATTTCTCTTAAAATGAGTTAAATAAAAATGTCCACGTCCTCTCCTTCCATTTGCCTCATCTTCATACTGTTTTTTCCAAGATGCCTGTGAAATATACATCTTTATTACTACTGTGCTCATATATAATGTAAAGTATGAGTGGACAGACAAAGCATTGCTCAGTCTTTCATGCATCACCATCCTCACATGTTCAGTGTGGTTTTCAGTAAGGCACAAATGGATTATTCCTTAGGGTGAAAAACTGAATGGCAGTCATGGAGGAACAAAAATGTCAACATTCTTCTCTTTAGCGAGGGCAGACTGACCGGCGAATGTAAGGCGTATAAATTCATACTGGAAGTGTCAACTAAAAGAAAAAGCCACATTCCTTTGTGTTAGCACAGGACTGCTACCTCGTCAAGAACCAGTGTTCATTGTTGATTATGGAGTGTTTTTAGCAGGGAGGATCCTCTTTATCTGATGCAGATATCAGGGCCTCTGGAAATTCAACAAGAGACGAGCACAGATACATCTATTGCTTTGATGGACGTATTTATTTCTGTGTGTTTACAGGCTTGTTTGTGGCTATATGAGAAGATGTCCCATGTGTTGCTGACTCAATATGGGCTTTCATTCTCTTCCTGCTCATGAGAGAGGTTTGTTAAACTCATGCCACTGATAAAATCATGTGTTACAGTCTGGAGCATGCTTCTTATTTGGCTCAATCACTAGCACAGCTGTCGATCATGTTGGCACGGACATAATGAAAGGAAGTCGGACTCCTTCATAGAATGAATGGAACCTGTGAGCTAACACACCATAAGTTTTTGTGTGAGTGTTAAACACACACGTGAAAGTACAGCGCTTGACGATTGATCTGTGTTTAAGTCACTCTCAAGGTTTTCAATCAATGATTGGAGCACAATCCATTTAATGAATGTGCATGGGTACCTTATCACAGCTGCTCAGTCAATAAGTACAAGAGTGTGTTTGTAAGCTCTGTCTGCTGCCAGATGTGTTTCACTCAGTTCCCTAAATCTCATTTTCATGCTGCTCCTCATTTTAGATTTTCAATGATGGCGATTTCCCGCCGGTCAGCGTAGTCTGGGCTAAGACCGTTCAGGTAGAGGCTGCCGTTCCTGGCCAGGGCCCCCGTGACGGGACTGAGGGAGAGAGTCAAGTTGGGGTAAGCCTCTCTGTCCTCACACAGGTTGACCGACAGCGTCCTCTTGCCAGGGGTCATTTCCTGGTTGATGGATGTGTTAATACCCAGCTCGGATGACAGCTTGCGCTTGATGGATGCAGCACGCTGGAACTTGTCATAGATGTCAACACTGAGCCGCCGCCGGGTCTCTTTGAACTCTGCTGACACGTTTGCTGTCCACTCGGCTGCATGAGCCCGAAACTCCCCAACCTGCGGAGAGAGACCGAAGATTGATGCCTGCAGGTCATCAAGCACAACCTGTTCATTCCTATAATATCCATACATGGTACATTTACACCTGCAGTTAGAGTAGTTTGGCTTCAGAAAATGTCTGTTTTTAAAAAAATGTCTGGGTAACATGCATGCTAAAGAAGCATAACGGTGGAAGTCAGTGCAAGTAGCATTTCAAGAAATGATTATAAACCAATGTCTGCCTGGAAATCAAAGGTCAAGAAGGTTGTAGAAAATTTTAATTGTAATGTAAAAGCATATAAAATATGTAGTTTGGGGGCTAAAATACTGGTATGGCCCTTTTAAATTGTTACCCATCAAGAAACACATGCATCCTTGAAATCTTTAGAGGTTCTGGGTAACAGTTACGTGAAAAAAATAACATGGCTTTCTTCTTCCCAATTATTCTTTTATTCTACATAGACATGACAATGTTTCAACCACAAATATTTTTATACATACAGGTGTGTTCACACCCTCACATTTAACTGAGGCCATGAAGACTGAAGACTTTTCATGACTATGTATAATACAGGAATTGGAAATGAGATGGCAGTGCCTTTAAATAGGTAATTAATGACCTACTGTATCACACATGCACAAAATCTCTGCATATATTTTTGTAATGTATTCATTGGTGTCAAACAGAATAGTTTAATAGAACTGACCACCTAAATGTGAACAGCTCACCAATAATGAATGGAGTTCATTCTTGTGAACATAAATGACACATCCATTAATCTATTCAGACTACAGTTTAACAGTTCTTGTCTTGAGCATTCTTTAACATGGCTTGGCTGTGATGCCCATGAAAGAACTCTACAACCTTCATCTATTATCTGCAGTAAATGATCATCTATGATAGAGTGCAATTGCAGATGTGGAGATTTAAAAAATAGTGTGAAATGACTAAACTGAGGAGAATATTCTTGGAATAGATGTGATGAGGTTATTGTTATTGTTGTATAGTTATTGTTTACCTGCCATTTAGCATCTGATTCAGTTAATTAGGGATGATTCTTTAAAACAATAATTTCGCAAAATCCGCCTACCAGCACCTCTAAAGCTCACTAATCAACTTGTTACATCCGTTTTGTTTAACCTGTAAAAAGAAAATCCTAACCAGCCGTCACTTCAGGAAGTTACAGCTTCCGGCTAAAAAATAGTGCAGCACACCCCACGTAAAACCACAATCTGTCATTGTTATACTTTGAGGGTTTTTTTGTTTGTTTTTGGTACAGATTAAACAAACAAGATATAACATGTTAATTAGTGACCTTTAGAGGTCCTACCTATGGACAAAGCCAGGCTAGCTCTTTCCCTGTTTCCAGTCTTTTTGCTAAGCTAAGCTAACCGGCTGCTGACTGTACCCTAATGCGTTAGTGCGTACTAACTAGTGCTAATGGCCCAGGTTTCTGGAGACAATGTATTGTATCTTGTAGGCAGAGTTTGTTTATTGTCCTTGAGAGGCAATGGAGGGGAGAGGAGCGAACACATTATTGATCTCACCTTCATGATGCATTAGGCCTCTTTTTCCAGGCTGTTCAATTATTTATTAGGCTCTGACGTGTGCTTGTTTAAAGCGGACTTCTGAGTGTTTAAGTTAAAATTCATGGGGTGTGTCTGTATGTGTGCGCACATTAGACACACACTAGAGCACAAACACTTGAGTATGTGCTTTCTCCTGCTTCTTCTCACTTTCTCTGCCTGATCCCCCCCCCCCCCTCTCAGTAATGTATTTCTCTGTAGAGCTCACAGCCTCCACAGCTGCACTCCTAATTATGCCTGTGGAAGGATTCCCATATACCCCCCATGCTATATTGAATAAAGAAATACGATGTGCATGTGGCTGGTTTATGCAGGAGATTGCATGTGTATGTGGGCGTGTGGTTCTCCACCCTTTTTTACATATAAATAATGAACCAGAACAGCAAGGTATCTTATTACTCAGCAGCAGCCACTGGAAGCTCAACAAATATTTAATCCAACTCTTGTATGAGATGGTATTTTCTCCACTGGGTGCAGCCAGCATGGATATTCATCACTTCAGATTCATGGCTTGAAGAGTGGAACTGGAAAACACTGAGGTATTACTCTGTCACTATGAGGGGAGATGGATGGGATCACACCTGTGAATTTACAGCAAATGTCCCTCCACTTACAATATTATATTTGGGGCTAGTTAGGGTGGTGAAGAGGTGTGTCAGGTTCAACATAAAGCTACAGCAGCGTGAAGTGGTCGAATGCAGTTAGAGTTGCACTAGTATTAGTGATGTTTTCTTTAAATATGAATTACCCTGCAGTTTAAATTGAGAACACATTTTGGGCAGGTTTTTATTTTCTATAAATGTGTATAATGCAAATGGTTGGGCAGGCTGCTACTTTAAAGGCCTTAGTAGGCTAAAACAAAGTGCTTGTTGGATTGTCTAAGAGCTTCTAAAACCACCTTTTTATAACTTTTTGAAACAGATAATCCACTTTTACGTAGTGATTGGGACCTAACAGCATTTTTTTTGTCTTGAGGGGTCCCTAAAAGTTAATCTGGCCATGCTTAGAGAGAGATTGAGGAGCCAGTCATGCATTTCATTTCAAGCATACTGAACTCTTTAACATTTGAGCATCACAATAAAAAAAAAAGCCACAAGCTTTGTTCATCATGTATCCTTGTCCTCCCAACATCCTCTCCACCTTTCTGTGAAAACTGCCAAGATGAAATTCAGTTTTTCCTCCTTTATCAGAGAGAGGATTCTCACATCCCACTTGCATCACCTTTATTGTGACATAACTCACAGCACATCAGCACGCACCTCCTCTTTAGTTTTCTTGGAGATGACTCGGAACCAGTCTCCAATCATACTGAGCACGGCGGCAAAGTATGCCAGGCCCACCAGGATCCAAAACCACACCACAGGCTTGTAGTAGTCCAGATACTCTGGACTCTCTGACCCACCTGCAGAACCAAAGACACAACAAGTGGGTTATACAAGTCTGTTACATTATCCTGGGTTACATGTGTTACTTACCAAACCATATCATTCTGAGAGGAAGAACAAACACAAGCAGGACTGATTTTAGTGTAAGAAGGCCTGATACAGCCAGTTAAGTCAGTTGAGTAAAATGGGTTAACTTTCATACTTGTATCATTTTAATGAGCCTCGGTCTTTCTACCTTAAAGGGTAGTCATGTCTTTCTGCTGTGGTGCTTCTTTAATTGTCCATGAGCATTTGAGTCAGTTCTGAGTAGGACCATTTGTAACAATATATAGAATACAAAGAGGGAGATAAATTCAGTCTAATACTAAGTAAGAGTAAAATTGCACTATGCATCAAATTTAAAATAAAATGTTCAGGGACTGTTTTCTTATCCTGTAAATCCAATTGTGTGATCTTGATGCTCTAATAATGATTAATGGGTATTGTTCTTAGATCAATTGTAAAATCTTGGGTCTGATCTGACTATGTAAACATCTACGTATACTGTAAATGCATATATACAGTATATTGACATAAATATTAGAATTGAGATATATATATATATATATATATATATATATATAGCAGTAGTGAGTGGGGATAAGGGGGGATGCCATCCCCCGTGTTAGCAAAATGACCAAAAAGCATCCCCCTTGTTAACTTAACACCCTCCAGTAGCAGAGAGTGCAGGGGCAGAGGGGTCTGTTTAGTTGAAAATGTTCGTCTAGTCTGCCTGACTTGATCCTTTACCTGACTGAGGTTTGTACAAGTTAGAATCTATGGCCCCGACCATGGCTCTGAAATATTAGTAGCCTAACTGTGCTGTAGATTGATAAATCCATGGTGCTGTCCGTGGTGCTGAAGTAGCAGATGGATTTATAATTGCAACTTTTTCTCGGAGTCCCGCCCTTCTGTCAGTTTTGTCTTGGATCTATAATATTCTCTGAACTATATAGCTATGGGGGGGTCATGAGTCGGTTCGCTAGCGCAGGTGAACGAAACAAACCAGGAAACCCTTCGTCCCCCTTGTTAAAAATTAACAAATCGCCTGCTGGATATAGGTCTAAACAGCGGATTTGTCCCATGCGCCCACTCAGTGATATAGAAAACAAGTGTCATTTAGTATTTTCTTTTCTTTTAAACTAATATTTTGTTCAGTAAAATAAAAAAATGACACAGGTTCTTTAAAACATGACAAAGACTGAGTTGGTTATTCACATATGAAATATTAAACTTGTTTAATAGTTATTTGGAGAAAGTCTTGATGAGGGAAGAAAGTCTTTTACAGGATGAAAGTTAAAGGTACCTTGGGGAGTTTCTGACCACAAGTAGCACTATGGTGCAATGCTTTTACAACTAGGTCCCTGTTTTGTTTGTATTGTGCATGTGCACAAGGATGCAGGCAGTGTGATTTACATCAGTTTCACGCTTTTCTGCTAACTGACAATTGGTGGCGGTAATGCGCCAACAAAGGCAGTGAAGAAGAAGACTGCTAGCAAACAAAACACAATGCACAATTTAAAATATACTTTAAAAAAATGCCTTACATATGTTTTATCATAAAGGAAATGCATTCAACACCTCAAGGATACACACAATACATTTTGACGAGAAACAAGGAATGTAAACATAACCTGTTTGTTAAAACATGTAAACATATAATATTGTAATATTGAAATCAAGTAAATCTACAAGTTATATTATGATTTCTGTTTTTCTTTTGGCTTAGTATATGTGTTGCCAGAAGATGCCTCGGTGTATTTTTGATGACATACAGAGGTGTCACATAATCCCACATGGAATGAGCCAAAAATTTGGCATGACGTGAAAATGACATGTGGATCAAGACGTACATAGATATTTAGATATAAGTGACTCCTGAATAGATTTAGATATGTAAATATATCTGTGACATGTCTGATACAGCATCTGGATGCATGTTACATCAACTGCATGGACTTACTCTGCCTTATCTTAATAATATAAGTCCTATCCACGTGCAAACATTAGCTTCACTACATTTATATGCTGTTTTGCCTCCCACCATGAGCTGTATCTTTTGGATGAACCCTCAACAAATCAACTGGCATGATAAAGCACAGCCAGCCCGCTCACTGTGTAGTTAGATAACCACCCATTACAGCACCAGTTTAACTAACTGCAGTGCAAGCTAATTAGTTTACTGTAACTACAGGTTGGCACAGGTGGTGTAATCTAATCTATAATCATTAGGCCTGCTCAGGGAAGTTTAATCTAGCAGCTATGTGTTTGTGATATTTCACATCTGCCTCTCCCTTGTAGTCTTTCAATCAGGTCAAATCAAGCTAATACCACCTGCTTACACACGCACAAGCACACACACACACACACACACACACACACACACTTACAGATGCACCAATTCTCACTCTCTCTCGTTTTGCCTCTTCTGCTTTTCCCCTCTCACATACACACACGTATATTCTGTATTATGTATAATGTGTGCAATTAATTCTTTAGATATTATATAATCCCTCTTATTAAGGATTTTCTATGACTAAAATGTAGGCATGAAAATACTGTACATTAAAATCATGTCATCATTTAAAAATGTAACTGGCTACAGGATCAGTTAATAAAGGAATAGTCTGACATTTAGGAAAATACGCTTATTCACTTTCTTACCAAGAGTTAGATGAGAAGTTACATACCACTCTCAAATATAACTCTACCACAAGCAGCCAGTTAGCTTAGCTCAGTATAAAGACTTAAAACAGGGGGAAACAGCTAGCCTGGCTCTGTCAAAGATAACAAAATCTGCTAACCAGCCTCTCAGCCCACTAACTGACGTTGTGCCTCGTTTGTTTAATCTGTACAAAAACCAAAATGTAAAATGACAATTGGCCATTTTACTGGGGGTTAAGTGTCAGACTATTTAATGACTGGGAGCAGTAACTTCCTGGAGTCTCTGCTGGTTGCCTATGTGCCAATAGTCTGGCACATAGTAAGTAAAACAAATTTACATCTTTTCACTTGTGATTTTCTGAGGGTTATACAAACAAGATATATTATGTTAATTCGTGAACCTTAGTCTTTATGCTAAGCTAAGCTAACCTGCTGCTGCCTCCAGCTTCATATTTACCGTACAGACATGAAAACTTCTCACCTAATTCTCAGCAAGAAAGTGAATAAGCGTATTTTCCAAAATGTCAAACTATTTTAAATGTAACGAGTGGGTGACGTGTTTCAGTTTCACTGGCATGGGATGGCTCTGATAAATGTCTATGAATGCGGAAATACTTCAGTTTATAGTATTATAGTATTCATTAAAGTATGATTATGATTTTTAATAACATGGCAATTTTTTGATTTTTATTATATGATTTGTGAGTAAATTCATAACCTATTTGAGTTTTTTGGCAGTATTGAGTATAGATTTCTGGTTTAACAGATGGGAGCACTAAACATATTGCATGGATACAGATGCATCAGAAAAAACTGTCAGAATACATCTATCATAATATGAAGCACAGACTGTAGCTGGCCGAAAGGAGGCTTACTGTATCGCTGTTGAGTCAGACTGGCTGAGGAATAACTCAGCTATAAATACACTGATTCTAAACTGGGATTCAGATATAAAAATGAAAGATGGCCTATAAATCAGACAAAAAAATCAAGTGACCTTTTTCACCAGCAACAAAATCTCCAAAGCCGATCGTGGTGAGGGTGATGACGACAAAGTAGATGGACTCGAGTGTGCTCCAGCCCTCAATGTGCTTGAAGATGATGACTGGCAGGGCCACGAAGATGAGGCACCCAAACAGGATGAAGAGCAGCGTGGAGAAGACGCGGATCTTCGTCTGGCTGACTTTCCACTTCTGTAGGGAGATAGAAGAATTGTTGAAACAAAGAATAGATGATTTCCGCATACAGAAAATAAACTCTTTAATGAAACCAGTGGGAATGAGAGGGGAATGCCTGAAAGAAATTAAACGCTCAGAGCAGAGGAACTGAGTCCAGAGGCTATGAATGCAAATAGGCCTGTATTTTAATAGGGTTGATGGTTTACGTTCCCATGCAATGTAATTAGTGGTGTAATACAGTTTATTAATTGGCCAACATGAATATTATTTCAATTTAGTCCCCACTTGTAGCACAAGACCTTTCCTCAAATGATTGTGGAGGAATTTAACACTTGAAAACATGCTGCCTATTTCCCATCATTTCCCACAGGCTTTTTTTGTGGCTCACTTGACAAGTGATGACTCACTTCCTTTGACCTCCTTCTAGGAATACATTTGTTGTTTTCTAATGTCAGGCTGCCAAGCTCATGTGGCATAACTTTCACTGTTAGATGGCACGCCCACCCAAGCTGGGGAGAGCTGACTTGATATGCTGTAATATGGATGACTTATAAAATATTTCACATGCAGTCATAGTAGCAGATATAATGGATTAATTGCAGTTACAGGCTGTGCTATCAACTGTAAATGAGAATTTTAATTTGATGTGAGCTCTGCAGTCCGTCTTTTGCATCACAGTTGCAGTACATTAGAGTATATTCTACATGCTGCTGTTTTCTCTGCTGCCTTTCCACTTGAGGTGACTGCTTTCAGCTGGTTCCCAGTGCACCTTGCCCTTTTTCCCTCCAGTTATGTAAGCCCAAAGCACAGTGCCACTGAGGGGAAGCATAAAGAGCGGGCAGACGTCAGATCACTGAGTCTGTGATGTCCTCACTGCACTGAACAAAGTACACTACAGAAGTATACAGACCTACAGTGAGCCTTACAGTACCACATTAGGGACTAGTGAAGCTGAGGTGGTTTCTCAGCCAGCATCCTTACTGAAGGGCAGCTACTTCAGCAGCTGCTACAGTCCATCCATTTCCATTGTTTGAGGCCAACTGTCAACCTCTATCCTCGTCCCCCAGGAGGATAGACAAAGAGCCAGCAATGAATCAAAATAATAATTCACCTGTTGCTACCAAGTATCTGGTTTCTTGAAAAAGTGCTATTGTTAGTGCTTTTATACTGGAAATGGAGGTTGTTATACTGAAATCAGTGACCATTTTAGCATTAGCATTTTATCTAAATTTCCACGACCTGCTTGTGTATGTGCACATCGCAACACATCGCACACAGATACAAGAGAACGTCCTATGAAAATGAGCTCTGGTAGAAAATGTAATGATTTTGATACGATTGCTACTGTGAAGCATATCTCAGCTCTTAGCTTATCTAGATTGCGGTGTTTCTCTGCATAATGCTGTTTCCTAGAAATTACATTTATATAATAGTTATTTGCAACAGCAAATAGGGAAACAAAATGCCACCCAGGTTATGTTTTTAATCAACATAATTACAAGATACAAGATAAATGTATTGATCATTTTACAACATAGGGTTGTATAATGAGTTTTGTAGTTCCCTACTCAAAAAATGTATATACAGTAGATCAGTGAATAAATAATAAGTCATAGAAGTAGAAATAGAAATAGAAATGAAAACTATTTTACATGGTGGAGTGCTGAGGATGATAATAATTATGATGATTACGAAACAAGTAAGAAATTTTAATTAACGTATAAACAGTGTTGATACTGAACCTACGGTATCAGTAAAATGCTTACTGACTAAAGTATTTAATTTGTTTTCCTAAAATAGCAAACTTGTAAAACAATGTCTGCTCATAGCAACAAGAGCAATATTAAACGTTTTTCTGGTTATGTTTAGGCACTCACAGCACTTGGCTAAGGTTAGAGAAAGATTGTGGTTTTGGTTTAAAAAGTCAACAATGACTTGAAGCACAAGACAGGATGTGTTTACTTTATTAACATTTATCTGAAACCACAACCTTTTCCTCACCGTAACCAAAGTGCCTTTGTTGTGGCTCTGAGTACAGTAATCATTGGGGACTCCATCATCTGGGACATAAAGACAGCTGAAACATAGTGCTCCGTCCCCGAGCTACTGTCAACAGAAGTCCTGCCTTACTGGAAAAGCACCCTTGTGCATCCAAGATTGTGATACTTGTCAGTACCAACACACCACACGCCAGCAGTCTGAACTGTTTCAAATCACTGATGGTCCACCATGGAGAAAAGAATTTCACTCTTTACAGTCCCATCCTCCCATTGGGCCATGATATTAGCTGGTTCTTATGACTCCTCTGCCAACATACTGTACATGGCTCCAGTCACAGTCCTCTGACACCAAATCGACTGGGTGCATGGATGTTAACAGCTACTTACCACCTAATTAACACTTCACACTCATATGAAGAAAAATTATGTGTAACTGGTAGCATCTGTGCTGTTTTTCTTCACCATACAGAACGCTAATTTGATATTTTCTTCTCCTTTGAACATCATGCTATTTTATAGAAATTCAGGTGGTCTTTGTTTTCAAACCACTTAACAGCCTTGCTCCATATGATACCAATGAGCTCACTGCAGTGTAACATTGTTCCAAACTCATCTCTGCATTCTGCTGGCTTTTACATTACTGTAACTGTTGTTCACTTCAGGGCAAATCCTAACGATATGATGCAATTATGAGTATTTCTTATATGAAAAACACATCTTTTCCGTGCTTGTACTTATCTACTTACTTATCTTTAGTCACCAATCGTAATTATTTATATATTTATTTAACATCTGTTATGGTTACTTTTATTTTTATGAACCACTTTTGTATTGCGTCCATCTGTATGATTACGTTTATTATAGATTTTGTTATTACGATTCATTACAGTATTATCTTTCCAGACATCAATTAGCTGCACAGTCCATTTGATAAACGATAGTTTATAAAAAGCACATGTGATTCTGGTACAGAGACAAATAAAAAGCAAACAACAGATGAGAAAATAAAATAAACTTTGCTGGATTTAATCTGTTATAGGTGTGGAAACTTCTTGACAGTCACTGTTGTCAAATCATCCTTATTGGTTTGTACACTGAGCAGCTGTTTGATTGCTTTGTTTTTTCAGGGTGAACCTTTGAGTTTCCATGAGAAACTTAATGACTAACCATCAACCAGACTGCCCAGCAGAGTCCATTTATATTCTCTATGTCCAACATGAGTAATGGTGCCTTCTAACTGCTCTGGCGCACTGTGATGTGTGTTTTTGTGTGCATGTGTATACTATGTATATATGGATAGAAGTCAATGTGTGAATTGCAATGTAGTAAATAAGCCTACCATCATTATTTCAGAGTATCGATCTGTGTATGTTGCTAGTTTATTCCACTGCCATAAACAAAGAAACAAGTTGGCAACAGTCCAGTGAGTTCAGCACAAAAGGCAACAAAAAACACCAAAACTGTCTGAATTCTGAAATATTGCTCTAAAACAACTTTTGTGATCTGGGCTTTCAACACTTCAAACTGCATTTTAGATTGGTTTCCAGAAGTCTGCTGTTATGACAAACCAAAAACTGCATCCACTTCTTCCACACAGTCAAGTACTGACTACTGAAGTCTGCACTTTTTAATCTTCAGCTGTAGTGTTTAGGAGTGTTTATGTTGCAGCTTTAATCTTGACACTTCGATATTGCAGTTCCTTATAAGAACAGCTATGGCAATATACTTTTACAGCTGCCTTTGCATTACATGAATAATTAAGTCGTCAAATGTGACTGCGTTACCTACATTAAAATGGCTCACTGACATTGACAAAAACAAGCTCATAGAAGCACAGGAGCTCACCACAATCATCTTCTCTACTTTGGCAATGCCCTTCCCAAAAATGGTCCCCAACTGGTCCCCGACACCAGCCAATAAGAATCCAAATAGGGGGATCCCCAGCAGAGCGTAAATGATACAGAAGATCCGCCCACCTTCTGTGTGAGGAGAGATGTTCCCGAATCCTGACAGAAAGGAGACACAGATAGTTAATTAGCTCATCAGGCAGCATTTCATTCAAAATGTTAGTGTAAATTAGCACGTGTGTGGCAGTTTGCAGTGCTGTTGAAACCACGCTGGCTAGCATGGAGCATTTTGTAACTCTGCTCATGGCGTTGCACAAACACAGAGAGCATTTACACAAAAGAGATCCTGTGAAATATATGGGTTTTTGCGGGCAATTTTTTTGTTTTTTGCATTATTTTTCTGAAGGAATGTGTTATTTATTTAAATTATGAGATTTTTGTTTAGCTTATCTTTAGTGTGATTAGACTCTTTTATGCTCTTTTTGTTTTGGACTTTTCCCTGGGAAGGAACAGAGAGCATTTATGTAAGAAAGATCCTGTGAATTCTTTTCTCTAAAGGTTTCAGGGAAGTTATGCTAATGCCTTGCAATAAAGTACTGGGAACTGTGGTCATTGTCCACTATAGTAGCACAAGCAATGAATGCTATCACTACTTGTCTGTGTATATTTTCTATTTGTTGCACATTCTGTATCTCATTAGTGCACATCATATTTTCATCAAAGCTGGCAGAAGAAGTAATATCAGTTGAAACTAAACTGGGTAGACAGGAAAAAATCTGACAAAGCTTGACTGTGCTATAACATCACTGCATACAGATGCAGTAGAATAGCTTTAAGAAATTTCACTGGTGAGAGATGGAAGTTGTGTAAAAGCACTGACTATAGTTTATAATTTACACCCTCTGTCCTCAAGCAACTCTGATGTGAATGAAAAATGAGAAGAAAAATGAACACCCAAAATTAAAAGACACAGCATGCCAGGCCTTCATATGTACGTGCACACACGAAAACACACAAATGTGAGTCCATCACTGGTTCACTGCCTTTCATCTTATCATGTGCAGCTAGAAAAGCAGATGGGGCCTATAGAAGTGTGTATCCTTGTAAACAAAAACCTTCAAGACCTGTCCCTTATGTAAACCTGACCCCACACATTCAACAACACATGGCTTTTATTATTTAACGTTTCATAAAGGGTTCTACATTATGAACTACATCTACTTTTTTTATATTAATGCAGTCATTTGTCTCAGGATAGGAGCTGCAGGGTGCCTTCTAATGACTTCCCAGTCACACATTGGACATTAAATGTGAGAAAATTGTCAATCAAGTCTAATTTATTCCATGATTAGACAGGATGCCGGATACGTTTTTAACACCTCTGGGTGCCCCTGCAGAACAAACAAGAAACAGCAGCTCTATAATTTGAAACTGCACTCACTTCTATTTTCTTTTAGACTGAATTAAACAGATTAATTCTTGCTCACCTTTGAATGCTATCACAGTATCAGACATGAAAAGCAAGTTACGCTTAACAAGATTTTGTGCCATGCACTGAGATAAATTGGTGGCATTCAGAGACAATTGACTGTTCTTCTGTATTCAAATAACTAGCTAATTAGATAAGTACCAATCTGGATTTTGTCAGAAGCATTCCACTGAAACAGCTCTTCTCAGAGCCTCCAATGACATAATGATGTTTTCTGATGTAGGTGAATGCTCTGTTTTGGTGCTGCTGGATCTTCGCGCAGCTTTTGATACTGTAGATCACAGCATCCTGACTGAAAGGTTTAAGCAGTGGGTGGGTGTCTCTGGGAGTGCCCTGGACTGGTTCTCCTCCTATCTCTCAGACAGGAGTTTTTCTGTGTCGCTTGGTCCCTACATGTCTGAAACTGCTGCTCTTTCCTGTGGTGTGCCTCAGGGTTCTGTCTTGGGTCCTATATTATTTGCTTTGTATGCTTCCCTTGGGTCATATTATTAGCAAATTTAAAAAAGGTGTCTCTTATCACTGTTACACTGATGATATCCAACTGTATGTCTCTTTTGAGCCTGATGAGACTAACAAACTGACTGTTTTGCACAATTGTTTGACTGCCATTAAGGACTGGCTAACAACTTTTTACAGTTAAACACAGATAACACTGAGGTCCTTATCATTGCTTCAGATAGCTTAGCTTCCAAGGTTGCTCAACGTATTGGGTCTAATCTTAGAAATCTTGGTGTTATATTTGATCAGTCTACGTATGACTCGTAAATGTTTCTTCCATTTAAGAAATATTGCCAAACTCAGATCTGTTATATCACAACTTGAGCTAGAGATGATCATTCACATTTTTATATCATCCCGGCTAGACTACTGCATTTCCCTTTTCACCTGCCTCAGCAAGTCGTCTCCAGACAAATGGTCTAGAATGCTGCTGTGAGGCTGTTGACCAGGTCCAGCAGGACGACTCACATCACATCACACCCATCTTATCTTTTTTTATGTGCCTTTGAAGTGGTGGCTCCGACACTGTGGAATGCGCTTCCTATAGGACGGGTAGCTGGCTTGTGTAGTGTGGCAGACAGCGGTCAAAACAGAGAACAAGTCCAAACAAAGCAAACAAATCCGACAGGGAGCAGGCAAAAGTTCACAAGTCCACAGTACAAGCAAGGTCCAAGGAACAAAGAATCAGTACCATAGAGCTCACGGTAAGATATGCCAGGAGGCTGGACATGGGAACAAAGTACAATGAAAAATGCACATGACAAGGACAACAACCTGACAATGAACAAAGGAAAAGACCCGGACTAAATACACTAAGGTAGGTGAGACAACGAGACACAGGTGCAATCAATCAAGGAGGGGCCAACAATCTAAACTGGAGGGATAGCAAACAAAGACAGGAAGCAAAACCACAAGACACACAAGGGGAGGAGAACACTACAAAATAAAACAGGAAACAGGACAAAATCTCTATGACATGTTGTTGCTTATGTTATATTGTTTGATTCTTTTTACTGTTTTCATAGTTTTATTTTTAATTATAAGCACTTTGTTACCTTGCTATGTGAAAGGTGCAATACTAAATAAACTTTATTTATTTACTTACTTCAAATAGGATAAAAATTGCAAAATTAGGTTCAACAAACATATAAGCATTTTTAAACAGAGAATTACAGAATTTGACAGTTGGAAAAAATTGGAAAACTTGGATTTATATGTAATTGTTATATGTATATGTAATGATTATATGTATTAATGTGGATTTCAGGATTCAGATGATATATATTTGACTAAGAAGTCTGACTTTTTCAGTTTCAGAACACATTCTGCTCTGCTTAGACACTTTTCTCTTATAGGACATAAAATTAAAGGTTAAACACCAAATTCAGTTAAATACCAATAAGTCATTAAATTATTTCACACTTGACTCATTGTCTGCATGAATAATGCATTAACCTTAAGCTAATTTCCACTTTATAATGAGCTAAAGCCTTGCAATAGACAAACCTATTTGTCAGTATGGGCCCCAAATCACTGCATTCATGACACTACTGACTCAGTTATATAATGATCACATGCGGTAATGTGTCATGGTCTGTACCATCTCTTTGAAGAAACAAATGCAGTTGCTTAATGACTTCCTTCTAAACTCATTAAGTGAGTGAAAACGGCAGCACAACATTTAACTGTGGTGACTTTATTAACTTCTGTTAAAGACACAGTGTTGGTTTTGTTGTTTTTTGGATCACTGAAATGCGAAAAATGAATGAAACCCTGTCATGGTGGGTTTTAGAGGGTATTACAGTAAGCTGATTGGGGAAACATTGTCTCATTGTTTTCAACTATACTTCCTATAATTAGACACACTAAGATGTTGCCCTGGATGGATTTCACATTTAGCTTCAAGAGCAAAGTTTTTCAAAAAGGACATTTTTTTCATGGCCACTGTATGTATGTATGTATGAATAAAAATAAAATAAAACTGATCATTTTGGAATCAGGACACCCGTGCCCCACTGAAAACAGAGTCCAAGGGGGACAAGTGTGTAAAAAAGAATGATAATGACCTTTAATTTTACGTATGAGATCTGTTTTGATCTATACACTATGGGAAATGTGACGTTAATTTGGAATATAACAGGAGGAGAGACTAAACTAAGGAATCCCACAGGGAAGAAATACTGTGAGATCAATCGTTACTGCATCAATCTGTGGTAGCTCATGTAAAGCCAGATGAATATAAGAAAGCTGTGAGAGGGAGCAAACTGTATTTCTGGTACGCCTGCTGAATTGTTGGTCACTGACAAAGAATTTACACAATGGCTTTAGTAATAGCTTCTCTGAAATATGATTTCTTTGCATAGCAGCAATCGCCACAGTACATTTTGTACCAATCAGACAAAATTATGATGATTGCCAACAGGCAGTACAGCAATTATGTGCTGTTTACACTAACACGCATCAAAGGTGATACACACAAAACACCACCTGGGACTGAGGTTTCTGCAGAAAAATCAAAGCTATGAAAACTCAAGCACTTATGTACCAAAATGACCATTTCTGTGCACCTTCAAAAAGAAAAAAAGCAAGCACAACAAATCTATGTACTCAAAACAAAATTAAAGCTACAGAGCTCTCCTTTTTCTCTGCTTCAGGAATTAAACCGTAGCTCATTTCATGAGAAAACACCACTCAAAGTCAAACTTCAGTAAATCTGCCTTTTGTAGAGAGCAAGCTTGAGTTCAGTAACAGAAAGTCAACATACTCAATCTAAGGTAAGCACAGTGAAAACACACAGTGCAGCTTTTACTCTATGCCTACATGCAATTACCTTAAATCTGATTAAAAAAAGCACAAATATTTTCCAACCAGAGGGCAAAAGTTATTTTGTAACATTTTCTGACATTGACAGGATCCAGGAGACATGAAGTGGAGCCCAACAGCCTACAAAACAGACAAGCTGATATGTTATGGTCTGCTTGGACGAGCCAGAGAAGACTAGCTGTGTGCTGTTTCTGTGGCCAATCCATTTTTGCAACTTTGGTATGAGCACAAGCCTGGTGCAGTGCAGCAAAATCTGTAAAAGGGGCTGGAGAGGGGTTTGGGTTAGAGAGCACAATTTCTTTGAAAAAATGGAGAATGAGCTCTGACAGGATGCTGCAGTGTGTGTGTATGTACATATAGGTAGTAGAGATGTGAAATGGAGCCCAACAGCCCACTGAACAGAAGCACCGATCTGTCAAGGTCCGCTTAGAAGAGCCAGATGAGCTGTCAGACTAGCTGTGTGTGTGTGTGTGTGTGTGAGCTGTTCCGTTTTCCTGATTAGTAAGCTCTTACAGCTGGAGGTGACAGAGAGAGCAAGGGGTGGTGCAAAAAAGATGATGGAAAAGGGAAGCGTGTTAGAGTCTCAGGCTGTATGAATGTGCTACAGTGTGAGACAGTTGACAGCTCCTTGATTACATAATACAGTAAGAGCAAATGAGCATAGGCCCTTAAAAATCCTAATCTAAAGTAGTGTCAGATACCTTTAAACTCTTTAGGCTACAGTTCTTGTTCAGTTAACAAGTTTTAGAAAATAATACACATCAAAGTGCTGCCACATCGCTGAAACACAAAAAAGCCACTGCAACATTGACTCTATGCACTGAAAGTCAGTACATCTGAGATTGTTCCCATTATCTCCAACAGACACTCATTAACTTTCTGATACATTGCAACATGCTTATTGTTTTGTAAGTTTTAGACATATTGCCTGTTGTTGTAAATTAAGAGGAGACTAATTGTATTACAGAGAAGAGTACTTAATCTTGGTGACACTTCAAAACTTTAGAATGAGGCGCAAAATAATTTACTGAGAATAATTTTAGTTTAGTCACAGATTACAAGACTCTACAGTCCAAGGCTGGGCAAGAGCCTGCCCAAGCGTTCAAACAAACAAGTATGAAACCCCCTCTTTAAGCCCTATTTAGCAATGTTTTTGGCCTCCTAGTTGTCCCAAGTTGGTACACCTTCGGGTTTGAGTTGGGTCGGGTACTTAGACCCTGGTATACCTGCTTGCACGTTGAGTCATTTTGTAGCTCATAGACCTAATTTCTCTTGTTGTGAATTACAAGTAGAAAACAACATTTTTTGTTTTGTTGCTGATAAATATAACAGGCTCTGATTTTGTGAAACTGTGAGCAAGTGCAAAGGCAAGTGCAAGTGAGTGGCCAGCAAATCTTTGCAATTTTGTTGACTAGTAGTCCAAGCGCAATCCTGGTGCAATGAAGCATGATCTGGAAAAGGAGCTGATGCAGGTTTTGGGTTAGCAAGTGTAATTTTGCTATGCAAATGCAATTTCATGCCAAAATGGTCATCAAAATTGCATTGTGCTTCTGCCGCCTTTGTGCACGAGGAGAAATGATAAATGGACAGTGCTTATACAGCCAAAAATGTTTCTACAGTTTGAAAAGTAAATGTCTTTACATTTTGTATGCATTCTCAAAGCATGCAACTAGTGTGAAGTATTGTCAGAATCATCTACAAAGAGAAAAGAATGAGGAGTGAGTTGTTAAAGAGGCAGAAACTACTTTTCTTACCGATAGTGGTGATAACAGTCCCAGCAAAGAAAAAGGAGGAACTGATGTCCCAGAGGCTCGTCTGATTGGATGCATTTCCTGATGGGTTCACACCTGCTCGAACTGCTGAAACCACTTGCTGGAGCGAAAAGGAAAAAAAGGAAAACAAGTTAGCACTTAATGCACTGTCTCCCAGTGGGAGTGTGGGTGTGGGCTGAGCAACATAAGAAAATTAGCAGTGTGCAGTAATAGATGACAGCCAAAAAATAAACATCCAACCAAAACCAATTAGGAGTTGTGAAGATACCCCTCTTTGTTTCTCACAACTCCTAATTGGTTTTGGTTGGATGTTTATTTTTTTTGCTGTCATAAAATGCATAAGAAAGGTTTAAATTTTAAAACACTGTACTCTTCACAAAAGAGCAAAGCCTGTCATAGTTACACCCCTATGGACTAAAATGAGTCATTTAGATTTGGCGCTTCTCAAAAGATTTTCAGAGCTTATCACGCCGATGTATGTTCAAGTGTTCCATTTTCTGATAAGTTTGGTTTTAATGAGTTATTTGATGCTAGAAAAAGGGGGTTTCAAATCATGATTGACAGCTGAGCCCTGCTTGCGATTGAGTTGGCAGGGTGTATGGGCCGGAGCTCGATACTGCGGCTCCAACCCCGATCACTACTGCGCAGACTCTGGCTCCAAATGACATGACCAGCACAAGATGGCAACTCCCATATCTGGGATATTTTGACTTCATTTTTGTAACAGCAGGAGGAAGTGGAGATGCGTCATCCATCTTTATATACAGTCTATGCTTTAGCCACACCTACTACACTGTTGTCATCTATGGAGTTTAATACAATATATAATAAGTTACACAGTGCTTTCTAACATTTAAATTCATGTTATAACCCAGCATGTTTGCATGAAATACATTGCACTGCATATCCAGCATTAAGGCTGCAGAGTCTGGATTGAACATTTTAACAGTGAGTCTTGCTGACTGCCTTCACCATGCCAGCAAAATGCATGCTGGATAAATAAGGCCACACAGAAACTACAGGTGTAGTGCCTTTTTTTATGCCTGATTAAATTTCCATGTAATTTCCGAGCAGCAACCTCTGCAGTTCCTTAAATTGCCACTTGAGGCTTGCTATAAATCGGTAGAAAGAAAATAGTTCCTTTTTATAGAGTCTATGGTGATTAGTCATTCATTCAGTCCAAGGCCATACTGCAGCAAAACAAAAAAGTGTATGAATTGTTACCAGAAAAAGGTAAACACTAAATGAAGGTCAGTGAGAACATTTAGTCTGTGGTTTGGAGGTATTACTGACCATCAACAGCTATCTTATAATAAGGTGGCTAAACGCTGCAGCACTCCAGAAGTCCCGTCCTCACAATTAAGTTAAGGGGCTCACACATCCTCCAACTCTGAACATAACCCAGTGATGCTGAATGTCAGCAGGCCAGCTGAGAAGACGCAACATCTAAATGCTTTGGAGTAACTGGGAGGTGCATTTGCTATTACCGGGAGGGGCTTCTCCTTTTTTGGTAGAGGCTAACTTCCTCCACCCTTCCAGCCTCTTAGCCAAGGTAGGCTAGCACGTCACAGACCAATCTGTCCACTAAATGCACAGAGACCAGACTGATATCAGTCCTCAAATTCTCAGTATGACATCAAACAAGAGGATCCCCAAAATGTCAAAGTAATGAGTGTAATGGGATTAGTAATTGTAATTACTGGAAAAAGCTATCACTTTCTGTAACATTTGACTGCGTTATGTTACAGGCTGAATGACACAACTCATAGAACCTAACAGTCAAGAGCTAATTTAGCCAAAATACTTGTATGATTTCACTCCATCATCGTCATTTACAACTGCGTTGTCGAGAGCATCAAGAGACATTTATATGTGATTTGTATGTTATCTGTTTTGGTAGAATGAAAAACCAGGGATATGGATATGTCCTCTTGTTGAAAGTACATGGGCTATAATAACCTTCAAGCATTTCGTTCATCAGGATAACAAATCTGGATATCAGGATAAATAAAGAACGTAATTTTGATGTGATACCAGCAGGGTCACTTGTTCTGATTAGTCTTGCCCAGATGACTTTGAGTAGGTGTATGCAGGAGAACACTAGGTGTGACACTAGGTTAGACACCAGCCGGCTGTACAGGAAACAGAACAGCAGCATGTTTTCCCACTCAGGGCTGTACTCTTATGACAGGAGACAATAGGGGAGTGAAGCCACACCACTGCACGACTTCTCACACCCACTATTACCTAAACATAGATGGGAGCAGGAGTGACGCTCAGACACTGAAATATGTGCACACACACTACATATATAGTGGGTTTGTACCATGGACTGTATAAAAATATATAGTCTATTGTTTGTACTTCAGTATCCAAGTTTTAGCGCTGCACAGCGATTGTCCAATCATAGCAGAGCAACTGTAATTAGGCACGACACGAGACACAAGCTTTGGATTTCTCGAAAAAGTTAAAACGGTGTGCATGGGGCTCTTTTTTCAAAACCAGAAACACTAGAGCAAAACAGTAAGGAATGGATTAAACAGTGTGCTTATCTGCTCTAACCTAAGCTGCAAACGTTAGGCTGGCTAACTAGCTTACTACCAACAGTACTAACTGAGTGTACAGGTTATATGAACCTGAAAAAAAACCTGTTACAACTAGCACATCCACTCTGCAGTATTTCCCCACTGTGGTTAGCAGCTCTGTCCTGCTTTGTATTTGATATGGGAAAGTTTACACTCCGTTAATCCGAGCAATATTACCAAAAACACTGGTTAGTCCTCACCCTAAAAGCCTTTTCTCATGTAACGTTAAAGCTGAAAACACACTGGTTTTGGGACATGCAGCTTTATCCTCAGTCTTTTGGCATTATATCAAGTATGTAGCCATCAAGCATATTTAAGACCCCTTTTACAGGGTTCTTGTTTTAAAACGATTCAGCTGGAAACCTTCAAAAGTATACCACAGACTGTGCCATGGAGCTCATGTTAGCTTAATTTGTTAGCTACCTACAGCTGATAAAATCTGTCAGCAACAGTTGTCAATTCAGCTGGCAAAATCGATACAAATGAGAAGCCTGCTTTTGTCTAAAATCAAGGGCCCACTGTTTCAAACTTTACTGAGAATTTTATAAGTAAGTAGTAAGACTGCCCCCCATTATCACCGTAAACTGCATATGTGCTGTGATAGAATGGAAAGCCTGACAGGCATACCAACAGCAACTATAGGGTGCGAGATCTGTGAACTGACAGCAGTTTTCTTGGGCCAAGTGGCTTTTCAAGATACAGAATCATTACTGAGACAAATGAAAGAGAAAAGCTTTGAGACCTCAGGAGAACAGCGGGTGCTGCTACACAGCCGATGCTAATAAAAAACAGAAGAATACTTTCCTGGACTAAAGCTTTTATTCCCCTATGTATATGTGGGATTTTTTTTTCCAATCGAGAGCAATACAAATTATATAATTCTTGTGTGGTGCACCTTAATAAATGTAAGTAATGTACTAAATGTACTTGTGCTACTGGGGGAGTAGCTTTTTTTGATGATCTCCATTATATGAATTTAATATCAATAAACCTTCAGGAACAGAGCAGTAATGCTACAATAATGATGTAAAGCATACAACACTGCCCACAGTCCACCTGAACTAGCACTGTCAGCTTTTTCTGAGTCTGCACATGCACACACACTCAGTTTAGGGTCACTGCAATGTCAGGGTGTTGTCTGCTGCGATTTGTCATCCTTGGTGTAACTGAGAGAGCTTTCATTAATCTACGACTGTTGAGTGTGATAAGGTAGTAAAGAAGTGTGTGAAAGCTGAAATGGATTAATAATGGATTGGAAACTGAGTTAACATGACACGATGGGTGAGAAGGTGGAGAGATATGGACTGATGGCAGTGAACGTGTGTTTCTTATCCACATAATCTGACAAAGCACAAAGGCACAAACAAGCTTAAAGGGTTGGTTCACTCAAATTACAGAAAACCATATTTTCTAAACTCCTCAGCCCAGTGCCCTGGGAGTTACATTCATGTTGGATGATTTTGCAACTCACAATCTGCCAGCGTTAAGTGCCAGTGCACAAAATAGTGTGCCCTATATGTAGCGACGTGGAAAGTAAGGGTGTCGAGTTTGCATCCAGTCACAGACGTGAAACTAACCTTCATCTTTTAATTAACCATAACCATGATCTTTCCCTAACCTTAATCACACTATAGATAACTTGCACAGATATTGTAGAAAGTGAGATTTTTTTAAATGTTGGCATTGGACGTAAAAGAAATTTAATTATTGAACATAATCCAGGGTTTTACACAATCGTCCAATATCAGCGTTCTTGTGTGGCAATAGGGTTGAACTATCTCTAGTGATATCTACCCATGAGTTTTATTTGCACGGGTTTTGAGATATCCTCCACCCCAATACAATGTAGATGAAAGAGAAGTTTTGTTTATGGTGCATAAAGAATCAAAAGACCTCACTGTCAATAGTTTTCATAGGGATTATTTCTTTGGTAGAAAGTATTTCCAATGAAAACTCAAAGAAAAACATAAAGAAAACCAAAACTATTGGCACGGATAAATACCAATAGAGGGAAGTGCACAAATATTTTCATGTTAACAGATCAAAGGACTATGTGCAGCCTGAAGCAGAAATTATGCTTCTGCAGAGATACATGTACACGTATTTGCGAACTTTGCATAATCGCAGGTTGCAGAGGCTCACAAAGGAGCCGATGCGCAAACCTCCCAAATCTCAACAATGCATAGTGTGGACCTGCAAGCAAACTGATTGGCTGATCCAACATTATCCAGTTGGGAAGTTTTTTCTATTTTTTCTTTCAGAGTTTGGGCGTATATATCAGCGTAGTACTTCCACCAGTCTAGCAGAGCAGAGAAAAATACATTTCTTGTCAAGGCACTTAATATTGTCGATAAAGAGATTTTATAAATCCAAATGTATTCTTTCACAGATGTAGTGGTTTGTTTACACTGTCACTGGGTTGAAATTGATTTCTGTGTCCTGATTTCTTCTATGTTTTGTGTACATTGTGGTTTGTTTAACATGAAACTGCTTCCTAGTGGACACGTACGTTATACCCCTAATCCATACAAGTATAAAAGAGACATACACGCGAATGTGTCCAAAAGACATCCGTGTACGCTTGCTTACGTACATCCCGGAGAAACCTAATTCCAGCTCAGTGTGAAAGGTGTTGCTTGTAGTGAGGAACTCACAGAGAACAATCATTCAAATCTGCAGTTCCCTCCCCTTTTGGTTTTATGGCCCCTCAGCAGCTAGGTGGTGAACATAGTGGAGCATTTAGCGGCTAAAGAGCCAGATATTTCCATGAGGAGTTTGGGTGACCAAAAACAGAGGTAAAAGGGCGTGTATTAGACTTACATTCATCAGGTGGACACAGACATGACACCAAATGAATGAGTTGCTCTGTGTCTGCTGGATGTGTAAATAGGCAACTGTTTTCTAACAAGTTCACCATATGAACTTTATAAGGCGATAGGCTACTGTATTATATTAACGTTGTGTTAAAGTTTGTTTCGCTGCTCCCAAATGGACAAAAAAAAACACACAAAACAAAACAACAACAATAAAATAAATAAACTATGGATGCAAAACTGATTTGGATACACACATGCAGAGGATCCAAATGTACTCACAGACACAATAATTAATTTCCAAATACAACAAAGGAGAGGGTTCAAAGATAAAATTCTGAAACCCTACATCAACTGTGCCTCTAAAAACATGATTTAGCAAATCACACAATCAGACAAGCTTGGCTCAGTCAGCCCCTTTGTTTCCCAGCCAAAGCATCCATATTAATTCACTGTTTTGGCACTCAGTTTTATGCATACTAACTATGGCCATGGGTGATGATAAGACTGGATAATGTGAACACCACACTGGCTGCCTCCAAGCTGAGCCAAACAGCCAGGAGAGATTGAATCGTCTGAGCTTTTTGACATCACTCACTTTTTTAATTACTCCCTTTGAGAGTGCATCTCTCCTCAGTCCTCTTCTGGCTTTTGATCAGTGGGAGCCTGCAGAGGTGGATGTGTGTGTGTGTATACATAAGTAAAAGTGAGTGGGGGACACCTGTATTGATGCTGTTTTTCAATAAATCATCAGAAGAGAAATAGTTGCTTGAAAGGATATGCTGAACTCATGGTTGATGGGCAGAGCTGTTTGGTCAGACTGTTGTCTAATAAAAGCACAAAGATAACAAGATTTTTGTTAGGCATATAGGCCTGATGTAGAACCTGGTTCACAATGATATCATTAGGAAAACATTAAAGTGCTCTTAAATGCCTCTTACAGCAAATTGCCCAGAAGTTTGTAAATTGCACAGAGGAAGAGACGTGGTTGCTAGCAAAGATAAGCAACTTCCATAGGCTAATACTGACGGCTGTGCTATACTTTCGTTCATCACCTTTACAACAGGTGATGCCTTTATTTTGAAACACCCCTTGTTTGTTACACATTGGTTTAATATCATAGCTAGTGCATATTGTTCATAGATTTTTTTCCGCCTCTAGGTTGCCATGCTAGCGGCTCTGTGAGACTCCAGCACAGCGGTGCTTTGAGCTAAATGCTAACCCCGCATGCTAACATGGTCACAGTGACAATGCTCACATCCTGGTGTTTAGCAAGTATAATGTTTACCATCTTAGTTTAGTGTGTTAGCACGCTAACATTCACTAATTAGAACTTAACACATAGTACAACTGAGGTTGATCTAGTATTAGTATCTAGTAGATGTTAACCTGGATAAGTGAAAAATTCGACCTCAGCGGATCACCACAATCATTAGGCTTCACACGTTACGGACCATAAAATGTATAAGTGTACAAAATTACACAGGCAACAACACTGAACGAATGCATGAGAACTGTAAGGAGAGGAAGAGGGAGTGAGATGCCGCCTGGACGTGGGCAGGAGATGTGACCCATGACCAGGTTACCAGGTTATTCAGTGGGACATTTAAAAAACTTCCACTAAAACACCTCAATGTGTTTGCGCGATAGAAAAACTCCGACCTGCTGCGAGTCCGCATCATAGGGAATCTAATAATGGACTAATATGATAGTTAGCGATGTAAATCCTCTTTCTCACCACAGATACTTGTGTACTACACATATGTTTAAACTTTTTTATCAATTGATGGTTTTTATAATGCCTGGTTTTGGGGGTGCAACCCCCTCAGCAACCCTACTTCCCACGTCCATGGCCTCCAACCTAAATGATCTCTCCCAAGTCAAATGTTTTCACCACTTGCGAAAGCAACAGTAACAACTATAGTGACTGCATTATGCTAACTAATGGGCTGCCAAGGGTAAAGAAAATGAGAAATGGTGATAATAATAACAAAAATGAGGAGAATGATGAGTATAAACACATACTGGTTAAGAGCACATGTAATTAGCTTTTAAGTATCAGTATTTCTTTACAAGTTTAAGGTGTTATAACATAAATAAAAGGGTGGTACTTTGGATTCAGAAGCCCGCTGCCTTCCCTTGTACAGAGCTCCACATTCATTAACTCCACTCCTCACAAGAGATCATTATCTAACAGTCAATCTGATAGATAATGATCTCAGGACAGAAAGCATCATCACCATCTTTGAACATTAACTCAGTATTTTAAAACCAAATAACAGGCATCTGTTACCAGCCCCTGTTAATCGAAAACAGTCTCATTTACATACAGTAGGTGGGCACTGAACATCATTCAGTAATAAATCCTTTGTCGGCTTAGTTTTAGTATGGTCAAAGTCTGTACTGTACATGTCACTGAATACCAACACAGAAGACAACAATTCCTGAAGTAACGTGGTAAAAGAGCTTTCAATTCGACATTAGCTACAAAAAATGACTGAAAATCTAATTCATAAATATTTAACCAACAGCCTGACCATCAACTAAATATTGCACTGTATCTCTAACATCAAACCCAGAAGATGGAAAAGTTGATAGAAAATTTTGAAATAATACCTTATACCTATTCCACACCTCAGGAAATATCCAATTAAACCTACAATATTTACATTTTATTTTGGATGATGGTGAATATGCATGAACTACATTTGAACTGCTCTCAAGTATGTCATTCGTACGGCAGCCCAGATATGTGACAGTGAGAAAAAAATAATTCACACAGTATCTCGTTATAACCTGGAAAGTTTTCTCATAATTACCAGAAGACACATGTCATTAAAACAAGAATGCTTGCTTGCTACAGTGAGGGCCTTTTCATCATGAGACTTTATCAGAAACTACACTGATGGCTGATGCTCGGCCTTAAGGAATATTGCAACATCTTGAATGTCAATGTGATTAAAGTGGCTTTACTGGAGAGAGAACTCCCAATCCAATGCTATGCTATGTTGGCTAACAACAGCAATTTCATTGTGTATTTTTAGTCTTAAAAGGAAGTGTTTTAAGGGACTTGGCCGCTGTAGTCTTAAATTTGAGGTTTTCTCGTTATTATGAGAAATGTTTTTTGTTTGATCTTTCTCACCTTCTTAGTTCTGGATCCTTGTTTATCAAAAAAAGATATAATCTAACTATATGCAAAATTGCAAACAATCATTTAAATACATTAGTCAAATAGTTTTCAGCAGTTTTTGCAGATTGTGCACATGCATATTTTCATATACTTATCATCTTATAACCATATAAATTACAGGCATATCAATATACTGTGTATAATAAAAGTGTTTGACTTACATTCTGTATGAAAAGATAAGCATAAGTATGATAAGCATTTTTGTATTTCTTGGATATTACTTATGCAGTGAGCTTGGAGGACGTTTTGGCATTAGGAGGCACTTTTGGTGCTGTAACAGAAATGGTTCAGCAAGGGGCCAAAATTAGCAGCAGTAGACAAATCAGTGTCCCCCGGGATTTAAAGACCTTTCAGCTTCTCAATTAGAGAAGTAATCATCATCCACATGTCCAATATGCCAGCTAGATTCCCCAAGAGGAAATGCTTTTCATCAACCCTGACAAGTCTGGTTGATGGTGAGATCCACTAATCAATAAAGGAAGAGTCAGTGGATGTCTTTTATTAGAAGACTGCTCAGTCAGTGCTGATATTTATAGTGCATTTTTGTAATTGAAAATTTAAAAAATGACTAATTCTTATAATTAATTATTTTTTAGCAACATTTCTGAATTTGTTTCCAGCATGGAGAGATTACCAAATGGGCCAACAATGCACAGGACCAGGGCCCCAAGGGGTCAGGTGGCCCCTAAACCAGAGCCTTTGCATGAAGTGGTTGTTATTAATATTTCTTGGAAAGTCCAAGAGCACAGTCCAAATTAGTGTAAATGTAATGATTTCGTCTTTTCTTTTTACTTGATCCCGATACTTTAATATCATTTGCCCACCCAATCCAATATATATTCATCTTTTATTTATCTATTTATTTTTCTTCAATACAACTGCACAGTTCATACTTTGGCTACATTAAAAGTAAAGCAATTTAAATATGTTTGACATCTGAGTAGCGTCGCTTTAAGAAAATAAACCCATACTTCAGGTTTCCTTTGATGGTTTCCTACAATATTTCATATAATGCCCAATGCCCAGTATTTTGAATAATATTTGTGGAGGGAAATGTAAGTGTAGATCTGCTGTGGCAGGAAGCTTTGAGTCCTCCAAATTCGTCAAAATACCTCGTTTGTAACTGCCCTTTAGAACAACACATAGAAGCATTTTCTGATCTGATCCCCATTGTATGATGTGTTTTATCGTGTGACAATGCTCTGGTTAAGGTTTGGTTAGGTTTAGGAACAAAAACAACTTGGTTAGGTTTAGGGGAAGATCAAGGTTCATTATCATGGCGATAATACTAAACACGTGGTTATGGTTAGGGAACGATTGCAGCCATGCTTAAAAAATACAGCAGTGACTGTCGGTTGGAAACAGGAAACGAACAACGGTCTCTCGTGCTGAAGTCCAAAGCGCAATGACTCCTAATCCGGTAGGATGTAAGATGCAGCCATGTAAAGGAAATATTGAATTTTGTTATAACTCAGCCTCCGAGGGCCACAGAATAAATGTGTATAAACAAACCAGTTCTTCAGTTGCTCAACGGGCTGAAAGCATATCCTCAGGTTAAAGCTCTGGCAGTACTCACAGTCAATGTATCCACAACTAGCCACAATCCTCAAGGCCCAGTGTTAAACAAGGTAAAGCTGCCAAATACCAGTGTTACCCTCAGTATGTACTATTCTCTCTTTCCCTCTCTGTGTAGAATCCAATATTTAGACAGAATTCACAGAAAATCTGTACATACAGACAGTGTGGAATATTTTGACACATTCTGTCAGTCACCACCAGAACCTGCAGAAGAGAAAATATTTGAATTATTAATATGATGTTGATGCTTCCACCTACCTTGACCAAATCCTCCAGCTCAGAAGAGTTTACGCAGGCGTGCATGGCCAAGAAGTCCAGTTTTTCTGCTAGAATGGCCAGCTTTTGGGAACTCTCATGCGGCTGCTCCAGGGCTCTGAACACCGTCGCCCCAATAATGAGGTAGAGCACCACCAAGAAGAAGATGGCTGAAACAGTTTTCCACCTCATGACAGTAGTCCGGGTGTCGCACTCATCATCATCTGGAGTGTTCAGTACCACCGGTTTGGCCGAGAACGAGAGGCGAGGTTTGGAGTTATGGGCGGCAGACTTCGGGTCAAGAAGGTCAGGTGCGGCCACTGCAAGGATGGAAGTGATTAATGTGGATCAATTTCACCCTGGGCACCCATGTTGGTCTTATTCATTTGTCACGCCACTCTGTTTTCCCCAAATCAGTATTGTCTCGCCAGTAAAGAATGCATCCTTAGCACTCAAATCCTATCTATCTATCTATCTATCTATCTATCTATCTATCTATCTATCTATCTATCTATCTATCTATCTATCTATCTATCTATCTATCTATCTATCTATTAGATATAGACATAAATAGGCTGCAACATGTACCATGTGGTTCATACAATATAAGAGTAGGGCTATTAAATGTTAGAAAACAATTAAAAATTTCCATCGAAATCCAACCAACAGTCCAAAACTTAAAAATGTTCAGTTTGCAATTATCTAAAACAAAGAAAAGCAGCGAATCCTCACATTGGAGAAGCTGGAACCAGACAATGTTTGACATTTCCGCTTAAAATGACCTAAATGGTCGATTAACAAAAAAGTTGTTGATTATTTTCGGTCAGTTGATTAATCCACTAATTATTTCAGCTCTTTATAAGAGAATAATTAATTCAAATAAATTGTGAGGCAATAACCATCTAAAGAAAGTTGGGTGAACACTGGACTTCACTTTAAACTTTATTATTAATGGCTATTATCTTCACCACTGTCAGTAAGTCATGGATATTAAACTCATACAAAGTGTTCCAAATCTACCTATGAACACTATTTCAAATATTCTTTATAATAACCTTAATTAATTAATTAATTCCACCCCTTTAAAATACAAATTAATTGCAGGTTTTTAGTGATGTACTTCAGAAATGTTTGACACATGGGAACTTAATGTGTCAAATATTCTTTGTCTTTACTGCAAAGACAGTTTCTCTCATGGTATTATTTTTTTTCTTCCAATAAGAAACCAGTAGACAGCGCCACTTCACAGCCTTTAATGATCTGCAGCAGGCAGAGCACTTTCAGTTCATTCCACTGTCTGCAACATACTTTATACCACCTGTAATTCTTCAATACCAACATTTACAGTTATATCTGGACTACATGTATTTCCATATCTTAGCTTCCTCTTCGGAGCTGGATCTAATGAGGAGAATCGTGATTCATTAAGGCTTTTTCATAATATAATATTCAAATGTTAAATTTGTACATTCAGTGTAATAAATAGAAATACATGTAATGGATGTATAAAACCTAATATTGCGACAATGGAACAGGCGTGACAGAACATATGTCTCCCTACAGGAATTGTAACAAACATACTATAATGGTTTCTCGTTGCTTTTGCGTCCCACAAAACAAATGATTACAACAGACTGAATGGAAGCTCATTAAAAATTAAACACTCTTTGTCACAATCCTGTTTCCCAAACAGCTTGCTACAGTAGATGCAATTACATAACCACCCCATGAGGTCCACATAGCCAGTATTTTACAGTAAACAACTTATGGAGAGGATCACTAATTCAATAGTAAGCTGAAATCATGTGCCATAAAACCATAGAAATTTTCATTATTCTTATAGTTTGCTTTTTATATTTGTAGTATTACATAACAGTTTCAGTCGGGTTAAATTTGTTTTCTCAAGCCTCAAATCAAGCCTCACATACAACAAATTTCGTACATTTATAATAAAAGCTACAATAAATGTATCATAAAGAAATAAGTTCAAATATGAATAATATTGTGATACCAAGAGGCAGAAAACGATGCCACAATTCACTAAACTATCACTAGAAACTCACTATTAAACACAGAAACAGTACCTGCATATGGTCATTTTTCCTTAGCCTACTGTATATCATCACTCTCTGAAGGTGAAAGTCGTGCAGAATATTTGTAATATTTTAAAATAATATTTTCATCATTTAAGTGGTGAATTTCAAGTAGTTGTTATTGCACTTACTTCTCTACCATCTCGTCTCTCTTTGATTCTCATCGACGGATCTTTTTTTCTTAGAATATAATGCTTTCCTATTAGTGTCGCTTTTTGCCTCCGGTGCTCCCACCAAGGGACGTGGTCGCTCCCCACATGGTTTCAGCAAACTGCGCTTCCCTCCACTTCTACAATCTCCGGAGAAAATACATCCAGGACATCACGTTCCCACCACAGTACTCGCTAAGCGGAGCGTAAAAGGAACGACGGGAACAAATTTCTTCCATGAAATCCACGCGGGTGTTTGGAGACATTGTTCCCAGAGAGGTGTTTTTATGGAAGGACGCAGAGGTTTGGACTGTACGGGTCAGAGGAGGTGCCTCACCACTGTGACACGCTGGATGCGCTGCCTGCACTCCCGCTGCTCTGCTGTGGACAGCGTGCGCTCCTGCTGTAAGGAGAAAGAGAGGAGCTGCTTGCTGTCCAACACTTCAGAGGATTCACATAACAATGGATGAACATAATATTTAAGGTGCTCCAAACGCCCACACAGTTGAGATGTGGAATAAAGGGCTGTAACTCAGCATTAAAATGTCTCAGTGTGGTTATACATTATGAAAGACCACTCTTGTTCTTTCTAGAATCATCCAAGAAGCTGCCTGCCCTCCCCTCTGCCTTCCCCTGGTGGCCTCTGAGCAGCCATTTGGGGTTAAAGTGCCTGGCTCAAGAGCATACTGACAGATGCTGCTTAGAGTGAGTATTCTCTTCCTGCTTTGGGCAAAAAAACACAACAAAATGAGAGAGAGAACCTTGAAGAACATGTTTTATTGAGGCTGTCTACAACCACCCTTGTGCTTTTTTTGTTCTTTCTAAAGGGCATTTTTTTTTGTTTGAGGTAGAAAAGAGAGAGCTTTTTCCTTTCTGTACCATTGACTTAAACTGGTGACATCCCAGTCACAAGCCCACATCTCACACCCAGGAAACAGCCAACTTATCAGTGAGAAGTAGCAGACGTCAGGTTGCTACATGCCCTGAAGGGCAGTTGTCGGTGCATTAATTACATTCATCTGAATCAGTGAGGCAGTCTGTGTGGTTTATGTTCCTGATGTAACTTCATTATCCACACTGGCATGCAGGTGTAACCGCTACATGAATACACAAAACCAAGCCTGACAGATATTTTCAGTAGTCTGAAGTTGCAGTTCGGTTCCTTTTTCTATCCTCGTGAGGGTGTGTGTGTGTGTGTGTGTGTGTAAAAGAAAGGGTGTGCGTGTGCGCGTTCCACAATATAATATTGATTTGCATGAGCTGCTAATTGAATTGAGAGACTTGCGCAGCTGTGCTGTTTGTCTTTGGTGCTCTGATACACACACACACACACATACACACGAGCTGAAAGATTCTGTCTCTCTTTCAATGAAGCTACAAAAAAAAAAAATTCTTTACCTAAGTGCATAATGATAGATAATAGTAAGAGTAACTCAATCCCCACTTTTGCTGACATTTCAGTGTTACAGTAGCTGAGTTTGCTGAGGAAAGAATGCCTCATCTGCAAAAGAAAATGGAAGAAAAATATATTGTAGTCCGAAGTATGACAGTAATGAAACCATAAAACGATTTCACACATGCATTGTGCTCCACCTTTTAAAAGGCTTTCAGTGGATTTTGTCCAGATTTCACTAATTGTGTCAGTTGCAATCCTTTCCTACTTCTTCTCATTCATTTCCTTTTCTGTACATCTCTTCCTCTCTTCTACTCCTACATACTTTAAACTAGTGAAGCATCCAATCTGCACTCACATGCTCAAAGAAGATTAATTACAGTCTTACATGCAGGGAAGCCATGTTTTCATCTTCCATCGTCCTCGGCTGTTGTTGACAGTAAAGGTGTAACTGGTTGTCATTAGAGTGTTTCCTCCACCATTCAAGAGCTGGACAACCTATTCATTCTTCTGCCAAGTGGTGCAATAGTTATATAACAATTCAACAGTTTCAAGTCTTTGTTTTACTTGTTTCCAAATTCTCTTTATTGTTTTGATAGACACACATTATTAATACAAGAGACTATGATGCGTTATACAGCGTTATTCTCCAGTCCAGTTCTGATCTTTTATTTCTGATTCCCGTCATGTCACTTTGTGCTCAAGATGTCAAGTAAATATTAGTTTGTCCAATATTAACTTTAATTCATTCCAAATAACCAAAGACTTGATGATTAATGGTTTGAGTGCAGGATTTTCTTATGTTGCTATGGTTACGGTTCTGCTGTATTTGTAGCAATGGATGCTACATATCATTTTGTAGTTTGCAGCCATGCAAAGCTTTTGGTGCTGGCTTGTAAATGACACGAGATTGTTATAAAGATTATTTAATATTAATAAATCATGTTATGATGGATTCTCTGGCAGCAGCATCTAATAAGCAGGATATAACACAGAGAATCCCACTAGTTTTAATGTTAATTTACCCAGTTATGGTTTATTTTGCATCAATAACAAGCTAGCTGTGTATCTCCCTTTACAGTGCAGCATGTTACTGGTGCTGTCAGCCACAGTGCCAACAGCCAGATGGAGAGCAAGAGAAAAATGGAATGTCTCTGAGCAGCAGATAACAATACTAAACCAGACAGGCTTTGTGTTTGTACTAATCATTTTAAACTGCAGTCAGCAAGTATCGTGAGCCCCTATTGATCCACTGAGGTTGAATTTTCTGCTTGATGACCTCAAACAAGTCAGAGGTCAGTTCAGCCAGGGAGAAGGAGGATTCATTAGCACTCAAGCAAGGTGAATGCATGCATGTAGTATGGCTTCCGCTGCTGAAATATACATAAGAAAGGCTTCCTAACATTCATGGTGTCATGTTTTGCCAGCAGAACTGCAACACTTAAGCAATGCCACTGTAAGAATTTGAAAATCTTTCTGATTTTGTCACTGTAGCTTCAGGGTTGTTTTGTAACTTTTGCTGTAGATTTCATCAATTTTTGTCACTCTTAGCATCACATCTTTTTTAACCATCTGAAATTGGTGGAAATAATATGAAATAGTTATGAAATGTTCTCTTTGTAATTCATTTTTTCTTTTGCCATGACTTCATGGCCTGTCCTATACAGCAGTTTACGTTTCCTCTTCTTGTTCTTGTTATTCTAATTATTTCCAAGCTTTGATGGAATTTGCAGTCAGACAACACAATCATATTTTTCATCAAGGTCAAAAGAGGAAAAAAATAAATTTAAAAGCTCCTGCTTCTATTAAAGAAGCTACTACAGCCCAACTCATACAGAGTATATAATGACACAAGAGGCTTATCTCTAAATTGCCTGCCAGCTCAAGTTTGTTTGCTATTTGTTTTTACACTGTGTGGTCACAGTCACACACAATTGAGCGGAGTATAATAAAAGTTAAAAGTTAAATGACCTGAATTTCCATTGACTTTGAAAGCATCTTATCTATGGATACAATGTAGCTGTGCAAAATTAAATTAGTTACTCAACCTGACCATTTCAGACGACACACTTACACTGATGAGTCTTTACATGACGTAATCTTACTTGCTCAGGGGGGGCATTTAGGTATTTTTGAACAGAAAACAGCTTAATGAATGCATTTGTCTCTTTGTCATCTCATTAATAGTCTCGTCATGAGGTATAAGCTCATGCTTCAGCATCTCTTGTCCTAATTTGCTGACTGTGTCCCTTGAACAGCACCTGTAGCAGGAACATATAGCTTTTGTTACATGAGAGTAATCTTATTATCGGTGGCATTGTTGCAGTAATGGACCGTATTACCATAGTAATCTCTCCTAATGTCACAACAAAAGGCTAGACACTGGTGTCGTAAGCCATTTTACAGTTCACCTGTGACCTGTTTTACAAAGTGGATTCTTACAGAGATCTGATGTTAATTAGAATTCAAATTCTAAACTATATCAATGAATATATTATATCTATATTATTTTCAAAAACCTTACAGTTTAAATGTTTTGCATCACATTACTGTGTATAATTAGAGGGTGCAGTGCTCATTGTTGTGGCATATATCATTTAGTGGATATTTTTCTCAGTGGGTAGTGATACAAGAATGCAAAATATGTATTGTATCTTATGAACAGATGGTTTTGAGATCAGTTTCTAAATGCTTTTCTTCTCAATCCAGTTCCCTACCTGTTTATAAATGCAGAGCCATACAAAAAATATTGCAATATTCCTGGTCCAACTTTGACAGCAATAGTTGGAAAACAGGTGATCAGCAACATCAGCAAACAAAAATGCTGAAAGTTTAATAGGGTTATAATGCTTAAACATATATATATATTTAATACTCCTTGCCTGCAAACTTGCATTGTAAAGACTCAGAGAGTTCAAAGTATGACAAAGGAATTACATCAAATCCTGCTGATTCTACCTGAATCATTTCTACTGAGGTTGCAGTTTCCTCATCCTGCAGAGAATTATCAGCAGTATTTTCTCTGAAGAAGTGTTGAAAAGTTTGCTATAGTGACAGACTAACCTATTGAATTTAAGGTTAGTGAGTGAGACCATAAACATAAGAAAGTCTTTCTAAAACATCTTAGAATAAATACACACATTTTATGGGGCAAAGCTTTAACAAGAATCATCATCGTCCAGGCTTCAGTGAATCCACAAGTCCAGTTAACTGTAGACGTTTTCCAGAGTGATTTCTGTTTTCATAAAGATCAGTGACTCTGATTGGAGTGAGAACAGATAATAAATTGTTTCATACACACTTAGCATTCATGTGGAAACTATAACTGATGCTGGTCTCAAGCATCTCCCTCATTAAGCTGAGGTTTAACACGGCATTTGCACATTCATATTCACGTCTGGTTGTTCCAGTCGCTGGTTCCCGATAGATGACAGAGCTCACAAAGAATAATTCTGGTTTCACTGTAGACAAGAGTCTTACATCACCTGCTATGTTGCCTGAGCCCTGCAAAAATCAGTCATCATGAACAACACACTACACATGAAACACCTGCAAATAATAAAAATACACACACATGCATTGCCATCAAATTAACAATATGAACTCACTCTGGCGCCTGTGGTGCTTTGAAGTATAATGGCCTGGAGAGCAGGGGAGGAAAATCAGTCCTGAAGTCTGCAAGCAGTTTGTGCTCCAGCAATAATTACTTGACAGTCTTGAATAGGTATTCATCAGGGAGTCGAGGGCACCTTTTTGCACATGAAAAGGAAGGACTTTAAGTGGTTAATGTCAAAAGTATTTCCCTCAGTTCCCTCAACAACTGCCCTTATTCCCCTATTAAAAACTGCTGCATTTGCCTATCTCTTCCTGACAAACAGAAAAAATAGTGATAAGGGTTCAATGTTTTGCTTAAATGCATCTCTGTAATAGATGCAGTAACAGTTAGAGATTCATGTCATGTCTGAACTAATTTAGACTGTCTGAACCTACTGGAGGTGAGGTTGAATCAACATTAGTGTAAAATGATTTTCAGTGTTCAGGCTTTAAATGAGTATGACAGACAAAAAAAAACTCTATTATCCCTGGGTTTCTGCTTGAAGAGAACATTTTAAGAGACGTGTTGTGCATGGCTCAACATTTTTTTTTCAGTGTCCAAAGTGTAACTCTTTCTATTTTTTTCTCTGGCAACTTCTACTGTATAAAACTTCAAATAAACTCCCACACACAGGACTCTTGCATAACTGGTGAAAATAGTCTGAAGAGGTCAAAACTCCAGCAACACTTGTAGTATTGAGGACAATTTATTTATGTATTTATTGTGAGACCAATGCATTTCAGCTTGAGGCCTTCATCAGGGTCATCATAAAAAAAAACATTACAAAGAAGATTTAAATAGGATGGGCATGAAAGAACAACATTTAAAAAAGTTAATATATATATATATAGTTATAAGTTATATATATACATACATATATATTTATATATATATATATTTATATATATATAAGACAAAGGAAGAGATATAGACCACAGACGATAAGACGCGAAAGCTCCTCACCATGCATGGAGGGTTCCATCCCAAATCCAGCACCCTGAGACTGTACGCTAGCCGTAAGGAAGACGGCCGTGGACTAGTGAGTGTGAGAGCCACTATCCAGGATGAAACATCCAAGATCCACAAGTACATCCAAGCTAAGGCCCCAAAAGATGACGTGCTCAGGGAATGTCTCAGGCAATGGGGAACAGAGGAAGACGTGCTGGAGGAGGGTCCATCATGGGAGGACAAACCCCTACACGGGATGTACCACCGGAACATAACTGAAGTGGCTGATATCAAGAAGTCCTACCAATGGCTAGAGCGGGCTGGATTGAAGGACAGCACAGAGGCACTCATCATGGCTGCACAGGAGCAGGCCCTGAGCACCAGAGCAATAGAGGCCCAGATCTACCACACCAGACAGGACCCAAGGTGTAGGCTGTGCAAAGAGGCCCCTGAGACAATCCAGCACATAACTGCAGGGTGTAAGATGCTGGCAGGAAAAGCATACATGGAGCGCCATAACCAAGTGGCTGGCATAGTGTACAGGAACATCTGCACTGAGTATGGACTGGAAACCCCGAGGTCAAAGTGGGAAACACCTCCAAAGGTGGTAGAGAATGACCGAGCCAAGATCCTGTGGGACTTCCAGATTCAGACTGACAGAATGGTAATGGCGAACCAGCCTGACATCGTGGTGGTGGACAAACAGCAGAGGAAAGCCGTTGTGGTTGATGTGGCAATACCAAGCAATGGCAACATCAGCAGAAAGGAACATGAGAAACTAGAGAAGTACCAGGGGCTCACAGAAGAGCTGGAGAAGGCCTGGAAGGTGAAGGCGACAGTGGTGCCCGTGGTCATCGGAACACTCGGGGCAGTGACCCCCAAACTGGAGGAGTGGCTACAGCAGATCCCTGGAAGAACACCAGACATCTCGGTCCAGAAGAGTGCAGTACTAGGAACAGCAAAGATACTGCGCAGAACCCTCAAGCTCCCAGGCCTCTAGTAGAGGACCCAAGCTCGAAGGATGAGACCACCCGCGTAGGGTGAAGGACGAAGTTTATATACATATATATATATATATATATATATATATATATATATATATATATATATATATATATATATAAGACACCCAATCATATACTGTACATATACATACATGTCAGCCTTTTGGGCATTCATTCATGGATTAGTTTGGTATATGCTCATGTGGTTTCAGACCAATCGTATTCTTAAAGTGGTGGAGAGGCAAGAGGTGTGCCTAATTATGGATATTGGTGACACCATATTTGGTCCATAAACAGGAGCAATGCATCAAACCTAAACTTAAGTCAATGATCTTTTCACATCCACAATGAAATTACTTGTTACATTTATGTATTATGTTTGTCAAGGATGCGGTTTGATTCAGTGAACCACATCTTGAACCTCTAGAAAGAAAAACCTGCACAGTTGGAGTGTCTGGCTGTTGTTGTGGGCCTTAAAGGGAATGGGGAAAATTGGAAAATGACCCTGGTCTTAAGCTAAAAAAGCCTACCCATCTACTGCCAGGAACGAAAACTGGGTTGTGAGTCCATGCAGAATGCAGTGATATGTGTTCATGAGAGTGTAATCCTGTACAGCAAAATAAGGTATACAATAAGCTATAATATATAATATATCAGATGAAGATTATGGACCTTTATGGCACCAGGGCATAAGCTACAGTTTATCAGGCTCATGACTGAGCAAGGGACTGAGCAAGGTTCTCAACCTTCTTTGTTATGCAGTCACTCACGATGCCACGCCCCTCTCTGTTGATCCAACACCCGACATCAGAAGAGGGC
Organism: Siniperca chuatsi; assembly: GCF_020085105.1. NCBI lineage: Eukaryota > Metazoa > Chordata > Actinopteri > Centrarchiformes > Sinipercidae > Siniperca > Siniperca chuatsi. The sequence continues at coordinate 15,132,085 of NC_058057.1, forward strand.
CAAAAGTCATTTGAAGAAAAATAAGATCTGACACTGAAAAAAAAAACATTTGGAATTGAAAAAAGAATATAGAATTAGGGAAAAAAGGGTTTTAATTAGGACAAGTGTATATGAAATGTGAAAAAAAGAGGCTATAATATAAATATTTATTCAAAGAAATCAATAAATACAAATTTTAACTGAAAAACTTTGAATACACATAGTTTAGGGTGCAAGATCAATACTTCAACTTTCAGTTTCAAATTCTAGATTTTCATTCACAATTTTGCCTTTCAAATTGACAAAACATTTGGCCTCCATTTGTTTCCATATGCACCCCACAACAGGCACTGCTGTCATATTTATTTATCTCTGTTCATTCAATAATGTTTACTGTCTGCATGCACTTTGAATTTATTATCCAATATCTTATTTATTACACACCTGTACATACATTCCTGTATTTTACATACCTGTGTATATACATACATACATACATATATAGTTATTATCAATACTCACCTATGCAATACCAATGTACCATGTCAATACAAGACAATATACAGTATATACTAGACTTGCACTAACCATGTACAGCATATTACCAGGCATTATTGTATATATTTAGAGTTATAGAGTATGGCTCAAATTTTTTTCGTTAGCTCAGTTTCTAGTTAAGATTTTAGTTAATTATGTTTGTATTATCTACCTCATGTTGTTTTGTATTTTGATTCATGTGTGACTTGGCTGTTGTAACACCCATTGGGATTAATAAAGTACTCAGAACTTTCCACTGAAACTGAACCGGGTATGCTATTAACATTATACCCCAAATCTGTACAAGTATAAAAAAAAAGCAACATGGATGTCCCTGAATAACACACATGCACGTTCGTTTACGTGCAACAGGCGACAGGTATTAGGTTGAATCTTTATCAGCTGATGATGAAACTGAAGCAGGTGGTGTGGCTGAAGCTGTAAAAATACTGCTTGTTGAGAATTAGTTGTGCCAAACAGTTACATATTAGGTAACATGTGTCACATAAACACAGAATTCACTTTTTAGCAGAAAATGACAAATTGTAGCTCTACAATAATATTAACCATATTCTTCATTTGCTGTTTTATTCATGATGATAATAGACAGTATAGGCTCTTCCTTTTTAACCAATGACTCTGCTCTTTCTAGCCTTTTCTTCCTTCTGCAGGATCCAAGATTATTATGGGATCAGTGCCACATCCTGTCACGAAGAAAAAAAGGAACTTTTCCTTGGGGGTTGTTTGTTTGACAGGGAGGTTTGCAGAGTGCAAGCACATGCGTTTGAGTACACACACACACAATACATGAGGTGTGCTTTTTAAATAATAGCACGCTGTGCGGTGAAATTATGGTAAGTATTCATAAAACTGACAGAATGACATCTTTCTCTGATGGTTTGGGTTTCACTCCTGACAGTAGATTGATTCATTAATTAAGAAAGTGTCTGGAACAGATTTTCTCCCCCATTGTCTGTCACTCTTTTAGGTTAGGTACACACAACACACACACACATTTACACAAGGGGATCTTCACTTTGCTTCGCCTGAGAACTTGCCTCTGTCTTCACAGACGAGTGACACACAGCGGTCAGAGACAATGACAGACTAATCAATACACATATGAAAGCTGAACTGGGGAATCCATACAAGTGAATTAAGCTCTCATATTCAACTCCCACCACGTTCCTTCCCTGCAGACCACTGAACAACAAAAACATAACCACGCCACAAAAAGATCTTTTAATTTTTATTTAAGATGATGTTGCTGTAGAGACAAATGAATTAGATGTCAGGGAAACCTTTGAGTGTGAGTCTGCAGAAGCATGTACGATTGGGGTTTTGCACTTTGCATAACAAGCCCAAAGATATTATTATGTGGTGGGTTTTGATAAGAAAGCACCCATAGAAGTTCTCCCTCTCCTCCTATCACATTGACTTTGTGGTTACCCATTTCCCTTTGGAGCCTTCAACCCACAGCAGCCCAACAGCTCATTATCTGTGGGATAACGCACTCATCGTGGTGGCATATACTATACTTGGAACACGGCTTTTGTATTCATGTGTGTGCACAATTGCACCATCTTGATCATACAAGCCTGTGATTAAAACTATGTTCATTAAAAATGAAAGTTGAATAACATTTTGTTTGTAAAACTAAACTGTTGCTGTAGGTGAAAACTCATACTGAATTTATTCTGGTCCAACATTACCTCTCATTTGAAAATGAGTTGAGAGTGTTTTACATTCCCAACTGGTGCTTCAGCATAGACCAGACATTTTTATTGCTGCTTTTTAAACACTCTCTTCAAACACTCATTGTGCTACACATCAGTTAGATGAATAGTGTGGGTGTTAGATCACAGTGCTCCCCGCCATCTACGTCACAGCAGATATAGCTTACTCTGTCGCTCACAGACACAATGAATAGGAATTGGGAAATGGTTCAGCAGTGTTTGCAGTTCATATGCAGATGTTGTCTCGTTTTGTTGTGTACTTTCTGCTATCTTGCCAGAAAGCAGGTGCCATCTGTGTGTAAATTATACTGGTAGGGAACGGATATGGGCTAACCCGATGTTAATCCATTGGCTTCTGTTTACCGGCCAAATATTTTATTTGTCACATTATTCTCTTCTTTGACACGGTTGCTACAGTGATGCTGTCTGTCTTGTTGCCAGTGGCTCAAATAGCTGCTCATAATAAAAATTAAAGGATAAGTCTGGTGATATTGTATATTTTATCAAAAAACCCACCAAAACCAATTTAATCCTACTAACAAGTACTGTGTAGCCTGGCATAGCTCATTCCTCTACCATAGACCTAACTAAAATACATCAATGAGCTGTTGCACACATCGACATGTCTCTTCATTACCATGAACATGGGCACTGTGAGTTTATTTTGAGTCCATGTATCTCTCCGCTTGCATCATCTCACAGTAATCTTTCTTGTGCCGTTGAACCTCAAATGACAGGTGCAGAACTACTGAGACAGTGAAATTGAAGTCATCATGTTCAAGTGATTGAACAAAACTAAGATAAAGTCCTGGTGGTTTGACACTCAAGTTCAGTCAGACAGGAGAGCTTAGAAAACGAAAAGAGATCTGCTGCTAAACTTACTTAACTGACTTAAAATTTTGGCCAATTGTATTGCAGGTACTGTGACACTGCATTTGCATCACAGCCTGCATTACCATGATGCTGCATTTGGCAGAAAAATCTGAGCTGTTGATATTTGACAAGGATGTGCAGTATATTTCTTTCTGAATGGACAAATAGGATTGCAAGAGGTGAAAAATCACAACTAAAGTGTAAAGCTGAAGTCTCACAAGACATCCTTTTTTCCTCATTTTATGGGTTATGTAACACTGATATGATGTTTTCATGTGATGCTGATTTAAAGAGCATGGGAAAGGGAGAATAAGTGTTTGAACCCAGACTGACTGACCTGTATTTGGCGTGATAGCAAAAATAAAGCAATAACTGCAGCTTGTGTTTCTGGGCAACTGAATTGCAAACCCTCATGTTGCTTCCATACCTCATACACACACACACCAGTAAGAGTTACTTATTGTAGATGAACTCTCCACAATGCATCTGGTATGCACTTTTCAAAAGTCATTTCCTCCTGTTTGACTCATGGTATTATCTACTTACACAAGAAGAGGGAAGAATGTCGGCCTTTTGCCTTTTCTAAAATGAGCTTTCAGTGGAACTGTCATACAATAAGGGCACAAAAAGCATTTCACATTTTGATAAGGTCGCTTATACTCATATTCAATTAATGAAAATGAGTATGATTTTCTCAATGATGGTCAGTTCAAGGCATCAAGGTGCTGAAATCCAAAAGTAAAAGTTTGCTCAGAAGTTTTTTTTTCACACATTTTGTGCTGTAGCCTCTACAGAAAACATCTTCCTCTCGAAGTTGCGGTTTCCTTCTGCCTGCTGCAGTTCAAAGAACAAAATGGTTTTTTTTCCCCTGAAAAAGCACTGTCTGCAGCGAGGATGGACAGCTTGCTCCCACAATCTCTTCACACTACTGTGAAACATAAGTGCTGTGGGCTGTTCATTCTTTTCAAGTGTAGCTGTCAACCTGAGGAGCAGCTAGCCAGATGGCAACAGCAACAGATATCTCGGATGAACTTAGTAATTCTCAGAAGTGTTTCTTCTTCATGCCTCAAGTGTTGCGTGATGAGGTGTTGGACAAGACATTTTCTCGCAGTGAGACTCGGATCTTGTTTACAGCTCTGCAACTAATGTGGCTGTCTCGTCAGTTGCCTAAGTCAATGTCCAGGAAAGAACAAAGTATCGACTATAATTGCAAATGTTTCTCTCCCAGACACTGTAGGTATCTCAAGCTACATTAGCTGAGCCAGGGCGTGATGTGAGATTGAACAACGAGGCGGAATACTGTAAGGGAACTACAAGGCTCCTGGCTTGCTGGTAAATTAGACTATTATTTTGATTCATGTATACACCTGCTGTTACATACAAGAAGTCATTTAATATAAGTCATCTCTAATCCATTCTGCTTATATGAGTTTGTCATTATTTTCCAATTTATTTTTAAATATACACATTTTAAATATAGTTGGATCTGGAAGACATTCTGTGTATCGTCTTGCAGAGACTACACAGTGTTGAAAGGTAAAATATGTGACATTACTAGCTGAGCTCATTCAAAAGAGAATATACACACCTGCCAAGGTGAAGCATCTCTGCCTTCAAGTGACACCTCTCTGCCACTAACAAGTACTGATTATGTAGTAAAAGTCTGATATAGCTTATTGCTATCTCTTATCGAGCCACACTTTTGCACTTGGTGATGTTCCCTCATTACCATGAACATGGCACTGTAGTTTATTTGAGTCAATCCCACAAACTCTGATCTGCTGGCCTAAATACTCACCAGAGCACCAAATATGTATTAATCCGCTGTTGAAAATAGTCCCCAACAAATACACTATTTACTCCTGTTTTAGTAATTTTTGCTAAAAAACTACAGTGCCCAGCTGTTTTAGGAAATTGCTGCTGGGGAGTGGTGCCAGAATGGGCACCAGAATCGGAGCTGGTGAGCAGGCAACGGAACCAGACTCAGCTAATAGAACCCTAGCTGCACGGCTAACTGAGCTAACCGCAGCTACAGTTGGCAGTAGTTAGCAGTTACTTTGAAGGACATCAGAGGGAAAACCAGAAAATATTTCCTCTTAAGATATGATACAGTTTCACCAAAATAAGTGAATAAAGTTGTTGTGTTTTTGTACAGTAATCAGTGAGGCCAGACCACTCGTTTTTCCAACCAACTCTTGTCTCATTTGTGGTCTGATAAACAATAAATTCATCCAATTCAGTGCCCCATATGGCTAGTCTCACCAAAATCAGTAAATAAAGTTCTAAAGTTGGTTATGGACAGTAACACCTTCTAGCCTTTTCTGCATGGATGGGTAATAAGAAAAGTAGACTATGCACGAGCACAACGCAGATGTTCACGCAAAAACGACCCGAAGAAGGCCAACTTTCGCTGCATAGGTTACGTGATTTCCTGTCAACAAGTGCTGTTGCGAAGATTTGCCATTTTGTGTCTGTAGCTAGGTACTCTTGAAAATGGCAGAGTGATTCAAGTGGATGTTTGTTCGGACTGGCGGAAAGTTTGTCTCAAAAATCTGTGTGTGTAAAATGCAAATCTACAAATGTAGACTTGAGATTCACAAATGCCTTTTCGATTAAAATAAAAACTGGATTCACAAATGCCTGTTCGAAAGTTATAAAAGTTAGGAAGATATTCACAAATGCTTTTCATTAATTTAATGTTTACACAGATTTTTTTTTAATTTGTGGAATTTGTTTGTGTATTTGCAGATCCGTTTTATATAGTTGCAAAATATTTTTGTGACTTTACAAAACTTTTTTGTATTTGTGGAAGGTGTTTTCTATTTACAGATTACACATTTACACACGGATCTGTTTACACAAATAATATTGAGACAAATCTATCTCTATATAAAATTAAAGCAGTGAAAGAAAAATCACAACCCCCTACCTTTTCAGCACTACAATTTCTGAGCCATTCATGTGCCATGAGTGCTTTGGTAGCAATATACTAGTGTGCAGCAGCCTATAATTAGACAAACAGATTTGTTGAAGAAATTTATTACCAAAATAAGAAGATGGAGTTCGATGTAAAATGCTTACTCTATGAAATTAATCTCATCACTTTCAAATAAGGGTGTAGGAATCTGGGATTGCAGCACATACTGTAGTACACATGCATACACACGTCATATGAAAAAACATGCTGAGGCAGCACTAAAACATGCAACATTTCACTTTGTGTGTTATATAATCTTCTCCCCATACACACACTGTTCTCACTACAGCCACTGCAGTGTAGGAGAAAGAAAGCCTTTCACACTGACAGTAAAAACAAAGATATCGATATTAAGAAGCTTATAAAATCTGATATCCTTCATTAAAATCAGATTGAGAGCATTTATAATCATTTTATCTGTTATCTGAACGTCTATCATGCTGACAAACACATGACAATAGGTTTGAGGCCGCAGAGAGATGAGAGACTTGCCCCAAGTGGAGGCTCCTGTGTTTGTTACCACGAATGACCCCTGAATTTGGAGAAATTAAATTACCCTTCTCATCTGGCTGAAATATAATCCTTGATTTAATTCAAGAATGCAATTTTCATTATCTTTGTCTCATGCCTGTAAGCAGTGGCACAGGTCTTGGGCTTTCAGATGAGGAGGAGACTCAGTCTCATAAAATTTGGAGAAAGTGAAATGAGCATGAACTCTGAAACTGACTGACAACATTAATTATGTGAATCCTTGTCTCCTCAGTGACCTTTGGTCTGTCCCATTCTGACTGGGCTAGACATCCAATACTGCTGCTGTTGTGGAAGTTGAATCTTTTCCTGCTTTAATGTCAAGTTTTTCTACATAACAAAGTGACATTAGCACAAAGTGGATTTATGGCTAATCTTTAATCGTCATGTGAAATGGTATCCTTAACAATTTTGGTTAAAGGTGATCAAGCATAATTGGTATGGGGAGACAGGGACACATGTCACCCCCCAATAATTTTATATATATACATAACTCTATCAAATGTCCATCACCCCATCCCCTCACCAAGAGATGAGAATGATTCCTTCAATGAATTCACGCTTTTGATAAATAAGAGGCCACAGCCACACTTCAGACCAGTAAGTTAATCATGAAAAGTGTTTCTGTCATCAATCATTTGACTTATATTACATATAGCTAAAGTTTATTTGGAGCTTTAGCCATGCACTGTAGATGGCTAATGTTAGCGAATAGCGATCATTATTCTAACAAGTGAGTTTAATAACTATCGGCCAATTTCCAAACTGTCCCTTCTTGCTAAAGTCCTGGAGTCATTAGTTAATAATCAGCTCAAATATTTCCTCTCAAGATATTTGGTGTCTTCTCCAATCTGGTTTCAGAGATAAACACAGTACTGTCACTGCTATTACTCTGGTTTTAAATGATATTGTATCTGCTGTTGACAAAGGGAAATATTTTGCTGCCCTCTTTGTTGATTTATCTAAAGCATTTGACACTGTTGAACATGCTATGCTCCTACATATACTATGTGATACTGGTTTTGATTATAAGTCCTGTAAATGATTTCAGGACTACCTGTCTCATAGACAGCATTGTGTGATTTTGTTATGATGCACGATTTAAGGACCCAAATGCAGAACACAAGGAAGTGGTACTTGGATGAGGTAGCAACGATGAGGTTTTTATTATATACTGCAAGCTATCACTGGGGGATCTGAGCTCTTCCAGAGTGGCGAGGCTCCGGGGACGGAGACGGGGAGTGTAGGTTCAGGCTTGGCTTGTGTAGCGGGGCAGGCAGAACAGGGAGGCAGCTTTGCAGACAAGGTAGAGAACATGGAGGTCGTGACCAACGGCAGGGAACGACCATGGGCCGAAGGCAGGCAGCGGTCAAAAACAGGGAACAAGTCCAACGAGCAAACAAATACGACAGGGAGCAGGCAAAAATACAAAAGTCCACAGTACAGGCAAGGTCCAAGGAAACAAAGTCAGTCCAACAAAACTTACAGGTAACCAAAAGCCAGGATGCGTGACACAGGAACAAAGCACAACCAAAATGCACATGACAAGGGCGATGACCCGCCAATGAACAAAGGAAAAACCCCGGAGGTAAGGGAGACAACGAGACACAGGTGCAAGCAATCAAGGTGGGGCAAACACTCTAAACTGGAGGGAAAGCAAACAAAGACAGGAAGTAAACCCACAAGACACAAGGAGAGGAGAACACTACAAAATAAAACAGGAAACAGGACAAAACCTCAAATTATGACAGATTTGGGGAAATGATCGTTATGTATTTCTACCACTGTCAAAGGGGGTTCCACAAGGTTCAATTTGGGTACTGTCTTGTTCACAATTTATATTAACAGTATTACATCCTTTATAACAAATTGTAATGCTCATCTTTATGCGGATGATACAGTTCTGTATTGTTTGCAAGCAAGACTAAATACATGCTAGACGCAGTGTATTATAGTATCCCATTAAGAACAGGCTGCTCCTGATGGTGGACACTCATATCGTCGTGGCTTGAGCATTTCCCAGTAGATGTCTCCTCCAATTCTGAAAGGAATATTACACTCTTGAACTGGTCTGTGCAGTTAACACAAATTGAGCCATAAACAGCCACTTCATTGAGTGTTTAACCTCTCCCTCTTCCCCTTGCTTATCATGTTAATGATCTCTGCCAGGCGTAAGCCTGGAGGGATCATGCATTTGGTCGTGTGTGTGTGTGCATCTGTCCACAGCTAATCTTGCATACTACTGGACCTATCAGCCTAATATATTTTGTGCACATATATGATTGTATGCTCAAGGACCTCTCGTGGTTGCGGTGATTCACAATTTTTGAAAAACCTATTTTCGTGACTGCTCTGTTTTATACCGCCACTGGCTGCTAACTCCTTAATCCTCTTAACCCGCTGGTAGGGGCCGCAAGTGATCAACTACTGCTTCAGTTTGGAATTTTGTTTCCGCTAGGGACAACATACGTGGCGGTCACGTTAGTGTTGGTGGATTCTTTTGTTAGCATTTTCACTTTGACATTGACATTTTACATGTCTGCTGTGGTTACACCTTGATAATGTAACCTACATATTGTCTCCCCTTCATTCCACCTTCATTCCTCTCATGCATACATGCTGGACACACCGCCTGTCCTGCACTCCCTGTTCCCCACCACACAGACCAACGTGATATCATGGAATGGCGTATAAATAGCATGCCACTTTTAAGGACATTTTGTGTTTCATGTCTACACATTTTAAGCTTTTTGTGTCATTTAACGCCGTTAGACATGCCATCTCAAGTCAGCAGAGACTAAATGGTGTGAAATGACACACAAAAAGCAAAGAAATGTGTTGTGATAACACGCAAAATGACTTAAAACATTGGCATGTTATTCATACACCATTTGATGATACCAGGCCTGGCGGGGATCTGCACTCTACTGAGTGCACTCTTCTAGTTATCTTTGTTTTTTTCCTTTAAGCTTTTTAAGCTTGTGTTCTGACCTGACACACCACGATGGTGACAAGCTCAACAACAAAATCTTCAGGACGCTTTCTCAACATATATTATTCTTCTGGTATCTCAGTAAAAACAGTCAGAGGGTGGAAAACTGCAGAAAAGACAGGAAAAGGTGCTGTGGGATTGAATACATTTAACTAATCACCTCATGTATGTTTTTCTTGCTGCACCTACAGAAGCTTAAAATAAATCCATTTCAATCCAATTCCATTTGAAAAAATAATAGCATATTTCTCAAGCTCAACAAGACACAAATTTTTTCCCCAGTCTGGAACTCAGCATATTTAACTTGATGAATAAAATATGAAAAGTAATGGCCATTGCTCCATGTAGACTGAGCTCTGACTTTAGATATGTAGAAGTAATTGAGGACAATTTGGACTTAATGTCTTTGACTAAGACAGAATTAATATCCAAATTTAAATCCATGGACTCAAGAGAACTTGTTGCTCTTAACTCACTTCATCCTCTGGCTGTGGATTTACCAAGGAGTCTATGTGTTCTGAACCAAAACGACCATACGCCGCTACAGAAAGGTCTTTCAAATATTCTTCCTTTCCTTAATATTTACAGCACTTTTCACAATTATGAATCCCTGGTTATTTGATGTACAGGTTAGAGATTTTTTATGATAACCGCAGTGAGGATGATCAAATTCTTTCATATTTGACTTTAAAGACTGCATTTTACATTAGCTATAATGAAAAGTGATTTATATGATTCCTAGCTTTTAAACAGTAATTAGTCCCTTGTTTCAAGAAGTGGGGATGCCCAGGAAAAATTGTTTAATAGACCTAATAGTTAGAGGCAGCAGAATCCTCTTATTACAGACTGCCAGGCTGCAGAATGGCCACACAAATGCGTACGCGCACACACAAACACACATTCTTCTTGTCATTACCATTATGCAAATGAAAAAGAAAGCGTTCCACTGTGATTAGGCAGTGAGAGCTATACGTTAAAAGGCAAGAGTGGGAGGATGGAGTTATGATTTGATGTACAGTCTGAGGGATTATGGAAATTCATCACTCACTGTCAGTCATGAAAGAAGACGGCAGCAGCAGAACCAGATTTCCATGCATCATCTGCAGCCTGATGCAAACATCCATTCTTGGTCTCTCTGTTTTTCATCCCTTTATTTGTTTTTCACCTTCATCTGAGCAGGAAGAAGTATCTTCTCCTCTCCACAAATGACCATGCATTGTTGCCATGGTTACCAGGTCATGTTAGGAAAAATGTAATTTTTAGCTGGGTATTGCATTTGTAAACTCATAGCAGATGCTGCTCATTGAAATGTTTGTCAGTTTATATCTTAGTCAATTTTGTGTAATTATGAATCACGTTCTTGTTGTTTGCTGATAGTTGTCTTATTGTCTATTTGCACTAGGTCACATTGTTGGCCATGGCCTCTTATTTACAGCAAATCACATTTTGTTGTGGATTATAATATGACTGAACAGAACTAAACTGAATTTGACTTAACCACTGGTTTATCATATGATGTTGCTTTTGCAGCCTCCAGCAAAGAGGAAACCAAAATGGAGAAGCCCACACAGATCCCAGTGAAATAATTTCTGGAGGTGCTGCATTAGAAATACACAAGTGCTTTCTTTGTTACTCTACATGCCAGGACGCACAAGTTACACAAGTCACAAGATAACGATAATGGAGTGTTTATGACATTCACTTTATAAAACAGTGCTTACTTGTTAGTTATACCAGTTTCTCTTTATTATACATTTATTGTTTCTTATCTTGCGCGGACTGCTTACAGTCAAGCACCCGTAAGTATTTGGAAGTTAACTCAGGAGAATATTATTGGAGGCAGTCTAAGACTACATAGGCTTGATTACTGGGCCATCATGGAAATAAAAGAAGGTCAGTTTCAGGTGAAACTAGGCAGGGTAAACAGCAGACACTCAGGAAGACTCCTCCCTGAGGACAGGGCCTAAGCAACACAGAGTAGCTTAAATTTCTGAGTTCTCAGACCATTTTCACAATTGAGAATGACTTCCGGATGGGAGCCGAAACATCTTGATTCTGAACAGTGTCCAGATGACTACGAATGAAACCTTTTCTACGATGGAACACTCCTGGACGATTGAGGGACTACACTGTACTGCATTCACAACCAAACTGGACCAATGATTAATTTGAATTGTTGTCAATATACTTTATATCCACAGTCTTGATGTGTTCAGAGAAATTTCCGGTTGATTTGGCCAATAAGCCTGAAATATAAATGCACTACTTCTATGAGCAATCACTTCAAGGGAATTGTTATATCCAATAAAAGTTTTTCATAAAGTTCTCTAAAGCATGGTGAATTGTTAAAAATATAGTGTATATTGTGATGTAAGTAACAAGAAAAGACACTGCAGATCCACCTTCAGAGCTATAAAAGGGTCAGATACAAACATGATACCAGGTAATAAGGTAGCATATAATATTGTCTCTGTTTTCTTCTCAGTTTATTGATGCCTGTCCTGTGTCAACAAGACACATACACACATGTAACATCACATACATACTATTGTTGCATTCCTGTTTTGCAAAGGTAAGGAAATGCAAAGCACAATAACAGTAATTGCTTCCAAAACAAGACGTGTTTGTGACGGACACACTGAGAGAATAAGAAGGGAATCCATATTAGGTCCTAATTCATTTTAGAGTATCTGTATAAATAAAGCAATTCATTTCCAGTGAGCCTCATGTGAAAAATATCATACCTCCAATTTTATTACCTTCCAGTGCTTTTAGGTGGGGCTGTCTGGATGTTGGCTGTGTTCATGGGTGGGAAGCCAGTGAGGGATCATTGCATTGCTGCTGCACTAACGACTCCTAAAGGTTGGTCAGGGCACCTGTGTGTAGGGGGCTGGATCTGGTGGAGATAGTGGGAAGATAGTGTGTACATGCTCTGTGTTTCTAGTGTAGGGAGAAGTGGATGGTGACTGAAATTGTTCCTTTTTAAATTCAGAATGTCATTGTCTGCATTTAGAAAATCTGCCGATCCTTTAGGTATACGAACTGCTTTAAAACCAACTGCATAAACCTCCAAATGCATGCTGGTCAATCTGAACCTGTCTACACTGTCATGCTCAATTGGATGCTTAGAGCCTGCAGAGAATCCATTGCTGCTAATACAGCTGCTCTAATTCAGTGTGAAAAACACTGAGTGTGATTAAGCGCATTCAGTGTGTGATTAAGCATTTTCATTCACAATACATAAAATGACTTGACACTTGATTACATAAAACTCTTCAAGTGTGAGTCATTGTCATGGCTCGGCCCGGCTCAAGAACATAACAAAAAGTGGAAAAAACACATCAAGTGTGGTTAACTGATTTCACTCAAGTAACCAAACAGAAACACAAAACAAGGTCAGTAAGGTCAGTGTGATGTCAGAGAGAGATGCGCAGGAAAGAATGAGGAACAGAGCGCACAGATTAGTATGGACAAAAATGAGAATACTGGTGACAAATGACAAATGTTTCATGATCCACAAACAAAAACAAGATTCAGAAATGTGCGACAATTTGTGAGTAATTGGTGATCAAATATGCATTTTCCAAAGTTGAAAAAATGTAACTCTACAATATTACACTCTGTAATATTCTACATATATATTTTCAACTTCAAATTCATTAACCTATTAATATTTCGTTTTGAAAATCTTCCTGTGCATATAAATGTCTCAAAGTATTTGTTTTTTATGACTTATTATTATAAATTACTCACAAATCGTCATATACATTTGTAAGTCTTGTCTTGAGTCTTTTGAGACTAATCTCTCTTCATAGATTAGACGGTGGAGTTAGGAAAAGAGCTGGTGAAAGGCTAAGTAATGATCTTTATTTCTTTATAGCCGTACAATATAATACAAATTCAGATCAAATTCACAAATGCAAGACTTTCAGGTTAAAGTCGTGCATTGAACAGACAATTACATATATTCTCAGGGTTTACCATTGTAGCTGTCTATGAACATTGATGTCTCATATCCTTCCATGCCCTTTCTCTTGCCTCTCTTTCCCCACCAGTAGTGAATCTGTGTGTGCATTGGTGTGATGAAGGCTACTTTATCTTAGCTCAATCAATCAGGAGAAGCACGGGCAGGCAGCGAAAGATTCAGTATGGATAATGCAATTGACAGAAAACCACAGTCCCTTTTTACGTCATCAGCAGGGAGGGTGGTGGAACACAAAGAGAATCCACATTCATAAAACATTCATTCAACACTTCATCCTGCTGGAGAGTAGCCACGTGCTGTGAATAAGCGTGTCAAATACAGTATATGTTACTGTGTGAAGGTTGGAACATTTCAGGTTAGTACCAGAGGCCTCGAAAATATTCATGTCAAGCAAAATATTGTGAGTTTAGCAGAGTTCAAGCTCATGGCACTAAGGAGTAACAGCAACAAAAGGTCACTAGTTTGTTGTGACTCACCACTGCTGTTAAAACCCTGAGGAGCCTGAGGTCTTACATAAACTTTACAATCATCAAATCAATATTATTATCTGTTTAATCTGTTTTAGTGTGTGTGGTGTTGTTCTTTGCTTATTACATTTTTGAGTGTCCCCATGCTACAGCTGGCCAGAGGGTATGTGGACATCAAGTGGGGACAAAAACAACAGTTGTGTTATTCGATCAGTAGTCTTCATCTAATTTTAGATTAGAGTCAAAAAATAGCAGGAGTTAAAAATAACCAATTTCTAAGATTCACGTTGTGGTTGTTCAGGACCCATTGGTACTATTTTTAGCTATGCTAATGGCGTGGCTAAAAATGTCCGTCTGTTGATTGACCAGTCCACCTCTTTGGTCCAGACTGAAATATCTCAACAACTACTGAATGGATTACAATGAATTTTGTACAGACATTCATGGTCCCCAGAGGATGAATCCTACTGACATTGGTGATTCCTTGACTTTTCTTCTAGCACCACCATGAGACCTTGAAATTTGGTCTAGACATTCGTGTCCCCCTCAAGATGAATTGTAATCATCAAAATTCATTGAAATTTTGATATGTTCAGTACTTTGGTGTATGACCAAATACCTGCAAAAATAATGACATTCCTATCTGCCTCAGCGTTACTTTGTATAGTGCAAATTAGCAAACGTTAACATGCTAAAATGTTCAACTAAGAAGGTGAACATGCTAAACATTACACCTGCTAATCATCCTGAGGTGAGGGCAATCCAGGCTGACATGAAGGTGAAGATCAGGGAGGCCAAGGAGAAGTACAGGAGAAGTACAGGTTCTGCTGGAATGGAAACTCAAGCAGAACAACATGAGACAGGTCTGGAGCAGCATGAAGAGTATCACTGGCTTCAGACCGACTGGCAGCAGAGGAGTTGAAGGCAGCTTGGACAGGGCCAACAAACTGATTCGACGCACCGGCTCCTGCTCATCTGCCCTCTAACTCAGCTGCTGTCAGCCCTCAGACTCCTCTGAGTCCACTGCTCCCCCCTCCTCCATCTTCCTGGTAGAGTCCTACTCCCCCCTCAACTGGCTCTCAGGCTAACGGCCCTCTCCAGACTGATGACTCCCCCCCTCCCCCGCCTGTAACCTCTGCTGTGTGCCTGACTGCTGACCAGGTGAGAGGACAGCTGATGAAACTCCACTCAAACAAGGTTGCAGGGCCCGATGGCATTTTCCCCGAGGTGCTAAAAGCCTGTGCCCCCCAGCTATGTGGAGTCCTTCACCATGTCTTCAAACTGAGCCTGAGTCTTCAATGGGTCCCTGTTCTGTGGAAGACATCTTGCCTCGTTCCTGTGCCGAAGACGCCACGTCCCAGTTCCAAGGACTACAGACCGGTGGCACTGACCTCCCACATAATGAAGACCCTGAAGAGACTGGTGCTGGAACAGCTGTGGCTCATGGTCAGACCCCTCCTGGACCCCCTTCAGTTCGCCTTCCAGCCCCGGCTGGGAGTTGAGGACGCCATCATCTTCCTGCTGATCCGCATCTACACCCACCTGGATAAGCTGACAAGCACAGTGAGGATCATGTTTTTTGACTTCTCCAGTGCTTTCAACACCATCCGGCCAGCTCTGCTGCGTGAGAAGCTGGCAGCGATGCAGGTGGATACCCCCCTCGTGTTCTGGATTGTTGACTACCTGACTGGCAGACCACAGCATGTGCATCTGCAGCACTGTGTGTCAGACAGCGTGGTCAGCAACACTGGGGCCCCCCAGGGGACTGTCCTCTCTCCCTTCCTCTTCACCATCTACACCACAGACTTCAGCTACCATACAGAGTCCTGCCACCTTCAGAAGTTTTCTGATGACTCTGCTGTGGTGGGATGTATCAGCAGTGGTGATGAGACTGAGTATAGGGCTGTGATGGGTAACTCTCATGGTGTGAGCAGAACCATCTGCAGCTCAATGCGACAAAGTCACCAGTGACCCCGGTTTCCATCCAGGGGGTCAGTGTGGACATTATTGAGGACTACAAGTACCTGGGAGTACACATGGACAATAAACTGGACTGGGCTAAGAACACTCAAGTTTTTTACAGGAAGGACCAGAGCCGCCTATATTTTCTGAGGAGGCTGAGGTCCTTCAACATCTGCCAGACAATGCTGAGGATGTTTTATGAGTCTGTGGTGGCTAGTGCTATGCTGTATGCTGTTGCATGCTGGGGCAGCAGGTTGAGGGTAGCGGACGCTAACAGACTCAACAAACTGATCTGTAAGGCCAGTGACATTGTGGGGGTGGAGCTGGACTCTCTGTTGGTGGTGTCAGAGAGGAGGATGCTAGCCAAACTACATGCCATCTTGGACAGTGTGTCCCACCCACTCCATGACGTGCTGGTCAAACAAAGAAGTACCTTCAGCGGGAGACTCATCCCCCCAAAAAGCACCACAGAGCGCCACAGGAAGTCATTCCTGCCTGTGGCCATCAAACTCTTTAACTCCTCCCTGTAAGTGTTAGTCTATATGACCCTAAGTCATTAAACTGGACATTGGATCATTAACATCACTGCAATACTTGAAATAATTGTTCAATATTCTGTGTTTAATACTGCTGTGCAATATACTCTCTTCAGTTTAAAATTCCCTATTTATTGATATTTATTGATACGCTTAACTTGACAGTCCATGCACTACTACTTATTACTTATATTATTACATTGTATTATTATACCGTACATACTTATCATCAACCGGTAAATCCACTTGGTACTTACACTTTTTTTAATTTTATACTTATATCCACTTTGTACTTAATTTATCTTGCCTGTATTATAGTGTATTATATTTTGATTGCTTAGAACTTCTATCCCTGTGTGCACTGACGTGATAGTGAGCAGTTGTAACAAAAGAGATTCCCCTCGGGGATCAATAAAGTATTTCTGATTCTGATTCTCATCAGCATGTTTGTATCGGCATTGTGAGCATGTTAGCTTGTTAATGTTACCATTTAGCTCAAAGCACCGCTGTGCCTAAGTTCAGCCTCACAGAGCTGCTAGCATGACTGTAGTCGCTTAGTCTTGTTTTTGTTTTGGCTCTGTGAGCTGCTTTCTATCTGTGTGTTAAATTATCTTTCATCTCCTGTTGCTTTTGATTTGCACCTCTTCCAGAGGACTCCCAAGAAAGAACAAAACAACTTATTGAGGCTATTTTTTGTTGCAGATTCAACTGCTGATCTAAACAAGATATGTCAGTTTCAAAAATGATTGTCTTTGTTTATTATGCTTTGGTGCATGTAAGAAAAAAAGCTGCACAGAAACAATATGATGAATTAGTTGAATTGTTCCTAAATTCCACACCACTCCCTTTCTGATCTTGATGAATTTCCATGTTCATCTGCCATGAAGACCTTGATTTCAAATCACATTTTAAAAGAAACTAATTCCTATAATTAGGAATTACTAATTCCTTTCAGAAGTTACAGGGAAAGTGTCTCAAAACTCTGTAATAAACTATAACAGTAATTATCTGAAGGGAAATTCCATAGTCAGAACAAACACTTTTAAATAGTCATCATTTTGTCCTTTGAAATCTAAGCAGTAAATGGAGTCTGACAATAGTCGCCTTTGATGATCTGTATCTATGATTTAGTAATTTTAGGTTTGTGTTATTTGTTTCTTCTCTCAGAGGGTTTCAAGTCTTTTTCAAAATAATAACACAAGAATATTTTAATGCTAACAATAACACTCATTTAACCTTGAGGACCTTTCTCTTACTCCAGGGATTGTATTTGATCCTCCTGTTATATGTTGAGTGGTTTGACTTGGACTGGTATCTCTCTCTTATAAATAGATTCTGTCCATTCACTATTTATTCATGGAGGGATTATGTCTGAACTGAATTTCACCTGTGTTTTTCTGTACTCAGTTCCCTTTATCCCTCTGTGGGTTGAAAAGAAGCTGTATAATAATGCATGATAATGTTAGGGTGAGTGTACAGTACCTGTACATGCAGAGTTAAAATGACTGTGTTGATGTAAAGCCAGTGTTGCTTGTCCAACTAATACGCAGTTTGTCAAACCTGTCTTTTCTCACTAACATGGTCCCACTGGTGTGCATCATGCAAACACACACGTGCGCACACACACACACACACACACACACACACACACACACACACACACACACACACACACACACACACACTCACTCCCCTGGTCTGTCAGTACAGGAGGAGCATTACTGTATGTGTGAAATGCTGTTTCTGTCCTGTGAAGCGGAGGTCGAGCTGGGTGTGTCCGGTGGAGACACAAAAAGCACAACTAGAGGAAAGGAGGGGAAGGAGGGATAGAACAGGAAGGAGCTCTGCTGGGTTTATGAAGTATCTGTCTGCTTGATGTAAAACACAACAGACCAGGTTTAACCCCAAGATGTCCGGCTGACAAGCAGCTTTATGATTTTTGCAATGAAATGCGCTCTTTAAAGGGAAGTTTTAATATTAACAATGATTTATACAGTATCTATGGTTTGTGTTTAAAGCTGCTCTAAACAATATTTTCATATTAACAATGGATAAAATGAGTATGCGTAGTATGCTAAAGGGGTTGCTCATAGGGACAAACCCACAAAGAATTATCACCCAACTTTGCAGTTTTCCTTATTGAGTGTTTTAGCATCTTTCGGCTCTTTGTTTTGGTTTTCCGGCCTACAACTTTACTGTTTTGATTGACTCTCACTACTCACATTAGCATCATTTCCAGCAGTAACAGGTTGGAGGTTTCCAGGTTTCCAGCTAAAAATCTCTAAAAACCAACTGTATGCTACCTGCCAAGCACCAAATGACACACAGCAAAGATAGCTGGTGAACATAGTGGAGCATTAAGCAGCTTAAGCGCTAGACAGTTCTCTCAGGGGTTGGTGGAGACCAAAACAGAGCTAAAAGGGTGAATAGTGGACCAAGTAGCTATAGTCATGACACAAAATGAAAACTCCGTATCTGCTGGATGCGTTACAGTTTTTGCCTATTGCTTGAACACTATAGACACAAGCTTAGACCAAAGTTACAAAACTTGAAGCTTTTGTTACTATACCTTAAACACAGTGTAACCATACCTTAAACAAAAGTGCTGCTTTGCACTTAAGTTGCAATTCTGCAACACACTTGCTCCTGCACACTACACACTATTTCATACATAAGACACTTCGCTGATAAATGAAATCTCATGGGTACCATTGGGAAAACACATCTATTAAAAATACAAAACACATTGGGTGATTGAAAACACACACCTGAAATCACTTACTTACAAAACTGATCACCAATCAGCCAACCACAAATAGGCCTCAGTTGAGCCATTTTGAGAACTTTGCGAGGATGGAGGCAGGGAGAGGAAGAGGTAGAGGCAGAGGAAGAGGAAGAGGAAGAGAGATAGGAGTAGGACATGGTCGAAGAGGCTATGCACGGAACAATATTTCACATAATATTAGAGCAACGTTGATGTGATAAATCATGGCCTGACAATGAGGGAAGCTGGGCAGAGAGTCCATCCACATCTAAGCCGGTTCACAGTTGCATCCATTATGAGGACATTCAGACTGGAAAACAGGTATGTCTTCAACTCTCCACTCCAGACTGTCTTTACAGTATTTACAGTACTGTACTGTATCACATTACTGTATTGCAAGTTGGCTAGTGCTCCTTTTGTAACAAAAAAATGGTAGTCTTGTGGAACATACAGTACAGTACATAGCACTGTACCATTGAGATTTTACAGTACTGTGCACAGTATACAGTACTGTAAAGAACCAAACCAATAACAATTTGTGGTTGCATTTTTCTACAGAATGACTAGAAGACCTTCTGGGGGTGGTCGGCAACGCCTGTTCACCCAAGAGCAGGAACTTGCCATTGTGGAAATGGTCAGAGAAAACAATGCAATCTGTCTCCACCAGCTACGGGAACAAATACTTGCAGATAGGCAAGTATTCATCAACATCAATCGAGTAGGCATTACCACGATCAGACGTGTCTTGGTAAAGCACAAAATCACATTGAAGCAATTGTACAAGGTCCCATTTGAGAGGAACTGTATCAGGGTCAAAGGACTTCGACAAGAATATGTACAGGTAAGTGTTACAGTCCTTTACATTTACAATACCGTATTTATGTAATCCAGTACAGTAATAGCTGAATATTTGTATCAGTACCACATAGATACATGCAGAGAGGGACGTGGGTACCAGTGTGTTTGTGTGTTGGGATGGGGGTGTGTGGGGGGGTTCTGTATGTGAAATTGTGTGTTTTGAGTAATGCCAGCCATCCATGCTATACATTTTTTGTTGCAGAAAATCTTGGACATGGATGGAGCGGCACAGCCTCATGAATTGATTTACATTGATGAGGCTGGTTTCAACCTCAGCAAAAGTAGACGACGGGGTCGTAATATAATTGTAATATAATTGGCCAAAGGGCAATTGTGCACGTCCTGGGGCAGTGTGGGGGAAACATCACAATGTGTGCCGCCATAAGCCTTCGAGGGCTCCTACACCATCATGCCAAACTAGGTCCCTACAATACGCAACACATACTCACGTTTCTCGATGCACTTCATGATGCAGTTATACAGGACAGATCAGAGCAGCCCAGGTTTGTTGTTGTCTGGGATAATGTTAGTTTCCACCGGGCTGCTCTGGTCCGGGACTGGTTCACCAACCATGATCAATTTGAAATTGTATATTTGCCCCCTTACTCGCCATTTCTAAACCCTATAGAAGATTTTTTTTCCGCTTGGAGATGGCGCGTATATGACCGCCGATCACATGCCCGCATGCATCTTCTACAGGCAATGGAAGAGGCATGCGGAGACATTGAGGTAACGCCAATCCATGGATGGATTCGGCACACAAGGCGTTATTTTCCCCATTGCTTAGCAGGAGAAAATATCGCTTGTGACGTTGATGAGATCCTGTGGCCAGACCCAAACAGACGGCAGGATCTGTAAACCCACCCACGCACAATTGGCCTGTTTTTTTTCTCTATTTACAGAAGTGTATTTTGTTTTATTTTTGTACTTGCGTTACTGCATTTACTGTACTGTGAAGTATAGTACTGTGATGTACAGTATTGAGTTTATGTCATTTGTAACCTTTCAGTACTTTCTTTTTTGGTTGTTGTGAAAACCTTTGTTGGAATAAAAAAGAACAAAAACTGTTGCATTGCTTCACAGAATGCTAACTGATGAACTGAATAAATAAAATTAAAGACTGCAGTGTTATATAAAGTACACTAGTGTGTTGCTGCTAATCTGAAAGTGTATTCATATGATGCAAGTGTGTATCATTTTGTCATCAGAGCAACATTTTGACAAAGGATTGTTAGGTTTTGATGGCAGAGTTTCAATTCGACATAGATGTGAATAGTTTATTTCCCAGTGTTGTGTCTTGTGTGCTTGTGTGTACAGTTTTGACACAATGAGCCAAAGTTTTGCAAAAAGTGTTCAAGCAATAGGCAAAAACTGTAATAGACAACTGTTAGCTACAGTAACAAGTTCGCCATATCAACTAATACCTTATGTATTACCTTACCTTATGTTAATGTTTTGTTAACATATGTTTCCACATCCCTGGAGCAGTTTTTTGGAGTTCAGTGCCTTGCTCAAAGGCAGAGATGGTGCACACCGTAGATGTGATACCAGCCACACTTCAGTCCCCTGCTCACAGCTGGAATACACCCTCCTGTCAGTGCCAGGGATCAAACCAGTGACCTTTCAGTTACTGGCCAGCCTTTTTTACCTCTAGCCCATCTGCCTCCAAGAATAGCTGACATAGGCCTACATAGTTGTTAAAATAGTTGTTTATTGTGACCAATAAAACAAATTGTTGATTAAAACCTTTGTCATGTAATAACTGAATGTTTTTCTATTGGCAATCTTTTTTCTTTTAGAAAATGTTAATTTACAAGATGTTGGAAGTCTTTTGATCATTTGATATTTTGATGACATTTTTGACAAAACATTGTTCTGTAGATACCTGAAGTGATTATAGCTAGCAATGAGTTCAATGCATAGTGTACTCTGTAAAAAATAACCTCTCTTATTATATTTAAAGACCTGAGTTAACATACGCCTCCATACTGCAGTGTGGAAGAGTAGGTTAAGTCTCCCTTCAGGCAGAGGCAGAGGTGTGCTTGATGAATCTTCCAACACGCCAATGACATGGTAAATGAGGGCAGGTATATGAGGGGGATGTTTCTGAAGTGGACTGTAATTATTGCTTGCTGCAGAGAAAGGTGAAGCCCTCAGGTTTTTCTCTAAATCATTCAGAGGGGCATTGGAGGAGAATATAATGTTGAAAAGGATATCATGGATGCGTTGTTATATTTAAATTACCTCTATTATCTTTAAAATAAAAATTACATTTCTACATAGGTGAGGTGAAGTCAGATGTTGCATTTAAGGTTAGAAAAATGGCAGATCCTGACTCTCTTGCCTTAGACTTGTCAACTCTCCCTCTCCAAACGAATGCTGCCAGGAGTACGTTACCAAATAAAATGCATCACCACGGACTGACTCATACATTTGCTCTATGTGACCCCCTTCAGTCTCAGAGGATGATATTTGAGGCTGTTATCATCAAAGACACTAACCGTCTGTGTTAGCCTGGGTCACCTCTTCTAGCTGTTTCTGCCTTTTACTTACTTACTTAGCTCAAGTCTAGCATGTCCCTGCAGTGCATTCAGGTAATAAGGTTTGGCATGATACATGATGCCAAGGGGAGTACAGTGATGAATGGAACAGATTAAGTCTAGTATCTCCTCAGATTTATTACAGTCGAGAAGCTTTAAACTAGACCTTGAAATCTATGGCTGGTTGTGTTTGTGTGTGTGTGAGAGAGAGAGTGTGTGTACGGTAGGCTTAGACTGAAAAAGACTAAAATCTGATGGATATGGTTGCATTGTGATGAGTAACTGCATGTAGTGATAAATATCTGTCCTGAGAATAGTGCAGACAGGCAATGCATACTGAATGATATTAACTGAATGATTGATTGATACAGATACTTAGAGCCTCTCACTGCATTTAAATGCATCACAAACAGATGACATGACTTGTGATCTGTATTAAAGGGGAGCTGAAGCAAAACAATCTTATTGGAAAGCAATAGGTTAAGTGTGCATATCAGTGCTGGTGGCTCTTTCACAATTAATCAATTAAAGGCATTCTGGCACTGATCAGAAGCTAAAAGTGAATCTGTCTAGTAAAATGTATGTCCTGTATGTTCAGTACATTTGAATCCCACGCATGTCTAATTGTCAAAAGCACCTTCTCTCTTCATTGTCAATGAGGACCTTGTCACGTTGTTTCTTTCAAGAAAATGTCAGCCTCTCAACCACAGCTCTGAACGCTGTCTCCGTTATTCACTGATGTCAGTGTAAAGTGAAGCAGCATTTCTGGAATGAAACTGCCCTGAAGAGGCATGATAAATTTAATGTTCATAAAAACATTCATTCACATGCTGAAAACTATATACTGTAGGTTGATACATACTGGCTTATCAGGAATCCCCTCTGGTTTTATTATTAATTTATTGTTTAGGTGTCAGGTTCGATTAGCTGTTGGATTTATCCACATGCAAAATGAACTTTAAATATAGAGTTCACCACTGTATAAAAAACTATATGACTTTTTGGTAATTTTACAGGTCTTTAATTTCCTAAATTTGCTAGGAAGTTTCCTGGAAAGAACTGTCATTTTAGTAATTATAGGAAAATAGAGACAATGTTCAATCTGTTCACTTCCAATTAATCAATTCCAATTAATTGCTAATGTAACTTTTAGTCAGTGCACAGCAGGTCACCTGAATGTGCAAAAATGTCAAATTTGTTTACAGGCAAGCACTATTTACTTCTGTTTAATGGAACAGTGATTTCAAGGAAATTCCTATTTTCCTATAAATTACATATTTCTTTCCATAAAACTTTAGAAGAAATTACTAAATGAAAATGATTAAGAAAGTATCATTTTGTACCTGTAAAATGAAGTGTTACTGACTTTTTAGACTGGTTCTTCATTTGTGAAAAAGCATCATTATGATTCATTCATTTTCAAACCATTCAGTGACGCCTGCCCTGTATGGAAGCATCTGTGTTATGTTTTTTCACTCATTTATTCCTGTTTTTCTTTTTAAAATGTCACTAGTATGTGACTGAGCGATTAGAGCAATTCTATAAAGACTTTTTTTTTTGCTAAACAAGCCTGTCATTCTGTTTCCACAAAATTAATATTCCATTGACTGTAGACGCCAAAGCTCTAGATGTACATATACAGAGCAAGCTGTGTCAGATCCAATGCGTAACATGCTGTGTGTGAGTTTAGACAGTTCAGTGGTTTGTATGATTATTCTCTCTTCTTTTACATACACACATATATATTCATAAATTAGTTTCTTTTTCAGGAACCAGCCGTATTTCTCTGAGCCTATTTACATTAAATCCAGAGTCCCTAACTACAACATCCTCGTTCCACATCAGCGTAGAGCAACAGCTGCTTTACCCTTAGTAACAGTTATTTCACCCTGTGTGATGGACATTTGTTCCTTAGGCACACATGATTGGTCTATAGGTACAATGCAGGCAGTTAGCCTTTCAACAAAAGGTCCTGTATTGTTAGTCAGAAGAAGTGAGCTGGATGAATAAATTTAAACTTTATCCATTGTGCTCTACACACATGTTCCCAACACAGGAAGTAAAAAATACCTCCCAACCTCATCCCCTCTCCTTCCACCTCTCTTCCACCTTCCACCTTCTTAAACCATCACCACCTGTCCTGCATCCTGTCAAACTGTCACATCACTCAACCTCAGCTTTTAGCTTGATGTCAACATGCTGGGAAAAGCCACTTAACATCATGACAAATGTTACCCTGCCTTTTTCGCACGATGAATAATTCAGCAAGATGAATTGTTTTAACTTAATCCAAGTAAACAGTTTTATTATGTTGACACTGGCACTAAGTAATTTCAAAAGGCTACTGTATATCAGAAATGGCAGCAGGCTTACATTTTGAATAAAAAGTCCCTAAATAAAGGAACTAAAGGGCCAGACTGACTAAACTGCTCCTTTCCAGTTGTGTCCTTAAAGCGAGACTGTGTTGCTTTTGAAAGTAGAAATAATACAATCTTCCTCTTACAAATGTAATATGGGGTCAAATTGACCATTTCCTGACACAAAAATGCTCATTTAGCACCATACTTTGTAAATGTAGTTTTCTTATAGAACCAGAGCTGAACAGAACTGACTCTGTTTATGTCTAAACAGCATTGGTTCTGGCACCAAGATACTGCTACAGACTTTTCTGCATTAATTCTGCCCTGTTTGTTTCTCTAAACCTGCTCTTTTCTGGCTTCAATGTCTTCTGTTAGAAACCAGCTAATTATTTCCCTTCTTGTCTTATAATTCTGTTACTTGTTGTTTGTATTGTTTCTCTGGGGCACTTCAGTGGGGAAGCTCATTATCACGACAGTCAAGGCAGGTAATTAAGTTATTACATGGTGCCACCATGTGGCCTTAACACACAGTTTCTCTATACAGCAGACACCACCAGGTACAACAGCAAACCTTTTTTATGACAGACATTTTACATTCCTTGTAGAGTTTATATCTGGAATTATGTTTGTATGCATTAAAACACTGCCTTGTCTTCTGTGAGATGTCTGGAATTCTTTGAAAATAGCAGGTGGATGGCTGCTCAGAAATCTTTCTCTGCAGGGCCTCTTTGAGGACAAAGTACAATGTGAGAGAGGTGCCTCAGGCAGTGTTGCAAATTTAGCACAGTAACAGTACAGGCAGTTGGTTTAGGAAATGTTTTTGCATTTTAAAACAGTGTAGTGAATAGCTGTTACATTATAGTTCCATAAAAACAAATAATCAGGCTTTCAATAGCAGTCTTACAACAAGGAGACCATGTATGCTGAGCCATAGTTGAGGGTATAAAGATGTAAAGAGCAGCTTGGCTACTGTAATAGGATCAACACCCCTCACACTCCCACTCACATCAGCCTCAATTACAACTAGCTTTGAGCAGGATTATTGTACCTGTAGGTGATGCTTATTCACTGTAGGTGTTGATGTTTGTTGCCGTTTTGCTGATGCATGTAATATATGTGCATTCAATTCCCCAGCAATACTCTATTCTCTAGACTCTATTCCTTCTTTGATCTGTTTTTAGTTTAAAAAATAAATGCTCTCTATTTCTATGATATGTCTATAACATAATCAGTAAAATCCAAAAAGCTTTAGAACCATGAGATATCAGTACATGCTGCCACAGCATTTGATATAATCAATAAAGACACTTAACACAGCAGCAGGATTTAATAGTAATACTAAGAAAGAAATGGATATTAGATAACTAGTAGAAAAAGAATACATTTTTGCAGCATTTTCTCTTATGTCTTGCTTTTAACAATAATTTTATTATCGCTTCCCTATTTGTTTGTCTCCCTCCATCCCTCAGTCATTGTGAATCCTCTTAGGGGTGGATTATGGGACTAAGATGTCTACACTGAGAGGGAGAGAGAGGAAAAGAAAGAGTGACGAAGAGAGACAGAGGATGAGCATGAGGCACACAGAGTGAGAGAGAAAGCAATACAAGAAGAGAAGGAGAAGAAGAAAATGGAGAGAACCCCTCGGCCTGAAATGGGCCGGGAATGGGGTAGAAGATGGTCTGTAACTGGGGTGAGTACCATCATTTCCACAAGTGCTACAAGTGTAATTTTGCCCCTCCATAATAACTTTAAAAAAATCCATTTGCTAAGGACAATGCCACATTTTGTCATGTCATCTGTGCACATATGTATGTTATTGAGTGAGAGTTAAAAAGTTAGGAAACATGAAGACCGTCATCTGCCTCCTAATTAAGCTTAGTTGAAGTCAAAATCTCAGTTTGGCTTTAAGAGCAGGTGACGTGTGCAAGCTTGTGTGTGTGTGTGTGTGAGTTACCCGAGGACAAACTTCAGTAATGTGATAGACTGAGGGGATCACCTTCCTCTTAATTAATCTCACTTTCCTTAGTTTATGTCCTATTAGTTGTACTAATAGGACATAATAGTGACTGATAGTTGTACTCTATCTCTTCCACACAAGGTGTGCGTGGAAGAGATAGAGAAAATGACTTTGTATGCTAAAAGGTGTCTTGATGACTTAATGAATTAAAACAATAGAAGCATAATACACTAATTTTCTCAGTTTTTCTCCTGGTAGGAAGAGCCAGCAGAGCCTCACATGGTGAAGCACACACTCCCGTGTCCCACCTCTGCTCTCACTGACCAGGCAGGAACAGACTAACCAGGCGGCAGCAATGTCTCTCCTGCCCTTAACCAACCCTCATGGCTGGAGCGTGTGCTCTGCTCTCTGTATCCTCATCGTGTTGCTTCCAGAGGCCAAAGCAGACAACACTACCACTCAGCGCAATGGCGGGGGATCCCAGTGTGGGGAGTACACTAACCAGGTAAGAACTATAAACATCCTTATTACACGCCAAAGTGATGTTCTCTGAACAAGCTGCTGCAGGAGAGACTTATTGCTGTGTTCGGTTGCCTTCTTTTAGATGTGTCAGCTCTGTGAAAGAGCATCTCAACTCTGCAGGAATCTGAATAATCTGTTTCATTTTCTACTACATTTACAGTGAAAAAGCAACTTCATGAATGTAGTGCTCTGCCAGAAATACATAATTAAACATGCAAGACAGCAGTGGTGGAAGAAGTCCTGTTCTCAAGTAAAAGTACCAATACAACAATCTAAAAAATACACCATTGCAAGTAAAAGTCCTGCATTAAAAATCCTACTTGAGTAAAAGCACAGAAGTATTAGCAAAATATACTCAGAGTATCAAAAGCAAAAGTACTCTTTCTGGCTCCTGTGACTGATATATATTACATTATTAGATAGTTAATACTAATGTATCAATGCATTATACCAATGTAGTTGGTCAAGTTTCACCTAGTTTATCTACTTTAGCTATAGTTCAGTAATTTAGTCCAGTGGTTCCCAACCTAGGTGTCAGGCCCCTCCAAAGGGTCACAAGACAAATCTGAGGGGTCTTGAGATAACTAATGCGGTTGGAAAGAAGAAAAAAACAAGTTCTTCTACACAAATCTATATTCATATTTTCTATAATGTTTGCTTTTTTTGTGAAGCATTGGATACTTTTACCTCTTTGGGCCTTCAACAGTTATTTTAAAATATTGTGTTCATACTGTAGTTGGTCGATGTCAAGCTACTTTTAACTTCTTTATATACCTTTGGGTAGTTTCTATAGCATTGCCTCATACTGTATTTTATAAACTAATAACATGTTTTTCTGTAAAGTCTTATCGCAAATACATGTAGTGGGGTAAAAAGTACAATATTTGTATAAAGTAGCATAAAATGAAAATACACAGGTAAACAACACGTTTACAACAACAACTATAACGAACTAACTATAACGAACTAACAACGAATTATACTTAAACATAGTAGTTGAGTAAATGTTACTTAGTTACTTTCGACCACTCCAAGACAGAAGCAGGCTCACAACTAGGCAACTATTACACAATAAATACCATACAAAATGCTCAACACTAAATTTAGAACAAATATATAGCTTAGGTTTTCTTCAAGTGTGCAAAGACACAAGAGATTGAGAAAATGTTATTCAGTTTAGGACTGCAGCTAATTAACGTTTCAATTACTTTTTTTTCATGAATCAAGTAATTATGTAGTCTTCAAAATGTCAAGAATGATGACAAATGACCAAGCGCGAGTCCAGAATGACGTCTTTAAATACTATAGCAGTATGATCAACTGCCATAAACCTGAGGCATTCATGTTGTTATTGTAATTAGGGATTGGTGGGGATATGGATAAAATCCTCTGTCATGGTATATGCAATTTAACATCACCATATCGACATATATCAGCATTAAGTAAACTTTATGGAAAATAAATTTAGAGACAGTTTATGGATAAAATAACAGGAATGTATGTTTTAACTGACATATTTCAATACAATATTGCCATCAAACAGTCCTATTTATAGATTTGCAACATTGCACACTGGCCTTATACACAAAGGGGTAACTACAAACAGTATGGCAAAATCTCGGTTAAGAAAGTTATGAAGATATATATTGTCATATTGCCGCCAACTGATTGTAAATGAAGGAAAACTAGATGCTCTTCTTTGCATTTGATAAATTGTAAAGAGCAAAAATGTTGGCATTTTTACCTACAGCCATGCTAGCAGCTCTGTGAGGCTACTTAGACACAGTGGCGCTTTGAGCTAAATGCTACTGACAATGCTAAGATACTGATGCTAAGCAGATATAATGTTCACCATGTTCACCATCTTAATTAAGTGTGTTAGCATGCTAACATTTGATAACTGACACACAGCTGTGGCTAATGGCAATGTAGTTACTTTTGCAGGCATTTGGTCATAAACCAAAGTGTTGGACACATTAAAGTTTTGTCCTGCTGGTGGCGCTAAATGGAAAGTTAAACGATCACCAATGCGATTACAATTCATTCAACGAAAGTCTGTACAGAATTTCATTGCCAGCCCTAGAGCCATGCCACTAGCAAGGCTATAAATGACTAATAGGATTGGTTATCAAAATTGGAATGATTAATTAGAATCTGCAATATTCATTAATTAAATGATCATATCAGGATTAATTCAGGCGCAAAAGACAGTGTTTGAGCTGCAAATCCTGTCTATGTATCTGGTGTAAAAGATGAGATCAGCTTGTGGCAGGTTTGTAAGGACATGCCATTGAAGAAAAAACTCTGCAATTGGCAGGACCCAATGTGCTGCAGTTAAACTTTCTGACAGATGTAGAATTTATTGATTTGCTAGAGAAAAAAAATCACAGTCACAGCTGGGCTATTGGAGGCTGTTTGATGGAGGTCATTGGTGAAATGACTTAAAGAGATTCACAGATATTTTGATACTCTGTTGAGCAACAGCAAGTCTGGAAGTTAGGAGTTGTTCAAGAAGTTGCATTTCATAAAATCTCCTCCACCTAACAGGTGATGGAGGATGGGATGTGTCGGCTGGTGGCCACACTGCCTCAGCTGGATGAGCAGAAATGCCCGGATATGTTTCGCTGCACGGATGAGGTTTCCTACTGGCTGCATGAGAACGAGGAGAGGAAACAGCAGATTGTGGCACTGAAGGAGACCATCTCTGAGCTGCAGGAGGAGCTGAGGAACCACCGGCACCGCATCAAAGTCCTCGAGCTGCAGGTGAGATTTCCATGTCGACTTAGACGACCTGGGTCAACCATCAGCCACAATCCTTTCAACTGCTTTGAGTACTTGCTTTAGTCCAGCTGGAGCTCACTGGATGTTGTGACAATGAGACTGCTCCTCCTACTAGACATACAGAACTCGCTTTTTTGCTCATTTGGAAAGTAAACTCATTCTGTTCTTCTGTTTGTGACATGAAATATTACTTTTCAGAGCCAGACTTAAAAAAAAATAGTTACTTCTTTTTGTATTTCCTCTGCTGAGTGCCTTTTGGTTGAGAGACCGTTCAGACTAGACATAAATATTTGATCAAATAAGTCTTGAACGTGGTTTTATTTAATATGTACTTTCCTAAAATTGTTCTCCGTATAGGCTGTTTGGTTTGCATGGTTTGGTGAAACACATCACATTAGTTGTGTTCAGTTCTGCACTGTAACGTGGTGCCTAGTCATCAAGCTGGCTTTCCCCCTAGCATGTCCTTGACCTTCATTAACAGGATTAGCCTCCTACTCTTCCACGTGTTGCCTCATGCGTCTCAAGCAGTGAGCCTATACAAAATTCTCTCAGCTGGACCGGTCGGTGGCCGAAGGTGGATGGTGAAGAGGGCTCGTGTGTTGCGCATGAGAACAGGGCAGGGGGAGAGGGTTTGTGGTAATGGGAGTTAGTGTTATCCTCCATGTCCAGGCTAGGAATAGACTGCATACTGAAGTGTCTGGCTTTAAGTTTTAGAAGAGAGGGGGACGTTGCATGTTTGAGTTTTAATGTGTGTTTAATGTTCAGTAGTCAGTCATAAGCCTAATGGCCGTTAAGTTAAAGGTGACAGTAAGAAATCTACAAAGATCTTTTACACTAGTAGTTCCCAAAGTGGGTGCCACCACACCCTGGGGGCCAAGGGGGCCACAAGATTTTCTCATTTTCATTTTTTTGCTGTAACAGCAGCACATAAAGTGAGGTGACATTTACAATAACTAAATTTTTATATTATGCTTTCAAAGATGTCAAAACAGAAGAAGTATAAACTTCGAAATCACTGCATTAACAGCCCTGTTAAATATACCAGAATGGGAAAAGCAGGGGAAAGATGTCAGATGCTGCACCATTGCTGCAATACTTAAAAGTGGCTAAGAGAGCAAAATGAAAAACAGATTCAATACATGTGTGCGTTTCTCTGTGCATGTTTTTGTCCTTGAAAAACTAAAATGTAAGATCATTTTACTTATAAACAAAACTATTATACTATTATAACATTTAACCATTTACCATACTTAATGTTTATTCATTGTTTATTTTAAGTTCAATATTATCTGCTATTCTGCACAACAACATAGCCAAAAACTGCTACTTTTTTAAATGAATGATTTAGAATTGGCCTGTATTATTTCATCAAAAATAAAAAATTGCTGATAGTTCATGTACTGTATGCCACATATTTTACATCAGCGTGATTTGTTTTGTTAGTTTATTAAAATCAATTCTTATAACATATCCATTGTATCATTTATAGCTGAAAAAACTGCATGTGTATACCTATTGTGCACTAGTTTGGTTTCAAAAAGTTTGGGAACCACTGTTTTACAAAGTTGTTTTTGCACTTTTTATTAAATAATCAGAGAATTAATTGATAAGCACTCTGCTTAAAAACGCATCAAATTCATGCTTTTTAAATATTAAGAACATTTTAACTTATTTAAGATACAGCCTAATTTAAATACAGGTTTTCCACCTTAAAAAATTTTTTTAAGCGTTTCTTACACAGATTTCAGTTAATGTTTTTGTATGTGTGTGTGCTTGTGTGATTGGGTATTTACATGTACTGTATGGTGTCAGAGTGAAGAAAGGAACCACTTGAATATCTCCTTAGAGCAGCGTTTTCATGAGATGGAGGTTCACTATGCTGAAGCCACCACCCTGCTGCATCTGCAGGGCACTCTGATCCTCGACCTCCAGGTATATCATAAGTAGTACTACTTCACTTTCAGTGTTTTAGGCATGTTCTTAAAAAAATGTGAAGGAACAAAAACCTCCAAACCTATCTGCACTGGGTGGTTTTTGATAGTGTCACTATATTTCTGTTTAGAACCAACTTCATAATCTGACACTTTTGCTGGATAAAGTCAAAAGAAGCCCTGGGTGCTTGATCAACATCGTCCGCCCCAATCCACTGATGAGTGCTCAAGAAGCTCTGCACCCAGGTACATGCTCTTAGAAACATACAGCACATGCAGTCAACATGCTATGATCTGCCAGCAGAGGGCGTCAAACTCCTATTGTTGATTTACTCTTACTCTATCCTGTCTCACATTTTCTTCCCTCAGAGATTCACCATATGAGGAACTGTCCCATAGACTGTGCCTCCATCTACTACAATGGAGTGAGGAGATCAGGTCTCTACACAGTAGTGCCATCACTGGCCGGCATGCCTGTGGAGGTCTATTGTGATATGGACAAAGATGGTGAGTTACATACCATCACACAAGCGTATAAAGTTGGCTTAGGTGTGACTGTTTTTCCAGAGTTTCAGTCCATGTGTTGGCAAGCACACACCCTGCTTTGGTGTTGTTGAGCAAGACACTGATTACCAACTCCAAGTTTGCTGTAGTGCAGTTGACTTGTATTCGTCCTTTGGCCAGAAGTATATAACCCATTAGACATGGCATATGCTTTCCCTTCCAGTGCAATACATTCTTTTTGCTTCAGGTGGTGGCTGGACTGTGATCCAGCGGCGTGTTGACGGCTCGGTGAGC
Organism: Siniperca chuatsi; assembly: GCF_020085105.1. Taxonomy (NCBI): domain Eukaryota; kingdom Metazoa; phylum Chordata; class Actinopteri; order Centrarchiformes; family Sinipercidae; genus Siniperca; species Siniperca chuatsi. The sequence goes on from NC_058057.1 coordinate 15,165,168, forward strand.
TTTGACCGCAGCTGGAGGGACTACAGGGACGGTTTTGGTGACCTGCACTCAGAATTCTGGCTGGGCAACGAACACATACATGACCTGAGCACCCAGGGAGACTACAGCCTCCGCATCGACCTGGAGGACTGGAGCAACAAGCACAAACACGCCCTCTACCAGAGGTTCAGGTCGGTGCCATACACAAGTGCACAAACACATGCACTTACTTGTACATTACTGCAAAACATGCACAGCCAGCTGCATCGCTTGCATCATTCCCCACTGTTCCTCTGTATGCATTTGTGTAGTTTGGAAGACGAGGAGCATCAGTACCGTCTCCATGTGTCAGGCTTCAGTGGGACAGTGCAGGACTCTTTCAGCTGGTACCACGACAAGCAGGGCTTCAGCACCCCCGACAGTGGCAACATCTGTGCTGAGATCTCCCACGGCGGTTGGTGGTACAACCAGTGCTTCTACGCCAACCTTAATGGAGTCTACTACAGGGTAAGTGTACACAGTTAGCCCTTCACTTTATACTTTTAAAGTCATGAGAGTGTTTACTACTTCTTAATCCTGCAGGGAGGCCATTACACCCCTAAAGGCCAGGGGCCGCTGGGTCCTGATGGGATCGTTTGGTACTCCTGGAGAGACTCTGACTACTACTCCCTACGCAAAGTCAGCATGATGATCCGCCCACGCAGCTTCCGAACCCGTTTGTCGCCCTGACCCACTATCACCATGACAATGGTTAGGACACACGAACAATAATGTCATAATAGGGACCACATGGGCATCTCACTGGGACGTCGCGGTGATGATGCGTCCAGTGATGTTTTCATTGACAGAGCTCATCAAGAAGGAAGTGAATGTCAATGATGTCAACAACAGTATTTGTAGTGAGAGTAACCTGGAAATGGCATCTCTTCTGCTCTACGTGCAAATATGGCTGGTATGCTTGATATTCCCACAACTGCCGACTCATTCTCGGCTGCATATTTTTGAAAAACACAAACTTTATACTAGAGTTCTTTTTGGGACATGGACATTTTTCACTCCGTCATGGGAAGTGAGTTCTTCCTTATTTTCTACTTCTATTTTGTACCATTAGTTTGATACTTTGACACTTGACACACTTTTAGCAAGCCAGCCACAAAAAAAGTACATTTGTATGATGTGCTGACAGAGGAGTGAAGGGAGCTCAGTTTCTACCAGCCACTACCAGCCAGAGGAGGCACGTGCAACTAGCAGGCAGATCACGTGAGACTGTTTATTGAATGCTCGGCATATGGTGTGCTCATTGCATATTTATGATTACTCTATTATTCAATTTTGCTATAAACTATGAATTTAATCCATTGTGTAAATTTTATTGAAATAAAAAGGGTTTAAATATTACTCAATCAAGTCAGGACATAAGAACACTGAATTATATTAGATATAATAACCCTTTTATAAGTGCTACTGACTCAGTCTAGGGTCAGACAGAGAAGATGTGCTATTTGAGAGCTGTTTATACATACATACTGTATGGATTGTACAATAAACATATATATAAAACGTGACACAAAAGGCTATTTCATATAAACACAATGGCTCAAGTTCCGCAAAAGCATTTAGTTGAAAACAAATATTTCTGACTGACAGGTGGAAATAATAGATAACTCTTATCATACAGTATACACACACACACACACTTCTGTTTATCTGTGTCATACAGTGTTACTTGCATTCAAATTACTTCACGCATGGGTTTCCATAGACCTTTAGCCTATTGGCAGGTTTGTGTTAATATAGCAGGCATGTGTTGAGTAGAGGTAGGTCATTTACAATCACTCTTATACAACCTGAAAATAAAATTACCAATGTTTTACCAAGATTTTATAGCGATAGTAGGAGACTATTTTTATTGCAATTTTTAAACTGTGAAACGAGTGCTCCTATCTCCACTACAGGCCTAAACACACTAGAACATATACACTCAAAAATAACTGACAAAGATGACAATGAATGTACTGTCTGGTGTAAAAGATCTCCTCAGCTGGCTACTTTATGTGGCCTACACATCCAGCTGCACCTGATGGGCGCGAGAGCTGAATGTAGGGTAAAAGGGCTCTTTCACCTCCTCCACTACAAGACTGCACAAACACACTCTTTGACCCTTCGCACAGGCTGCCGACTCATTCTCATTCCTATCCATCTCTACGCAAGAATCTGCTCAAGCGAATAAGGGCTTTGCTGTGAGTAAGTCAGAGAGTGTGTAGTGTGTTGTACACTCTGAACCATGCAGAGAACAAGACAAGGTTTCTTTGAAAACACATAACAAAAAAGTCCCAATGAGTACAAATCATTGTTTAATAAATCAAACAGAATTTCTGCTCCTCTTTGAGTTACACTGTATTGCAAATACCTCTATACATAAAATAGTATCTCAATGACAAGAAGCACCTGATAGGTCCGATAGTGTGTGGAGATATATATATATATATATATATATATATATATATATATATATATATATATATATATATAGATATGAATATGAATATTTATGAATATTTTTCATGTATCACGTGATAAGAAAACAGAGTGAACAAGATTAGAGACTGATTGAAAACTGGGTGGTGAAAAGCAAAAGCAAAACTGCATACATGACATAATCAATGACTCCATCCCAAACTCTTACAGTTAACATTGCTGTTACACTTTCATATAAAACACTGTAATCTGGTCAAAAAAGGACACATTCTTTCAGGAGAACTGGGAGAGAGAAATCATGTTTGGCACCGCCTGCAGGGAGGTATTAATTCACTGACTTTTGGCTTTAATCTCTTAAAATAATAAACACCCCAACTTGAGTATCCTTTATCCCACATTTTGTCTTCTCTCCTTAAATGTAAACTACAGTGTCATGGTACGAAGGCTGGGGGGGTAACTACTAAGGCAACCATTTCTATTTTCCTCAAAAGGGCAAAGCACGTGAGCAAGACAGGAAGGAGGTGGAGCTTCCTGTTAGCATTTGAGGAAGTGCAGGATGAAAGGGGGCTAGGGACTGCCAGAAGTGGACATACAGAGAACACACACTCTGCCTTTGCCAACTCTTCCAAGGCTTGGATTCATAACGGGATGCTCCACTACTTTTACAGAAGATGTTAGGACTCTCAAATATTAACAGTACTAATAAGAGGCACAAATAATTAAAATAGGCTCTGATTTGTTGTCAATGCTGCATTCAGAAATCAACTCCACTACTGTCCCTGTTGACAGAGGGGAGGATGGCTTTGGTTTTCGGTGTCAGTACATCACTACATCACTGTGCAGACAATAGTTTTGCAACAAGTGTAAATCCTTTACCATTTTTAACATGGAAAAATGAAGGAAAAACTGCAGTGTATTACTTTAAAATAGGTAGATAAAATGTGAGCACAGGCATGTTGTACAAAACTTAGATTTGTGTCATGTTAGAGAACCTCTGTGGTCATGAATTGCTACATTGCTTGAGTCAAACCCCAAACTGTGACTTGGATTTTACTTCCTGTCGCACAAGTTGCGGACCTTGGACAGAGGAAAGAGTGTGTGTAAATAGTCTGTCTTGTTCTGCTATCATTGCTGGCCCTAAAAAACCCCACAGGTGTCAAAGCCTTTTCAGCTGCTGCACATGCTCATTAACTGTTCATAAACTTCTGAGAACAGCGGACGAGAGTAAAACCACGAGCTGGGACTGTTGGCATGAGCAGTAAAGGAAGAGATGAGGTAAGAGCAAGAGAAAGAGAGAAGTGAAATTTAAATTAAAGGGAGGGAAAAGAATGTAGAATAAGCAAGAATATTTTGGATGTTGAGCTGGTTTAACTCTTCTTGTCTTGTAGTGCGAGACTGTTGCTTTCACATTGTAGTGAACTGACTGTGTGCTTGTCTCAGTTTTGCAGCAATCTGTCAATTCAGAAGAAGAAAAACTCACATTAATACAAATAAAAGCAGAGGGTGGTCATGTGATAGCTTGGTATCTTCAGTATCTAAGCACTATGCAACTGCTCCCCGGGTAATGAGGCAACAAAAAGGACAGACTCCAATTTATAGTGATAGATGGTCGATAAAAATGCCTTTACCGTCTCGTAAAACTTGACTTGCTCTTCCAAGTACAACTGCATGACCCTGTTGTAGTCATAGATACGGTTGCTATGGAAGTGGTTCATCTCAGCTGTAAGAGACAAAGGGGGGAAGACCACTTGAATCCGATATCTAAGAACTACGATAAACTCCACCACTTAAATGTGTGAGTGAGTGTGTTACCTTGTAATGTGTAAGACATGGTGCTGACTCGTTTAGCCATGGTGAGTTTGTCCTGAGGGGTAATTTTATTGGTGGCCACCAGCTTGTCAGCCTCTTTCACCTTGTCTATGGCTGCCTGCAAGAATTAAACAACACAAACAATTAACACCACAAGAGGAGGACAAGAGGACAAGAGTCCTCAGTTACATTGTATGAAGACAAAAGACGACTGAACTTATCTGTATACAGAAGGTGAAGGAATTTAAAAAGAAGCTAAATGAAAACCTGATATAAGAGTTGTTGACTATATTTTGTCTCTTCTGGACTGTGTTGCACCAGCTTTTCATAAATCTTTTAGTTCTTAGCAACTGCTAGCTAGTTTCTAAACTAGTGATTTACTGAATTGAGTTGCACTATTAAGACTTCAGGATTGTCTTCATGAAAGCTAGTACAGACTTTAAAACTGTCTAAATTGGCTGCTAGGAAACATCTGTAGTGCTGTCCAATCAAAAGGAATCAACTATGTAAACAGGAAGTCACTGTAGCATTATTAGTTGTAACATGACTTCCTAATATATCAGTTTTATGGGAAAAACAATATATTAAACTTAACTGCCAATGATTCGTAAATGTAGGTATGACATTTTTTATTTATATATGCATACAGAGAAATATATGCGTTTCATAGTTAGTATTGTCTGATTCTGCTAACCTAACAGATAGGATTTTGTATATTGTTAATGTTATGAAATGTCATTGAAAATCTTTAGTTTACATTATTATTAAATAGCATTTTATTCAAGTGTCATATGTCGATCATGCCCAATTACCTTTTTTACTTTTTTTTTTTTAAATAATCGCATAATCTACAGGGGTCTTATATAAGCAACTTAATGTTGCTTTGCAAATTGAGTTAGCTACGTAACAGTGACACCTGACAGTTACTGAGTGGAAATATTTAGTAACAACTAATTTCGATGTAATGTTTGTGTTGTGCGATCCCTTTTAAATTTTGTGATGCGTAAATCTCCACTTAGTAAAAACTTATTATAACTACGCTAAGCTTGAACTTAACAGCTGGTGCAACCACATCTTGCTGCAGAGCCAGTTGCCCCTTGAAGGAACTGCTCTTAAAACTTAAGTTTAGGGTACATAAATGAGACATCCCATTAAATTTGTTTTCTAATACACCTTTGTGTTTCTATTTCCCGATATACCTTATGGACTCCAATGGTGTCTGGGAAGCATCCCAGAAGACCTTTATATTCATTGTTGGTCTCCATGACGAAGTGAAGGTCTTTCTTGGGCTGAAAAGGGAGCAAACACAGAGACAAAAAATATAAATGTAACCTAAAATTGGAACAAAGTTAAATCCAAAACAGGAAATAACACTGAGATCTGAAAGTGATAAGAAAGAATATGGGGAAACATTACGTCAGAGGAGTAACTTCTCAAAAGTATAATTTTAACACAACAGCCTAACTGAAACACAAAAAAGGGTGATTCAAGTTTATAATAGTGCAGATTCTCATTAAGACACTATGGATTCAGCTGAGACTTGCTGCAGTACTACAAACAACAGGTAGAGTAATTGAAGAGGCAATAATATTTAGCTGATATATCCACTTATCCTGCAGTACATCTAGCTATATGTATATACAATTTAACACCTACATTCTTTCTTTATCCTTGAATTTATCAAGGGAAAGCTGTATGCAGCCTCCACAGGTTAATGCAAAAGATACATTGCATTGTTTTAGACTTTTGGCTCTTAAGATGAATCCATGTGCAGACAATGGCTTTCACCATTACTATCACAGGCATAGCTAACCTAAAGCCAACAATTCTACAGGAGCACTGAGACAAGTAAGTGTCTGGAGCAGCACAAGCTTACCAGATGAATCCTCCCTCTGGAAGCTGCTGGGACATTAAAAAAAGGCCCAAGATTTTATTACACACCAAACTGATCAGACTACACAGAACGGTCAGAAAAGCCACATTCAAATAGTAGGTCTAAACAAGATTTAGGAAATACTAGAGATAAGTTTTGTCGTGGCTTCTTCCTTTACAGATACAGACTTCACGAGCAGGATGCTGGGTTAAAGGATTAAAATGCAACTCCACAACTAGGATGTCACTGACTGCAAGCAGGAAATGTTCACAGACATTCTGAGATACTGAGATTATTGATAGAGTTAACACACAACAATGCGGTTGATAAAACAGGTCTAAAATAAACTCAAAGACCTTTGAGAAAACAGAAGAGAAAACCTTGAAGTTCTGCTCCACTGCCTGTTTGTGAAGGACAACAAGTGCAGTGCATCCAACACCCCTGCCAGGACATTTGTTGAATTTTAAGGCAGTGATATTACAGTAGGTTACAACAGGCATAGCACCTACCTGTTCTGCCACCATCTGAGCTATCTCCTCATATGTCTTGCCTGCTGCTGTCATGGCATCAGTCAGTGTTGACTCGCCTAAAGCAGGAAAGGGTTTAAAATATGTCATCTCCGTGTTTCTTAACAGTATCTGTATGCCAATTTGTTTCAAGACAGATTTCCACATAATGAATGACTGCATAGCAAATTGCATCTATTACCATTACAATGACTACATTTGTTGATTACAGCAATCTTTTGAAGGTGTAAACAAAGACACAACTAGCACGTGGCTGCACCTGGGAAAATGGCTTACTCACTCAAAACAACATTTGATTTCATATTTGTATTCGTTGTTGTACCTTGGTATCCACTGCTGGTGAAGACAGAGGAGAGGTTTTGGAAGGCTTTGCCGATTCTCTGGTACTCTTTTGGCAAAGCTGTGGAGGGGAATAAATGAGACATGAACAGAGACAGACACACTGTGAATGAATTTTTCTTGAGTTGTCAAAATACTCAACATAATAAACCAATATTTACATAAACAGTAATTACAGCACAAAGTGCAGGTGTGGCCTGCATGGGGTAAAACAGTTATTAAGCTTCAGTGCGGTGTGTACGTACGGCCTGTACATCTCTTCCAGTGCTCGTGGCCCACTGTGAGGATTTCCTTTACCCCGTCATCCATGGCTTTGGTAAACCTGCTGAACTGCTCGCATTTCTGTTCCCTGTGGATGAGGGACACATTTTACATGCAATAAACCATAAGCAGGTGATCATACAGTCAGCCACAAAATTAATGTTGGTTCTTTTTGAGCCAGGTTTTTCTATTTGCAGTGGTTTTAGAGTAAAGTTTGATTTAACTCACACTTCCACAGGATCCAGGTCCGGAGCTTCAGGCTCTATCGTGGAGAAGATCATCACTCCCACCGTCTCATCTTTCTCTGCTTTTCTCTTCCCCATCTTCCAGTCCTATACCAATGAATCGCTCATTTTAATTAACAACAAAAGCAGGACCTTTCAATCATTCATTAATTAATACAATATTAAAAGCACAAATAATTCAAAAGCTGAAGGGAGAAGTGGAGGAATAGCACACCTTCTCATCCTTGTAGGTGAGGAAAATCTGGAATACTTCACTGCTGGAAACAACTGGGTGCCTGCACATCCTGGTCATCCAGCCCTGCAACCGCTCCATACGCATCTTAATAAACTCTTCCTCAAATCGCCCTGGAACGATCGAGAGGATGCAATGAAAATATTTCATTTTCACGTTGTCATCAGCATTGTTTATCTTTTTTGTGTCTTACATCTGTTGGTCAGAGTCAGACACTTACCTGTCACCTGCTTGTCTGGCAAAGAGGGGATGGGGATGGCTGACCCGAATTTGTCTAGCAGCCTCTCATACAGCCAATCAAAGTGCTTGTATCTATGATTGACTGGTCGGTTTGTTGTCTGAAAAAAAAAAAATAATAATAATAATAATAATGATTATGGAAAATGGAATATATTTTTAGATGGTGTACTTGCAGTAATTTGGTGTTGGCCAGTGTCTAAACTCCAGATTAAAAATACAGTTTGAAAATGCCACCAGATACTTACGCTGGGTGTGATTTGGTACTCGATGTAGCTCTTGAGGCCGTACATCTTTGAGCCTTTCTTGGGATCAGCCACAACACAGTCTAGCTGAGTTTCTGGGTAAGACCACACTGGACCGACTTCTCCCACCTGAGCATAAAACATAAGGTTTAGAAACCTGCTACTCTGCATTTTATGCCATTCAAACATGTTCACACACAAAGAAGAAACCATGTCAAACCATGCTGTAATACTACTCAACATACTGTAGGAACATCTATTACTTGTCAAGTAGATTATTGCAGTAACAAAAACTGTATCTATTGGTAAATGTGCTCGTGACAAATTTTTTGTTTCTTGTGTTATGATATAGCACACTATATTTAGTTCAGTCAGGTAGGTTCAATTACTGCATCACAACCACTGACATAACAAGTTATAACATCTGATGATGTACTGTAAACAATTTGTATGGATATTTAGAGGTAACCTACATAGATTGGTAGCTTCTGACTGCCCTTAGCAAACTGCTTGCATAAGAGGTAGAGCTCTGGACCAGACTTGGAGAACCCAGGAAACCTGCTCAAAGAGAAAGAGAAGTTTGAAAAATGATGGTCCTGACCACTCTCTTTAACTCTTCCACCCTCAGAGTCAGAGGACTTTTTAATGTTGCTAGAGGCAGCTTTCTGTTGGCCAAAACAGGTTTGTGCTTGTGGCCATTATTATGTCAACCACAACTACCAAATTACTTCATCATCATCATAATCATGCATCATTGCTATGTAAGGTGATTCACATTCCTGCCAATGGTTTCACACTATTCACACTGATGTACAGGCGGTGGTAACATGCCAAGATATGCAGCAATGCGGCAACAAATGCAGGGAAGAAGAAGACTGCATGCAAGTAAACATGAATGTAAACAATGCAGGTTTCAAACGTTTAAGAAAATCAGCTTTGCAAAATGTTTTATGGGAAAGGAAATGCATTCACCACATTTGTTAGACCTCAATGAAACAAAACAGTACGCTTTTGTGAGTAATTAGCTTTTAAGTATGGCTTGGTCCAAATAATGAGAATTCAACATGTTGTACATTCAACATGTTGAAATTCTGGGAGTAACAGTTTATTCCTGGAAGCAATAAACCAAACTCTAAAAGGCTGAGCACATTTCAGCTAAAGCACATTGTGCAGCGCCAACTCAGATCAGCTTAATCTAGTTACTATTTGTAATAGTTTAAATCACAATATTTTTTGCAATTGTTCTTGTCAGACACAGTGATGTGCTGTATTGTACCCAGTATTGACAAAGATTTTAGAACCATCAACACTGTTCTGCTGCTGCTTCATTTTTCTATAAACCTCTAGAATTCAAAGTCTTACTGCCTTATTCAGTCTTACTTGTTGAGGGAGATTTTCATTGTAGATGCATGAGCTCCTCCTCTCTGTATTGCTCCACTGTCTCCAGATTCTGACTCGCCGTAACCTCCAGTGGACTTCATGTCATCCCACTCATCATCCCACTCATCATCCTCTGCTCCTGAGGGCAGATACATGATAAAACACATGGTTGTGTTTTAAATCACAGGCACAGAAAGTACATATTCTGTGTTCAACAACCTACTGTACAACATGTAAATGTATGTAATGTGTTAAATGGAAGCAAACTACAAGAGTTAAGTGAAAATTCACAGCTGCTGGGAAAAATTAACTGATACATAAAGCAGTTATATTAATTAAATACTAGCAAGGATGGACATTAAAATGATTTTAGCAGTTCTGTTGATAAACCAGTTAAGTGTTTCCATTATCGATCATTACTGTTGTGTTGGATAAAGAGACAACTACATGTTGTAGCATGAGCCAGACTAATATTATCTAAAGTGGATGAAATTATCAAATATTTCAATGTGATTTCAAAATTTCTTAATTTAGGGTTTCTTATTCTGATTTCATAAGTAGAAAAATGCTCTGCTAAGCCTTAGTCTGTGGTCCTAAACATTAGATTAGAAAGAGATTTTTCCAGAGGTAACAGATGTAGTTGCACTAGCTTGAGGGCATGCAGCACTCGCCTATAAGCTATTAGAAACATTGCATTTCTGTAATTTAATGACATGCATCGCCAACAAGTGTGTAAGCATATACACAACATTTCCACCTTTGCTTGAAACAAATAAGTTGCAAATTTTGCACTTTGCCTTTGTTGTACTGTATGGTTAAGTGTGTTCAAGGATTCGAACAACATTTCCGTTCTGCCATAGCTCAAGTTTCCTATGAAAACAGAGAACATGCACCCTGGTGTGAAATCATTTCTTGCATCTGCAAGTACAGCTACAGAGAGGAGCTAAAGGACAGAGAGTGTGATTAAGACACTGTGGTGCTAGGCAGATCTCTGAATTAGGTCTCAAGCAATTATTGAAAATATTTCCACACATACACAGTTTGTTAAGGCAAGTTAAGAAATCTGCAGGAAGTGCTGCATTACATCTGCCCTACAAAGCCAAGATGCAACAACATATTTGGTCACACGGTTAACACCAGAATCAGATTTTGTTTTCCATATAAAATATTATTATGCCATAGAAACACATAATTTCAGAAAAAACAGCATGTAAAGTTTGCAAAACTACACAAAAAAAAAAAACATTAAGTTAAAGCTAGCTGGTGCGATAGCTAGCCTTAGCTAAAGCTACATTTAACTAAATTTAACTAAAACTAAGTTAAAATAACAGTCCTGCTAAAAGATTACTAGCCTAGCTTAGCAGAGCTGTAACTTCCATCTGAGGCCATGACCCCCTAAATGTTTTTTCCTGCACCCTTAAAATTGTCTAAAAAGAGTGTAAAATAATTAAATTTACAATTTATCCATTGTTACAAAGTTTGGCTAACCAGCCTAACAACTTTAAAAAACCCTTTTCTAAAGTTCATTCTGTCTTAAGTTACTGCTCTCAGACATGCTGAGACTTAACTCAAACTCAAGATGAAACTCTCCTCATTAACTATAACAAAAGTCTGAAAGATATCAATGTGTTCACATTGTGATTATGACTCAGTCAGAGGTCAGTCGCTACTGGCACTTTCCTACGTAAAAGTTAATATAGGGTTAATATCAAGATACAAACTGAATGCCTCACCCACATGCTTTTAAGAATGTAAATCATTTCCTAAAACTATTTGCTGGAAACTCTCTTCATGAGTACTTATTGCCAATCCACACACACAAAAAAAGGAAAAAGCTTCTACTAGGTGATGCACGGGATACCTGTGTAATCGATAAGGTAAGGATACGGGTAGATGTCTGCGTATGTTTGGCAAGAGAGAAAGAAAGGAAAAGTGTGTTAATTTCTTCTCCTTGCCATTTATTCCCCCAGTTCTCTTTTTACAATAATAACTGGAGAGTTTAAAAAACAGGTCAAGTAATTTGTCCTTCTGAGTCATGCATGAGGCTAACTTTTCCATAGTCTGGCAAAAACAAAATCATGACTTGATTGTCCTGTCCACATACTGGAGCATCTGTGTGGAGGGACTGGCCAGAGACAGGCGACTGAGCAGAACCACATCTGGAAGTTCAAGTCACTCCAAATCTGTAAAGACCTGGGTGAAATAATATTTGCAAATAATAAATACTGGATCAAACTACATGGAGTTCCAGATTAGAGGGTTTACTTTATATTCTCAATGTAATTCACTTTGTATCAGGTTAAGTTGAAGGACTGGAAACAGTATTCTGCCCTGAGTACAAAGAATATTCTTTCTTATGTTGTTCTATGATGCAAACCCTGGTACTCCAAGAAAGTTGATTTTAAGTATTATTTTCCAGGACTACTTGACCTGTATTCCACTCTGTGAAACATGGGTTTAATTATCTTCCTGGTGAACATAAAATGTTTGTTTCTTCAAGATTAAAAAATAAGGGGAAAAGTGATACTGACACATTATGTTTCCGACATCAACCATGGTTGCTAACTGAAAAGCTGTTCTTACCTGGGCCCTGGTAAGCCTGAGGGTGGCCGTGTGATACGGAGCCCCAGGGGTCAGCAGCACTCTTCCCAGTCTGGGTGCCCTCTGGATTGGACGCCCAGTTGTTGTTGGAGCCCCCCGAGGGGTCAGCGTTCCACACAGACCAGGGATCATTACCGTTACTAGCCTGGAAGAGACAGAGGGAGGAAATGTGAGGGACGAAAGAAGCAGAGAAATGACAGATCATGTATGGAGAGGGAGAGGAGAGAGAGAGAAAACACAGAGTAGAGTCCAGTCTAGTTTGGAGTCTGTTTAATGAGAAGCTGACAGGAGTCTTAAACAACATGATGCAGACTTGGCCTCTAACAGGGAATTTGGTAAGGTAATCAACTTGACTGTGGCAGTGTAGTTTGTAAATGCTGCTTAACATATGCAGTAACTACAAATATAAAAAAACAAAACAAAAACACACACACACACACAATGCTGCATATTTGAAAAAAGACACATGCTTACAATGATGAATGTGCACGCTCACACTACCATTCTCAAGTCAATACACACACATTTTTTTTTACAGTACTTACAAGCTGAAAATGCAACTATATGCCATGCTTGCAAGGCAGACTTTCTGTTTAGACGACTATGAAAACTTGTGGGCATGGGCATGCATTAGAGTGTATGTGTGCCTTTCGTAGGTTGCAGTTAGCTTAACGCTAACCAAGTACTGAGCTGCCTAAAGACTGAACTAGTCCAGGGTCACTTAATACACCACATAATGCACATAGACATGCAGAAGAGTATTGGAAATGAACCAGTGGTTTCACAAAAAAATGCTACAATGACATCGACACGAGGAACAACATTCCAACAGTGCTTTCTAGATTTAGCAGCACCTTTACTGTATATAAATAGAACATTTTATACACACATTTTAACAGTTATTCAAAATGGCATTGGAAAAATTTGGAAGATTATGAGATTCTGATCATCATCTGGAGTAAATGTTGGGGTTCTGGTCTGATAATTCGTCAGTGTGATTAGTCAATTATAGGTGAGATACAACGATCATTGACTCTGACCTTTAAGCTTTTAAAGTTTCACTGTGCTGATTCATACAACTTGAGATAAAGGATGTGGGAATCGATTGGTGATGTGGGAGTGTGAATGTGTGCACATGTGCTGTAGTGAACGGAGAGGGTGAGCTCATGCTTTCTGCAGGCAGTAGGAGTAGGATGGGGAATTTGCCAAAGCAGACCAATCAGAGAGGAGGGGGCTTGGGGAGAATGGGTGAGGGTGGATTTCATGCCACTGGCCTCATCCACCACCCCCAAGTGGCGGTTACCTCATCAGGGGACGAAAGGTAGGGGGAAACTGGGGTGTCGGGGGTGTCCGGCTGGGGACTTAAGCCCCCAGCATCCACCTTGAGGGGGAAAAGAAGGTGACATCATCACACAGCGCCAGCAGTGAAGGTTTACACTCAGCAGGGAATGGGTTAAAGTGATGCTGGATACAGATGTGCTTGTGTGTGTGAGTGGGTAAAGAGAGGGAGAGAGAGAGAGCATGAGGGATAATGGCTGACACATTTCCTTCCTTGACTCAACCACTTACTGTGCCCAAATTTCTACTGATCCAGCAGTACACTCATATTTGTAGAACTGCTAACGACAAAAGATTTCACTGAACTTATTTCCTCTTGGTTGTGTTTTACTAAAGCTAAAACCTGTGTCAGTTATAAATGACATGACCACGATGAATATCTTCCACAGCAGCTGCTCTCACTTCTGCATCTCTGGGGTACACACACGCTGAACGAACATCAGTAATCACAGTCATCACTCACTTCTGCTTTTTTGTCAACGTCACCCCATCATACACTTACTGACTTCCCACACCTAAACTCTCAGAAATAAACAACAGAGCCATGACACGTCTAGCACTCACAATAGCAAATGACACTGATCACCCCCTCAATCGTCACTTCACATTACTGACATCTGGACGGAGATACGTGACCTTAAAAATGCAGGAGTTTTGTCCCCTCTGCCATTGCAGCATTGAACAAACTGCCTCGCTGGCAGTATCCGGAAAGTATTCACAGCGCTTCACTTTTTCCACATTTTGTTATGTTTCAGCCTTATTCCAAACCAGATTAAATTCATTATTTTCCTCAAAATTCTACAAACAATACCCCATAACGACAACGTGAAAGAAGTTTGTTTGAAATCAAATTACAAATTTAAAAAAAAAAAATATTATAAAAACATAAAATAAAAAAATCACACGTACATAAGTATTCGCAGCCTTTGCTCAATAATTTGTTGAAGCACCTTTGGCACCACTTACAGCCTCAAGTCTTTGAGTATGATGCTACAAGCTTGGCACACCTATTTGTGGGCAGTTTCTCTCATTCTTCTTTGCAGGACCTCTCAAGCTCCATCAGGTTGGATGGGGAGCGTCAGTGCACAGCCATTTTCAGATCTCTCCAGAGATGTCCAATCGGGTTCAAGTCTGGGTCACTCAAGGACATTCACAGAGTTCCTGTAGCCACTCCTTTGTTATCTTGGCTGTGTGCTTAGGGTCGTTGTCCTGTTGGAAGATGAACCTTTACCCCAGTATGAGGTCCAGAGCGCTCTGGAGCAGGTTTTCATCAAGGATGTCTCTGTACATTGCTGCATTCATCTTTCCTGCCGCTGAAAAACATCCCCACAGCATGATGCTGCCACCACCATGCTTCACTGTAGGGATGGTATTGGCCAGGTGACGAGCGGTTCCTGGTGTCCTCCAGACATGACGCTTGCCATTCAGGCCAAAGAGTTCAATCTTTGTTTCATCAGACCAGAGAATTTTGTTTCTCATGGTCTGAGAGTCCTTCAGGTGCCTTTTGGCAAACTCCAGGCGGGCTGTCATGTTCCTTTTACTGAGGAGGGGTTTCCGTCTGGCCACTCTACCATACAGGCCTGATTGGTGGAGTGCTGCAGAGATGGTTGTTCTTCTGAAAGGTTCTCCTCTCTCCACAGAGAAACGCTGGAGCTCTGTCAGAGTGACCATCGGGTTCTTGGTCACCTCCCTGACTAAGGCCCTTCTCCCCCGATCGCTCAATTTGGCCGGGCGGCCAGCTCTAGGAAGAGTCCTGGTGGTTCCAAACTTCTTCCATTTACGGATGATGGAGGCCACTGTGCTCATTGGGACCTTCAATGCTGCAGACATTTTTCTGTACCCTTCCCCAGATCTGTGCCTCGATACAATCCTGTCTCGGAGGTCTACAGACAATTCCTTGGACTTGATGCCTTGGTTTGTGCTCTGACGTGCACTGTTAACTGTGGGACCTTATATAGACAGGTCTGTGCCTTTCCAAATCATGTCCAATCAACTGAAGTTACCACAGGTGGACTCCAGTCAAGTTGTAGAAACATCTCAAGTATGATCAGTGGAAACAGGATGCACCTGAGCTCAATTTTGAGTAACATGGCAAAGGCTGCGAATACTTATGTACATGTGATTTTTTTCGTGTTTTATTTGTAATAAATTTGCAATATTGTTTGTAGAATTTTGAGGAAAACAATGAATTTAATCCATTTTGGAAAAAGTGAAGCGCTGTGAATACTTTCTGGATGCACTGTATATGAATGTATTTATAGGGACTCTATGTATTGTCTTTATCTGTATATTACTGAGTTTATATCTGTGTGTTTCCTCTGGGACAATAAAGTCTTAATCTACATGGGAACATGGCAGGTGCACTGTGCATGGCACTATTGTAGGTATTTATGCCTACTTAAGTATACCCATGCCTTCATTAGGTGAGTGCAGTGTTTCCCATTAATTAGCTACTGTAGCAGCCCATATAATTTGTCCCGCAACAGAACCGAAAATATTTTTATACTTCTCATAATAACATATAAGATCTTTAAAGTTGTGTTTTGTGCCATTGCTTCAGCAAAGCATCTCTCACTCAGTCAGCCCCCCCCCGCTTTACGCACACACACTCACACAAACACTGACTGTGCCCTCCCCATCCAGTATCTTTTATATTTTCTAAAAAAGAAACCTGTTCCACACAGGTAACCACTTCTGCTTCATTTCTTTAATGGCTCAAATGTATGCTCTAGTCAATTTTGTGTTTTGATCATTTGTAAACTGCGTTAAACTCTGTCTCGTTTGCATTGCTTTGTGGGTGTGACTTTTTTGACATGTCATCACCATTCATATTTATACAACCAATGTGTTTATGATTAAATTGTTTACTAGAGCACAAAATTGTTTATGAGAGGACAGAGTTCTTCATAGATCTAGTACAACAGATTTATGCATTTAACTTTAAAATGTACAAAATTTTCTTCAGGAGGAGCATGACCCCGGACCTCTCTACAGGGTCCAAGGTCCACCCACCACAGTCTCACAAAATCCTGTGGGAAACACTGGAGTGCATTACCTGGTTTTGTGCAGGTACTGATGGGGGAGCATAGGCATCAAAGATGGACAGGTCCGGAGATGCAACATTTCCTACACTTGGAGTAGGCGCAGTGGTTCCTGCTCCTGGGAGCGATGGAAATGGCTTACCGAACTATAGATGAAAGACAGAGGGAGAGACAGAAAATAGTCCCATTAGGAGAACAAATCCAGATATATGTGATTTAATGACTTTTAAAGGTACATTCTTCTGTAGTAATGTGATCATGTCTCCTTGGTATTCCCTGGCTTTGCAAACTGGGTTTTTAACTTTCTCTATTTATCCAAAGTGTGATAGCACTGGCTGGTGATACTTAAATTTACACATTTAAATTTGCTTTACGATTTGTCAATATGAAGATACATGCTTCTGGCTATGTTTGTAGTTCAACATCCTTTTGTTTTTGCAGATCTTATTTTTACCAGTAGAGTGCACTAAAATAGAAAGTAGTTGCTTGAGAAACAGGCTGCGTCCTGATGTTTTTCATTAGATATTACATAAGCTACAAGTGCAGTTGTCATCAGTGCCGTATTAAGATTTTGAAACAAAATCAAAAACAGTCTGGGGGCAGCTGGGGAGGTAACTTAAGGTTAGACAAACACAGACACATCCACATGAGCTTGTTTTCTAAGTAAAGCAGATGGATAATAGCAGCCTCTCTCTTGTATACACAGACACTACATTGTTAGATGTGTTGTTTACAGTGAGGCTTAATTGTTAAACAGACTTCACAGACTTTTAATCAAACTCTCTCTGTGCCTCCTCCTGAATATCTTCAGAGTGAATCATATCCTCATGATGAAGTCAGAGTTACTGGATCAAACTGGACACACACACAAGCACCTAAATCAGCAAAACCCTGAAAGAGGCACATCCTGTTGTGATTTTAGTTTAGGCAAGAGACAGTACCACAGTCTGCAGTCAATGCAGAAGCATATCCTTGTCTATAATGACATCTAACTGATAGAGGCATTAGGAGGTTGAAATGTTAAATATTTAGTTATACTGTATATAGAAGGTACATATTTTGCAATCCAAAACATGAGAGCAGATGGCTTTGCGGCTTAGGTAAAGTTAACTTATTTGAAATACTGTGCCAGATGTAAGATGTCTGTGGTGAAATCACCACCATACACTAAGTGACTGTCTGTCTTACCTCGATGTAGTCTTCTGGCACCAGTCCAACATCCCCTCTTGAGTTCTGTGCTTCAATCCAGCCGCCTCCAATATTCTGAAATAGAGTGAGAAATAAACATGTTAGCGTAAATGACTGGCTCAAGCCAGCAGAGAGTAGGTGCATACACACAAAAGACTACTGGGGGGAATCACATTAAAAGGTAATCTGAGAATGTGTTTAAGTGCATTGTAGTAACCCAATTACTCCAAAACCCACATTTACATGCAGCTGGTCAGTAATCAGATTTCTCCTCTTGTTTCTACAGTATTTTTGAATGATGCTGCAGCCTAAAAGTTTTTGGAGCATTTGGATGATAGTGAGAGGACAGTAAAAATGAGAGAGCAAACCCTGTTTTGTTGTTGTGCACACAATTCTATTAGTCATCAATGGAAACCAACTTAAATTGATTTATTTATTTCAGTTTCAGTTCAAGTCATGCTAAAGCCTCATTTCCACTGCATGGTACGCCTCAACTCGACTCACTTTTGGTACCAGGTACTTTTCTCAATTTCGTTTTCCACTACAGATAGTACCCCCTCAGTATAGGCAGGATTCTTAGCTGATCGTCACAGCGACGCAGAGTGAAAATGCTGTGACATCATCTTTCAGACAGCATGCCTTGTCACTTTCTGCGAGACATACTGAACAACCTCCAAAAACATAGTATCACATAGCCAGTACTTGCTAGGCGTTTATTATGCAAATGTGGGCCTTGGTTACGTAACTAAAGTACGGATCAAGAGGCAGGATTTCCAATAAGGCATTTTCAGGCACAGGTCAGGTTGGGCTTTGTGACTTTTCAGACCTTTTACATGCACAAAAATGCTATACGGCACAATAACTGGCAGGGAAAACCTGGAAAAGCCTAATATGGCCTCTTTAAATCTAGGTTGAGTGAATAAAAAATATTGCGGTAGCTGTTGACGGTAGTGATGTCCTGTGTCACGCAAATGACAATTCTAGTGACGATTCTCTCTGACCAATCAGTGGTCTGTAGTGATCTTTTAGTATCGGCTCAGCTTGCTTGGAACCTCGACCAAGGTGATACCAAAAAAAGTACCAGGTACCAGCTACTATCCACAACTTTTGCCAATGGAAAACCAAAAAAAGAACGGCTCCAAGCGAGTTGAGTTGAGCTATGCCATGCAGTGGAAATCATTAATTTTGATGAAAAGACACATTGCTAGGAGTGATGACGTTAACTTTGATCATGTTGCTCTGCTGCCACAGCAATACTTACTAATGCTGTGTGAAGTATTTGACATGCACATGCATTTGTGCAGAAATCCTGGAGAACTCAGGTTTCTCCTGAAAATGTTACTGTAACTGTGTTTATCTTAATTCGTTATTGCAATTAAGGAAACCAGGTTTACCATTTACATGTCCTTTAAGAATTCAGGTTAGAGGAAAAAGGTGGCAATAACCAGGTTACCCAAGTATCTGTACACACACTAAAGGACAACTCCCAGGACAAATTCCTCCACAGTCAGTTTATTTAGTGAAGAAAAAAAAAGATTCTGTTTTCCTTATACAGTAGCTCCTGATTTGCTTAAGACTGACTTTGATTAGAAAACTATGTAGGTCAGCACACAGTGAGTGACCTTTGAACTGTTGGCAACTTCCTGTAATGACATCATGTTTGCTCCCTCTCTGTTTTCCCTTTTGTCCTTCCTTCCTCTGTACGTGTTTTTGACAGTCATTGCTTATAGACACCCTCAGATCATGTGAGTTGGGCCTTTTTAGGACTGTTGGTTTTCAATAGTAATGTTACAGAAGAGTCATGTGAACAGTTAAAATTTGAGGCTACAACAAGTTATTGTGGTTAACTAATACTAGACTTTTAGGCAGGAAATATCACCACTTAAAAAGTTACTTACTGAAAAATAATTTAAAAAATAAATAAACTTCATAGTATAAGCCGCCAAATTTTGAATTTAATTAAACTTTTGTAAACTTTCTTCCTCTTCCACAGTGTCAGTGGTGACGATGCAAACAACTTCGATCCAAATACATATTTTACATGATGTACACAAAACAGGAACCACCAACAAAATCACAGACATTAAAAAGCTGAATAAAAAGCTAGCAAAACCTAAATTAAGTACATGTGAACTGGAACTGAACTGAAAATAAAATTTGGAAATCAAAAAAAAGACAACGGCAGTAGGTAGAGGGATCCTGCACCCAGTGTCCACTGGGTAGAGGGGAGATAGGGAGAGGAAGGAGTGCTGGTATCGATTTACCTGATTGGTGATCGTGACTGTCTCGCCTTCTTTCACTGTCAGCTCGTTGTTTCCAGGCTCAGCAGTGAAGTCATATAAAACTTGTGCCTGAAGACAATCAAGAAAAAACATATAAGGCTTACTGCATGTTTGATTTGACACTTTTATGAAGACCGCACATGAACATATACTTGCACGTGTATGTGCATGTGCATGAACACACATATAGCAACACACCCAATAGCACCCTTAGTATTCTAACTCTTGTGGAGAATTAGGGCACTGTGAAACACGCTAAACTAGTTTTTCTGGGCATATTATGCTGACTCTAAACTAGGCACCAGTATCAACCAAAAACAAGGCCAAAACCATCACGTTACCTGGTTCAGTTTAATACAGGAGCCTGCAGTTCTTCTCATACTGACCACATCTACTGATCTGCCCTTCCCCCTTAGCCCCGGATATGCACACACACATACAAACAAACAATATATGTAACAATGAGTGTAAAAACTATGGCTGATTTTCAGGCCTACCCACCCATTTTCATAAGTTTGACTATCCAAATTCACTTGGATTGCCAATTCTTATCCAAACTAAAAAGTCAACATAGCATGTGTCAGCATAGCATCAAAACAGTATCTAATTCACAGTGCGTGACTATCTAACTAACTTGTTCATTAACCACTGACATGGAATGTGTTTGCTCTTCCCTGAACAGAGATCTATTTTAGTGTCAGCCTGCCACCTCCCTGGAGGCAAGGAAGCTGGATGATGTTTTTAAACAGAAGCTGCATGAGAGAAAAAGTCATGAATGTTTCTGGCCACTTTGCTGGCTCAGTTATTATTTTTATGTAGTGAAAGCACTTTGTTACTGTTTTGAAGTCTGCTTGGGCCAAGGATGATCTAGACCCTGTTATTTAAATTTAAAGTCCCCCTCGATTCAAAAGGGTGTTTTACTTATTGTTACTTCACTTGGATGTTTGACCTTTGAAAGCTTGACACTAGAAAGCAGTTTTCACATTCATCTGCAGAAGGGGGGGGGGTTCCTCTGTGCTCACCATAAATATTACTTTGACACATGTACCAACAAAGCATGATTGATGATAGTTTGGAAGCCAATCGAAATTAACAACATTTGCATATTCATATATTCTGTGTTTTGATTGAGAATGAGAAGAAGTGAGAGGGTTTTTTTTGTGGAAAAACCATCAAACAAAAAAAAACTACAAATACAAAATTGTAATCAAAATATGCCTCAGATCCACCCACCTATTTCCTGTTATTATAATAGTAATACTCATAGGCTGCTCATACTATAAATACCAACAGTAACTCAAATGATTGTGTTAATAATACTAAAAATAACTGTACTAATGATGATTATACACTGTAGTCTCTGACGAAGATTAACAATAATCACTCTCACACACTGTACTGAATGAACAAAAAGCCATACACACGCCAAAGACTACATTTCCCAGAATTCCACGGATCTAGAAATGACCCGCACTTGAAAGGTAGTGAAATGTCACAAGACACTTTTTTTAATGAGACGCATTTTCCATTTCGTTTCACATTTACCGCATACAAATGTATTGTAAGCGTCCATTACACGCTTCTAAACTAGCGTACTGAAATGTTTTTGATTCTTAATATGTAGCTTATCGAGTGAAGTGTTCACTGTAGACCTAATGTGAGAAACTGTAACTCTGTGCTCCTACAAGTCCATAGCCCGCATTTGTCGTAAAAAAAAAAAAAAAAAAAAAAAAAAACTACTGTCAGGGGAAACTGGAGGAGTCAATACAGCCGGGTTGACATTTAAACACCCTAGAAAAGTTGCCAGACTTACCTTTAGCGCCATTGTCGAAGCATAGATCAATCATTACAAAAACAGGCCCCGCAGTTTTCAGGATTTCCAATCCTCAGCTGGACATTTGCACCCGCTGCTTTTCAACTAAAAGCGAAGAAAACACGATAATTTCTCCCGGTGGAGAGCTGCCGCACCACAGACCTTAACACATTACGAAAAATAGTTTGTCACTTAAAACCTCAAAAAGCTAGAAAAACACGGTAGGAACAGACTGGTTCAGTGCGACTCCAAGTTTGAACCGCGCAGAGAGCTGCTGACAGTACGGAGGGAGTGACCTGCAGCGCCGAGAGAAACCGGAAAGGTAACGTTTGGTCTCGGTGAGATATGGCCCTCCAAGACGTGACTAGTTAATATAATAAATAAAAGAAGATGACATTAGAAATCGGCTCACTTAAAGTAAAATGTAAGGACCAAATAAAACGCTAATAATATACATAAAAATGGCAAATGTTTAAATCACGAAATAAAACTCTTTAACAATAGCCTAAGAATCTTAATTCATAAGCCACTCAAACTACTTTTACAGCTATACAAGCAGTTAGCGGTAAACAATAATTATAATAATTATTATTATAGTAATAATAGCATCAGTCAAACTGCGAAAATGTCTAGTAAAACAATAGCAGCCATCCAAATGTTTCCTTTAAAAAAATAAAATCCTAAGCTTAAAAAACAAAAAATCTTATTTCAGCGTCCAATTAATTTTTTATTGGTTAGTAGGCTATTTTCCAAAATACATAAACTGTGAGTTGGTTTTAATCTGAGCCCAAACAATGGTCAGAGTTCCGGTGCATTATTCTAACCTCCAGGCAGCTACTGTGGTGTGTTCACTGACAGTGTTGTTGACGGCTCACAGCTGGCTCAACGAAAGGGAGTGACCCTGAACTTATGTCTTATGCTGCAGTCGGCCTCTGCTGGACTCTAGGTGCTATTACATTACAAACAAGGCCCTTTTGATATCCCTGTGGTCAGGATCGGATACATAAACGCATTTACCAAGTTTTTACCATCAAATCAAAACAGAAAGGCAAAACAACAATAGCAGTAATAATAATGTTGTCTGTTTATTCAGTCCACCTCACATCTTTCACTACGAAATTAGAAAAGCTGCTCGCTTATGCTGAAAATTGCAGGTGCAAACACTGTTAAAAATACTACATGTTGATAAGTCCTCTTACTATTGTTGTTAAGCTGGTATGCTGTTATCTGTGCCATAGTGATTCATTTTTGATAGATTTGGAGCTGACTAGTTTCTCTTCTAGACAGTGTGGTGGCAAGATGAATTCACAAAGAGTGAGTTGTCTTTCGGAGTTTATTGCAATATTCAGTCACACATTTGCAAATGGACCTCTGAGCTTGCTAGGCAGAGGTACTGAATGATGTTCAGATAAAGGGACTTATACATATTCTCATCCTTAAGTGTCCTTAAACACAGTGTTTTGTCTGTAGATTCACAACCTCATCTCTACAGTCTCTTTCTGCCCCGGTCTGCTGGATATCAAGAGTTGCTGATATCCTTGGCTGGGAAACCGAAGGCTGAATTCCAAACTTTGCACAACTTGGCTTTTGACAACATTATAGCTGAGAAGCCGAAGGCTGAATTTCACGGGAGGCTTAATGAAGAAAAGGTCTTAGAGAGTATTCTGTCTAATGTAAGATATAAAGTGAATAAGGTTTTAAACTGCCAATACAACAGTGAAGGTCTTATTGTGGCAGGCCATTTTATATCCGTGCAAGGTATATTTGGTTTACTTCCCTGGCATTAGATCACCTCTTTAGAGTAAGGAATTTTCTAGAGTTTCACTGCATTGTTAATGTGTTTTTTTGTCATATTTTCCTCCTATACAGATAATACACACATGCCTTGCTTCGCTGTGCTGTATGTTCTTGAATTTACACTAAAGAGTGAAAGTTATCCATCCTGACTTCCTGTGTTTTGACTGACTCTCAGGGGCGAGGGCCATTCCTATTCTTTAAGTGCAGTTGAATTTTCAGTATGTATGTAAGCACTGAAAGTTGAAGTGTCAGTTGAGGTGTGAAAGATGAAAAAAATTTAAATTTTAAGTTGAAGTGACAGAAATAGTTCAAGTGCCTTGGAAATATTTTTAAAGTGTCAGTAAGGAGTGACAGCAGTCAGTATTTGAGCTGTCAGTTGATGTGTAGAGGCTGAAAGCAGTTGAAGTGCCAGAGATTGTGTGTGCACTGTAAATAATAATAATAAAGATATACAGTAAATACGAGAATGTTAATATGCATAGCTGAAGACTGAATTCAAGTGCTGGGGATCTGAATCCAGCACTCAAAGAATAATCACACTATTCACATTCCTATAAGATGAAACTGTTTTGGCTGGAATGACGTGAGAATGTGACAAAGAGAGAGAGAAAGCAGATAAGAGGTACACCTTTCATTCATGCCCCCTCCTCGTCACCTGCTCATATATCAAGCACCCGAGGCCAACAGTGGTCTCACTTGTCTGTCAATGGAAAAGAACCAGTGGAACGGGTTGATATCAACGAGGGAGTAGCTGAGAGGGCATACAGTTTACTGTAAGTAGGTGAAGCCCGCAGTTCACCTGACCAGTGTGTGTGTAGTTATATGAAGAGACTTGAGTGGGAGGCAGAAGATTTTCACTGCTCTGACACCACAGACAGTGAACTTGCAGATTTAACACTGAGAATAAGCTTTGAAGAAATCCTTGAATTTGAAAATATAGTGAAATTTAGCACACAAATCAGAATGTGACTGAAGCCACTGCCAAAGTGATATGTGCTTTTTGTTGTTTCACAAGGGCAAATACCAAATGACTGAGCACTTTTTGCCTGTATCACTTGAGTTCATCTAGCAGCGCAGGTGTGTCAGAGGAGGAGGGTGGGAGGGTATTTGGCAACTCCACAGAAAGTGAGCTCAGTTTGAAGATCTCCAACTTCACAGAGACATCATGCGCTCTCTGTTTCCTCTCTTTTACCTGTTCTTGGTCAGGACAAAAAGAGCAGGGGCATCGGACCCTACCATGCCCTTTATGGAGTACCTGGACCAGGACCGTTTGGTCTGCCTGAAGTGGGGCTTTGATAACCTGCAAGGGAACATTACATTCAAACTGGTAGTCAACACAACAGGCTGGGTGGGCTTTGGCTTCAGTCCCAACGGAGAAATGACGGGGTCAGATATCATCATGGGGGGACTTGGACCCAGTGGAAGCTACTTCAAAGTAAGCCATTACCAGATATCAACAACTACATGTGTAACTGTTTGTTTTATGTCGCCTCCATACTTGAATATCTTTAAACATTGCAGAAAAAATGTCTTGAGTTTAATTTTTCTATGTTCAACAGCAAACATAGCACAATGTTAGGCTAGTATCAGGCTTTCTACTATCTGAAAGTTTTGTCTTTCTGTCCATTAGGATTATCACGCCACAGAAAACTCCATGCCTTTGGTGGACAAGCAGCAGAGCTACACTCTCCTCTCTCTGAATGAAGGTGAAGGTCAAACCATTGTGACCTTTGAGAGGTCCATTCAGTCGTGTGATGACCAAGACTTCCATATTACTGTAAGACATTACATATATTATATACCAACTTTTTACAGTATATTCTGCATGTATGGTATTAGATGCAGAGCTGATGAGCTATGTAAAATATCAACTTTCAGTATTCAGTAATTTATCCATTATTTGGTTTTAAGAGTCTTTTATTTCTTCCAGTCAAGTTTCATTGCTAAATCACACTGAATAAGTGATGTGATTGTCAATGTAATGTCAGAAAAATGTCTTGTTGATGTCAGACTGGTTGAAACTTTATACAGTATGAAGTAAAAAATTATGAAACAAACAGTATCAAACTAATGAGCCATGTTTTGTAAGAGTGGCGGGCTCCTGTTTCCATGGTAATGATAACATGCTATCAACTCATTATCACTGTAAAATGAATCACGAGTGAAGAGTTCACTGTAGACCTTTTTTTTTTTTTGTATTTTTGGGGGTATTGTATGATGCTGCAGCTCATGGCCGGCACCTTATACCCCTTGCTCACCGGGGTCCTCACACGAAGATTGAAATTCATACTAAAGTGACTAACTTTGGAGGGTGCCCACTTGATTTGTCTAACTCAGATTACAGAACCCTCATATTAGCTTTGGCTAAACTTTGGGATGCATTTCTGCACAGAACAATACATAAGTTCAACATGGAGAACTTAAAAAATGCAAGTTTGTATCTTTGCAGACCAGAGACTTTGAGAGAGTGTGGTAATTGTCAATAATTTTTTAATTTGGCGAATCAGAAACTTACAATCCACTGCCAGTCAAAAACTAATTTCACCAATACACTGCCTGTCAATCAATCAATTTTTAATTCACTTCACAGTATTATAAGTGCTCATTTTAGAAAGGCCAACCCAAGAAAATGTGTTCTTTATTTAGATTGTCAAATGGACAACAGATCATAGATATTTGTTTCTGGCTGCCAGCGTTAACTAGCTAGCCTTCATTTTCCCAGGATCGTGCCTGGTGGGCGGAGAAGAATCCAACTGCAGCTCGCCCTCCTGAGGCCTGTAGTTCAGTGAGCCAATGGGGCTTGAGCATGAGTAGACTTTCACTTATTTCACCTTAGCAGTCCACCAAAATCTGTTTCTGAACAAATTTGACACAAGAAATAAGCAGTCCAGTTGCTGAATCTTCACTCATATTAAATCTACATGGCGTAATTTAAAAGTTTGTTAAAAACTAAATAGCTACTTCAAAGTAGATGCAGCCAGAAAACATTAGGCCTGATTACTGATTACTGGGCCATCTTGGAAACTATTAGGTCAGTTTCAGGTGAAACTAGCTATTAACAGATACTCAGGCAGATTCCAGGGCAGGGCTTATGCAACACAGAGTAGCTTAAATTTCTAGTTCCCGTCACATTTTTTCACAATTGAGAATGACTTCCGGATGGGAGCCGAAACGTCTTGATTCTGAAAACAGTGTCCAGATGACTACGAATGAAACCTTTTCTATGATTTGAATGGAGTTTCTAGCTGAAAGAATGAATGAGTAGATAAGACTTGCCGTGAGATAAGACGTGTGCCTTCTTGGACACACATGTATGAATACATGACAGAGAGCGAGAAGCTTCCCCCATACTGAGATATATAAAAATCACTAACCATTCTTTGAGTTTATTATTTTGTTTTTGTTGCAATTTCCTTTCCAATCCAGGGAAACACTGCAGTAGACCAATGCAGTTTTGAATGCTGGTCACAGAAACCTCAGTTCTTCCAGGAGCTTTCTTGAGAAAAGGGGGGTCATTGGGTAACCCTAGAAAAGCCCAGGGTTCTTAAAAGAACCCTTTTAGGCACTGGGTTCTTCTAGGAACCCTCCAAGGTGCTCAAGGACTCACTCAAATTAAAAAGGGTTCCTCCAGAAGCTGTGAGCTGAAGAAAAGTGCTTGCTGGAACCCTCTGTGGTGGTCTGAGGTTCCTGCAGGAGCTTATAGGTTGCTGAGGGTGCTTCAAGCAACCTTTCCATAGGTATTTCCAATGTAGTTTTGAGTTTTTTGAGTACACAAGTGGATATTTGAGTAACCTCATCATATGTAAAGGGTTTCTTGAAGCACCTCAAATATATTTTTAAGTTCCTTGGGAACCTTATTGGATATTCGAGGCACTTTTAGTTTTTTACAGGAACACCTCATTTAAACCTTGCTTTTGTTTTACACCATGGAGCATTAAGCTTTTAATACTTTAGGCTTTTGTATTGCTAATCTAATTCCCTGTGTAAAGCTCAAGTTTCCTGCTTGTATCATGTAACATGTAAACTCTGTTATATGAGTTATTTTGTTAGGTTCACCTGAATGTTCCTTTACCGTGCATTCAATAGGGTTTTTTCAGATATGAAGACAATGGCAACAACAGAAAGAGGCACACAAGATTTTGTTTTGCGTTGAACACCTGAAATGGTATATGTTTTTGGTAATAACATGTTGACATTTGTGGTTGTGCACAGTAAACTGCATAGTCAGAACATTAAACTGTCTCTGTTTACCACTTGAATTTAAAAAATAACTACTTTTGTAAGGTAAATATAGACTTGATTTTTTCAGTTTTGGGAACACAGGAACAATAAAAGCCCTTTCATGTTGTTACTCTTGTATCATATTTGTTGACTAATGCTGCCATCTCTTTTACAGGCTCAACCCATAAAACTGATCTATGCCTACGGACCAACAGATGAGATCACTTACCATGGGGCCCGTAGAGGCACCAAGGAAGTCAATCTGCTGAACTACATTCCCAGAACGATCTTCACCAACGTCAACTACCTTAGTGCCACAGTGGACAATGTAAGAATAATTAAAAACAGTTATGACAATGATAGACAAGTTGGAAAAATGTGTAGGTTTTTCTCAGTTTTTTACCTTGTAGCTCATCTAATTAAAAAGAACGGGAGAGCTGGAATACATTACAGTTTTTACTTGGAACAACAATTCTGATATGTGTAGTCGTCCAAACTAAGACAAACACAACTTGTATTTTGTTTACTTTTTATCTTAATTTTTTACAGATCACTGTCCCTCCCATTCATACCTATTACCACTGCAAGGTCATGAAGTTTCCACCTTTAAATACAAAACATCATATATATCAGGTAATCATCTTTTCTTCATATTACCGTTGTCACTCTTCAGTCACCTTTAACCAAAATCAGCAATTTAATACTCTTTTTTTACGTGAGGTGCTTGATTTACACACCATACTACTGTCTGCTTTTGAGTGAATTGGTCTGACAAAAGTACTTACAATGAAAATCATTGCTACTGTATAGTGTAAGTATAAGCGTCATTTTTCAATTCCTAACTGTGGAAGAGAAGGCATAATCTAATACAAACTAGTCCCACACCTAAAAAGTGAACATAATAATGAATTAAAAGCATCATGATTTTCATATTTAGGCTATTTCTACCTTCATTCATCATTCTTTAAACCTTCAGTACCAAATCTCTTCTTACTCTACGTCAGGTTGAACCGGTGATTGAGCACCACGACATCGTTCATCACATGCTGCTGTACCGCTGCCCCTCCTTTGTGACAGAACCGTACGACAAGCCGTGCTACATGGGCGACATAGGGGATGCCTGCTTTGCCCTGGTGGCTACATGGGGAGTGGGAGGAGGGGTGAGGGAGAATCAAGAGTCCATTTTGTTGTCTGTCTTCTTCTGTATATATCAATGTCAGTGTTGTGCTTTTGCAAGATGATCCACAGTTTATCTTTGAATCTTCAGGTATCTGAGCTCCCAGAAAATGCGGGTATTCCTGTCGGAGGTGAGGACAGTAATACATTTTATAGGCTGGAAATCCACTACAATAATCCAAACACTGAAGCAGGTAAATACTATAGATCCTTTCATACTGTGTTATGTATGTATATATGTATATATACCTCTGTTTCTTGAATTGTGATATTACAAAGTACACATATAATACTGGTTACAGATTAGACATTTATTGATTCTTTGAGGAATTTAATGATTTATGGAATCTATTGCTCTGTGCATTAAGTGCCACCAGGGCAGTTTGGGCCAGCACTTTAACATTGCACTTCCATAAAGTTGGGGGACTCACAAAAGCTTAAAAATAATGGTCAAAATCAAAGCAGCAGAGGCTTAGGTATCCTGACTTTTAATCCCTAGTATGGGTCAAGTTCCCAAAATGTTGATTTCTTCATTTCCCATGATGTAACCAATAGCATCTCTTCGTTAAACCCTCCATGCCCTCTAAATGTCCACTTCATGTAAGCACCAAACCTCCAGTTTGTAACACAGAATTTCTCTTTATACTTTTCAAGCCCAAAGCCAAATAACCCTGATGACATCACCAGAGTCATTTTCTCAGACTTGACATAGTTTGCTTCAGGGCCACAGAAGACATTATGGACCTGTTTTTAGAGACTGGGTTGTATTCCCCGTGACCTTTGTGTGTAAAATTGGTGGAATTTCCCTCTAAAATGCCAGCTGTGCACTTTAATACAATAAAAATCTTTTGCTTTGGCTGCTGTCTGGACAGTAACACACAGTTTACACTCATACTAACACAGTGTTACATACTGTATAAACAAAGTACTGGAGGCTTATGTCTTCTTTTCTTTATTCTATAGTCTCTTCATCACATGACCAAGATGCAACATTTTGAAACTTCTGTCTCTCTCTGTATAGGTAGGACAGACAGCTCAGGACTGAGACTGTACTATACAGCCCAACTCCGGCAGCATGATGTGGGCATCCTGTCCACAGGTTTGCTGCCACTTGACCATTTGCAATACAACATCCCTCCAAAAGCCACTCAATTCCACACCTATGGCGTGTGTAATACCACTGTCTTTTCTCAGGTCTGTAGTGGTTCAGTATGGATTTCAAACTGCAGCAGTGGTTATTAGAGACAAGTTAAGAGGGCTTTTTTATTATTGTTTATGATTGTGTTCCTGATAGTCTTTACTTTCCACCCCTAGCTTGTGAATCCTATGCCTGACCTTCAAGTGTTCGCTGTGCTGTTGCACACTCACTTGGCTGGGCGGAAAGTCAGAGTTGGCCACTACAGGTAAGAAAGAGAGATTGGGTATTTGCTTTATGTGAGTCAATATCTAAGCTGAAGAATTAAAAAAATTTGATTTATATAATTTTACTGTAAAAACACAGTAACAAATTGTTGGTAACTATAAAATATTAAATAATGAGTTTAGGGTAGTTGTGTTTTGGAATAAAATGAAATAAAAAGGTTTGATCGCGATTATACGTTACATGTGTACTATTGTTTTCTTGTTAACATAGTGTTACTCTTATTTCATAATTCTTGGTCTACGGTAGAAATGGAAAGCAGATAGACTTCGTGGGCTTGGATGAAAACTACAACTTTGAGATGCAGCAGATTATCAATTTGGGAAACATCAAGACTATCAAGCAGGTAAGTCTCCATTGCCTCCATATGTTATGCCCATTGTTACATGGCAGTTTCTTAGTTAAGTTGTAAGTTGTTCGGGCTCTTAAAAACGATATAATATTAACAGTACTCTATAATTATGCCACCACATTACTTGTCCGCCTATTACAGGGTGATGAGATTGTAGTGGAGTGCACCTACAGTACTATCAATCGCACCGGAACCACTAAGGTGGGAAATTACTGTATGACCTAATGCCATTACACATATAATGTGCTTTAAATGAAATTAGAGCTATCCAAGAATATTTTACATATTTTATGTATCTGACCAGAAAGATTTATGAAATATGTCAGGGTCAAACTGTGTGGAACTTTTAACTTCCTCCCTCAGATGGGTTTAGCAACTACTGATGAGATGTGCCTGGCCTTCCTCTTCTACTACCCTGCAATCAAGATCACCACATGTATTAGCCACCCAGAAACAATGAATCCATCCGTGAACACAAGCTACCAGTAAGACCCGATACAGTCCTTCACATAATATTTCTGCTGAGACTGAATCTAGCACCAGTGCTGGTTTACAAACAGCTTACAGGTTGCATGCATTATATTTATTGTTTCATGAAGATGTATCTTGATATGCTCTTTTGAAGAAGCTCTATACTAATTTCTGACAGGATGACAACTTCAGACCAGGATGGAATCGCTGAGTATGAGAGTTTGTTAAAGACCCTACCACAACTTCAGCTGATCTTTGATGAAGATGTAAGTAGCAGTTTAGTAAGTAGTAGTCTGAATTGTTTGATTGCGTCTTTTCTTTTCTATCTCCAATCTAATAAAGAAATTCACATTTTGTTAAAGAATTTTAGTTTTTCAAAGACTGTGGAGTCCTCTGCCTGTCATGGTTTCCACCAAGTTAAACCAACACTTATTCCCCTAAAAGTATTCCCTATTATTTTATCACTTATAGATGATAAATATTTCTGTCAATTGGTGCTTTCCCTTCCAGCTTTACCCATACTGTGGTTCAACTATTTAACTTGAACAAATTCCTCAATTACAGATCCATCTGTCAACTGTTGTTTGCTTGTTTTCTGCAGTATCATAAAAGAGGTATTTTTATATTATACCATCTTTTCTTTTTCACAGAGCAACTTCTCATCTTACAGAAATGGCACGATTCGGGAGATGATGAAGACACCGACTGTCACATGTCAGAACAGCAACGCGTCAAGCAGACTCTGCACTTCCTTGATTGTGAACTCAGCAGGAATCATACTTTTGCTACTCTGGATTGCAATAATGTAACGTGGTTGTATGAGCAACAGATCCATTGCAATTTTGATAAAGGAAGGCACAGATGATAAAATCTTTGTTGTATCCAATTGGGTATGTTCATCTTTACAGGGTAGGGTGTATACCATTTTCTGTTTTCGTTTTCTCTGTTCATAGCAAATCTTTTCTCTTTGCTATTAATTGTTAATCATAGATCGGGTGGCATATTATTTAGCAACTGTCATATTGATTATCATATTGAGATTTACATTACTGCCTTACTTTAAACTCTATTTCATGAAAGCACAGTATGCTTGAAAATGCCTGGAGACAAATCAGTTAACTACACACAGTTTTTATACAGTTTTAAGGTAGTTTCATTTAACCATATGTGATGAAATGTATACCTAAATACCTATAGCATGTGTGTGTGTATATATATATATATATATATATATATATATATACCTCTGTTTGTGAACATGTATTTTGTTCATTACATGCACTGTAAACCTAATTGCTGATTTTGTGATTATGTATAAGAGTTATATAAAAGAGCAATCATTTGATGATCACTCACTTAATAAAAAATATATATCCCAAATAATATGTAAAACTGGTGTTATCACAATCTAAAAAAAAGTGGACGCAAGTGGTGGTGGCAGGTAGTTTCACAGGCTTTCCTCAAGGAGGAGCTCTAACTTATTTGCCTGCCTGTCACTGTGCTCTCTGGGAATGAATGTGTACGGCTAGCCGGCTGGTAGCCTTGGCAATGTCACAATCAGAATGATATCGCAGCGGGACAGAGGAGAACTTGCTCGGTTTTATACTGTCACAGATCCCAAAAAGCACCAGAAAGGCTACACTGTGTACAAAGTGACCGCAAGGGTAAGTAAAGGGAGGATGGGCACTCTGACAGCAAGGCTGATTCTAGGTGTTGTTAGCTAATATGTACTAGCTGTTTAGCTTGAGCTATGCTAACGAAGCTAATATGATACAAACACAAGTAACGTTACTTCAACCTCTTGAGGATTACCTGGCAATGGTAAAAGCTATTGTGAAAACCGCAGATTTAGCTTACAGACACATGGAGACTTGCTTATATTTTTAAATGTGGGTTTTTTACGCCCAGTGGATTGTCTGGTTGCTAACTTACATTAGCAACATTAGCCAGACTGATTGAATCCGACCTAAACGCTATGTTAACCTGGTGTTAACCGCTAGATAGCTAACTAGCTAGTTTAGTTAGTGGTGTATGTTGCGTTACGACAGACGAGCATTAAGGAGATAATGTTAAGCATCTTTAAGCAGAAAAAAATCTGTTCGGACTATCATTATCTAGAAACCTGGTTCGTGTTGTCATTATATTTTGAGGCAAGTTTACCAGAGAAATGCCCTGAAACAAGTAATTAACGGTGTAGGAATCCTGATTATAAAGTACAGACCCGCTATTTAAGCTAGGATGGAGAAATGTCAGCCTGGGTTAACTTCATAACCTACATGTCAATGGCTTAAACTCTCTGTATCTCCCAGAGTAAGGTGCTGCTATAACGTTACTCACTTTCAAGTTAGGAGAAAAAAAACCCAGACCAAATTTCATATCCCATTATTCATCCACGCTTCTGTCAGACCTCCAGTTACAATGCGTGCAGTGATTTTACAGATACATGGGCATACTCCTGCTTGTTATGAATGTTGGTGATGTCTCGTTCTTACACTCAAGACTACCGTCATTCGCTATATAATGCACTCATTGTCACACTCAGAGCTGTGTCCCTGCTCATTCTTGTGCCAGCCTCACAAGAAACCAGCACTGGCATCTTTTTAGATAGGAATCACTCACATGGAGACTCTAAAGCCTTGAGTTCTCTTCTCCGTCTTCCACACAGATAATCTCCAGGAGGAACCCAGAGGATGTCCAAGAGGTAAGACATGCAGCCAATATTTTTATATTGTGACTGCCTGAGTTGTGTGTGGCTCTATGTTCCTTATCAACCTCCTTATACATGAGATTTTAGAAAGCAGGGCTTAATTTTTCTGTCCAGAAACGCTGTGAAAAATAATTTATATAAAAAAGCCACAAATTAGGCCTACATCAGGAGAATTATTGCATTCCTCTTTTGCACGCATTCATTCATTTTGCATTTTTTTTTTACATTGGAAGCTCACTGTCTTTATGTCAGAATACTGACAACTCGGGCTGTTATTGCCCACATATTATATATTAAGGAATGCCTGTCACATCTTCGCTCAAAACAGCAGTTTTGTCTTTTAAAAGGTTTTACAGAACATTTAACTATTCCCCTTTCTCATGATGTACCTATGAACATGCAGTTTAAACACAGATGCATGATCTCTTATATTTGTCACGCAGTGAGGAATGCAGTCTAGCCCTGAACCAGCGCTAATGCAGCAGGCATGATGTCAATTACTGCATGTGTGTGTAAGAGACAGTGAAAGCATTTTGCCTGGAAACACATACCTCCATTATTGAGCAGTGCTCCTGGTTGGGAGTGGTGCTCAGTCCAGCAGGTTGGCCAGGATTTTAGCAAACAGGACTGGCATCTCAACATTAGGCCATTATGTTTTGCTTTATCCCACAGAGTAAGGAACTACTTTGTCCACGTTTGTGTGTGACTGTTGTGGCCTGTGTTTTATTGCACGAGATGGCAATGGAATGTAACTTGTCAAATTAGTTAGATTGTTTCATGTTTTGGCACAGGAGCAATAGCTGAAGTTTGATTGTAGTTTCAGGCTATGGAGTGCTTGTTAAAGTTTAAAAAAATAAATGTCTTTAACAAGACATGAATATTTGAATGATTCAGATATTTAAAATAAAAAGTGATAATGAGATTACTTTTACAGACAAGTACAAAATCAAGTTACTTCTTCAAGCAGTGTTTGGTAAACAAAATTGATATAATCCATTTGGTGAAGCTTCACACGTCTTTAAACACACAAGTATTGATTCCCCAACTCCTGCCTCCTCCCTGTCTTCATCCATCTGTCCTCTCTCTCTCTCTCTCTCTCTCTCTCTCTCTCTCTCTCTCTCTCTCTCTTTTTGTAGATAACAGTATGGAAGAGATACAGTGATTTCCGGAAGCTTCATCAGAACCTCTGGCAGTTACACAAGAATGTATGTAGCCAGTCGGAGCTTTTTCCTCCCTTTGCCAGGGCCAAAGTCTTTGGTAAGAAACTACCCCCCTTGATTCCCCTGTGTCATACATTTTTCCTGATAAAGGTAAAAAGACCAAATGCTTATCTTTTTAATTTTTCTTAATGCTTGCACTGGACCTAAGTGTGTAGACCCTTCTCCTGTTCGAATTCTTTGGTCTTCTGTTACCTTAACATTTGGTTGGAAAAACTGTTATAGAGACAGACTTTGCTGTTATACAAGACTAGAAATCCTGGACCTTTGAACCACTGGAGAAGTAGTGATGACTCTGCCCTCTTGAGGAAGCTCAGTGTTATTACTCACTCAGTAACCACTACTGTTAGTTGACATGATCACTTGCCTAAAGGCAATTTCACTCTTTGCGTGTACCTATCTTTCTATCCATGTCTGCATGTGCAGGTCGTTTTGATGACTCAGTAATTGAGGAAAGAAGACAGTGCTCTGAGGATCTGCTACAGTTCTCTGCCAATATCCCTGCTCTCTATAGTAGTCAGCACATCCAAGATTTCTTCAAGGTATCCAAACACACACATGCAGCAGCATAAACATACTCAGAGAGAGACTATGGACTGCAATGTTTTTAATTGTTTTCAAGGGAGGTGAGGTCCATGACGGCTCAGAGCTCATTGGACCAGCTGAGCCCTTTTCTGACTTCCTGGCAGACAGTTTATCAGACTGCAGCTCTGATGGTAAGGTTGCACACAATTACTCTTCCTCAGAATCAATCTTCCCTGTAATTTACAATGACTGTTAATTCATATTTTCTCAGAGATGTGTGCACATGTTTTTCAGTTCAAAGAGACATCAGTGGTGCAGATGATTTGACTATCACATCTGAATATGGAGGTAAAGTTTGTTTATGCATCAAAATAACACCCACCTACATTAGCGCTCAATTAGATTTTAGTATTTCTGACATATATAGACTTATTATGAAGTGTGCATGTATCTGTCTGTATTGACCCTAGCATTGTTTTCCTCCCCAGGCCCGTCCAGTGACAGCGACCTGACCTCCCTGGCTGTGGACACAGACTCTTTGGCTGGGCTGGATGATGGCATGGCTTCAGGCCGCACCTCCCCAAACCAGCCACAAGGGGGGGCCACCAACATTAGCAGCAGCTGCAGCCCTCGCTTGCCCTCCCTACACGAACGCCGAACCCCATCTCCTGCCCCAGCCCCAGCCCCTGCCTCCTCAGCCCCTAACCTAGAGGTCAGCTTGCCGGGCCGAACGCCATTGCTCTTTTCTGGCAGTCTGAAGAAAGCCCATGGTGGCAACCCTAAGGACGTGAAATCAGACTACCTAGACAGAGCCAGTGAGCTCATCTGTTTGGCTGTACAGAAGGAGAAAGAGCAGGACTTCCAGGCAGCTTTCTCCTGCTATCGCAGCGGAGTGGACCTGCTGTTGCAAGGAGTGCAAGGTCAGTTTGGGTTTTAAAAATAGGGCATCCTACACGTTCCATAATGTAACTCAGTAGCATCTTTACTTTTGACCCTCCCTGCCTGGTGAACACCCTCATCTTTCAAACTTTATGACCCCAAATTGCAGTGCTGGCTTTCTGTTAAAAAATTGTAGTTTCCAAGTCCAGATTCAGACATGATGAAGCTCTGGCCTGGGTCAGTATGTTCTGTGTCAGAACCAGCGACATCATCGTGAGAAGAGAGAGACAGGGAGAAAGCGAGAGCTGCTGTGGACCAGCGAGAGAGAGGGAGTGCGCATATACGGAAAGAAGGAGAGAAGTGTCAAACTGAAACTCAAGTTTATTTGGAGATCATGTAAAATTAAATTCACTACTCAATGAGAAATTTGGGTATATTCACAATTAAGAGGGTCTGTCTTTTTTTCCTGTTTCATCCGGTCTCTTTTTTTGTGACACTGCAGAGAAACGCTTCATGTGGTCAGGAGGAACAGTAAGGTTTTCACTGCTGATAGACAGAGGGTGGATTCTCAGCTTTGATGCTCAGTAAAAAATATGAGAGGACACTAAACTGAATGTGTATTTATGCACACCGTCATTCCTAATCATTGCTCGCGCTGGCAGGTGGCTGGCGGCTGGAGTGGGGGGAGTGGATGGATGATTGGTTCTTGTCAGATAACATCTTTGTGGGCTGGTCGTTGAGAATCACTGCCAGTGACCCTGATCTTGCACCTCTGTGTGGAGGGGCCAAACCAAAAAGACTTTTCACTTTAACTTTGTGGTTTATTAGCTTATTAGTCACTGTAATAACATGCGTTTTTTCAGTAAATAAAATGCTAGTACCAAAACTTTTAACCCTGCACTATAAAAACTGCTTTGTAAAGAAAAATTATTGATCTCACTCACCCCTTTTTCAGGTGAGCCCAGTCCCACGCGACGAGAGGCAGTGAAGAAGAAGACTGCAGAGTATCTGATGCGTGCAGAACAGATATCCAGTCAGCATCTGAGAAGCAATATGGGTCAAGGGTCAACACAGACAGTGGTGAGTGGGAGGGAAATGTCATTGTGCATTATGCTGTCTCTTTTAGATTATGCAAATGTGCTTTATTTGCATGCATTCTCCAGGTTCCTCAAACCACTTGAGGCAGTGTATCAGAGTGTGTTCGGGTTTATTACAGATGAAAACATTACAGCAAGTCTGTGTTGAAAAATGTTTTTATAATAATATCAATATTTTTATAATAACAATCAGTCAAATCAAAATCAATCAAACGACAACTGAAAACAATGTGACGATGTGAAAGGGCTCGCTTTTAGTGATGAACTTACAGAGAATTATCACCTGAATCCGCAGTTCCCCTCAGCTTCAGACAAACTTAACTGATGAACATAGTTGAGCATTTAGCAGCTAAAGAGCCAGACATTTCCCTCAGAGTTGGTACAGACCAAAAACAGAGCTAAAAGGAGAGTAAATAGTGGACTTTCCTCAGGTGAACACACGTCTCCAAATGAATGCTGATGTTGCTCTTTAACTGCTGGATGTGTAAATAAGCAACTGCTTGCTAATTTCGCCATATTAACTTAAAAGGTGACAGTATGACAATTTTGTGTTCACAACTTGTGTCTCCTGCTGCCAGGTAGCCAAAAAAATCTGTTATTGCAGGTTTAAGGAAACAAACACAAATGAGTGCTTTCCTCAAAATATAGTTTTTGTATTAGACACAGTCTGCCTTGTGATGATCACAGACTGGAGTTTATCTTTTTATATTTTTGACTATGACACTGACTGTTGCTCTGTTTCACATATTATTTGGGTCACATGTTGCAAGAGGTTGCGATACCTAATGAATGTGACCATATTTTTATTAATTACCATTAACATACCAAGTACTATGAAATATTTTTTTGTCCAAGGCTTTGGGGGCACAGTGCTGCCCGTCCACCAGCAGAGGAGGCCAGCGTGGTCCATCTGAGGAGCTGGGAGCTTTCAGGGTGTTGGGGGTCATAGATAAGGTCAGTTTACTATTGACAAGTCTTGTAACTTGCAGCCACATTTTGTGAGTTAACTTGAATATTGTTTCATTTATGATCACAATCAATAATTTGTCTTTTTTTCTACCAAGAGAGTGTGTAAAAGACATGAAAAGACAAAACTCATCAGTGTTAAAAATAAACATTTCACTTTATTTGATTTGATGTCAGAATTTTCTTCTTGAATATTATAGTAAATTTGGAGGAGGAGAATTCTTAAGGTGAAAACGAAACAATAACTGTGGTCTTAACAAAAACACTTAGGTCCGGCAGACACTCATTTATTTAATAATTGCCCCGGCCAGATAAATATGGATGGTATCCATCTACAAATTTCTCCTCCTTGTGTCCTTTCCTTCTCTGAACATCTCTTTTATCTGGAGCAATAAAACGTAATAGATTTACTGGATGGTATAGTAAGGGCTGAGTGTGTGTGTGTGTGTGTGTGTGTGTGTGTGTGTGTGTGTGTGTGTGTGTGTGTGTGTGTGTGTGTGTGTGTGTGTGTGTATGCTTAGCATCACTTATGACTACCACAAGGTCAGTTTAGGTTGCTGGTCCTCTCGACCAGCTGCCGGCGAAGCAACTTCACCACTCAGCCATGAAATGACTTGGCAAGCAGCTCAGAGAGCGGCACACAACATTGAATCAATGATGCTCGTCTTCCACACACACAAAACCCCAAGGAAAATGTTGACACAATACCAACATGTGTTACTCTACAGAGGTGCATGCAAAATCCGCAATATGTCAGAAACAAATCACACACACAGCAAAAAAAAACCCCGCCATAAGCGAAAACTACGCTATACAGAAATGGCCCAGCTTTCCTCTCCTCTTTCTCCTCCTCCTCCTCCTTCTTCCTTTCACTTTTAATGGGGACAGAGGGGACAGATGGAGAGAGCTCCTCACCCTACTGCCCCCCCTGTGCCCCTCTTCTCCACCTCCCCCCTTCCCTGATGTTTGTGTCTTAATTATATTAGCACCCTGGCTAGCACTGTCACTCTGTTTACTCACAGCTCCATTCATATCCATTTAGCCTGCACCTGTTTGGTCCCCGCCAGGGTCACATGGAGAGAATGCACCCACAAAACATACGCACGCACTCCACGATGCACAAACACAGACCGGCTCACACACATATGCTCAAGCTCTCCCCTGAGACGGTGCGGGAGCAGAAGAGCAATGGAGATGTCAGGAAATAAAGATATTAGGAAGAACGAGAGGGAGAAAGTAAAGGAAAGTGAAATGAGAGATGGTAGGAGCTTTTTTGGTGGAATTTGGGTACAGATGGAAAGAAGGTAGGGATTTAGAGATGGCAATGCTAGCAATTACTGTGCCTGCTATGAAGCATTGCACAGCTCTGTAGTGATATATTTTTCAAGGAACATGTGTGCTCCAAAATTAAAACAAATTTGCAGCACAGGAAAGAAATGTGTGCATCTGATATATGAACATAAATGTGAATTATTACTCATGTCCCTTTTTGTGTATATTAGGGCTACACAATTATTTTGAATAATGATTCATCTGTCTGTTATTTTTAATATAAGTCTACGAAATTAACCAAAAATAGTGAAAAATGGTCATTATCATTTTCAAGAAACTAAGGTAACCTCTTCAGATTGATTGTTTTGTTCAACCAACAGTCCAAAATCTATTTAATCAATTTACAGTGATTTTTTAAAAAAAAAAAAAAAAAAAAGAAAGAAAAGAAATTCTCTGTATTAGATCAAATGGAACCGGCGAGTCCTTGGCTTTTTTGAATTAATAAATTACTTGATGAGATTACCAATTATTGTCATGTAATTTTCTCTCAATCAACTAATCGATTAATATAGTTATTGATTTAGGTATAATGTATTTATAAAAATATGTGTTAATTCTGTAACCTTTTTATACCTTTTTTTTCACAGCTAGTATTGCATTTTCCCCCTTTTTGCTATTACACTACAGACATCGATAGACATAGATTACTTTTAGTCGGTATGTGGCTGGGACTTGGTTTGGTCAACACAGCAGGATGTGACGTGTTAATGTCAATGTTTCTAGTATAATTTAGGGACCTACATTTATCTTGCAGTGACCCTTGTGTGCCCTGACCTAGCCGTTGAAAAACACTGCTCTGGAGGACATGACCACTACCTCATCTTAGACTGTATATGTCTGTTCATACCTGGCAATTAATGGCATTCTTCCATCACAGGTTCTTTTGGTCATGGACAAGAGAACACAAGAGACGTTCATCCTGAAAGTAAGTGTGTGTGTGTGTGTGTGTGTGTGTGTGTGTGTGTGTGTGTGTGTGTGTGTGTGTGTGTGTGTGTGTGTGTGTGTGTGTGTGTGTGTGTGTGTGTGTGTGTGTGTGTGTGTGTGTGTGTGTGTGTGTGCGCGCGCGCGCGCACCCGCATCCTTGTCGTCCTGACTGTAAGTGTAAAGTGTGCCAGAAGCCCCTGTGTGTGACTGGTGTAATTGATTCTAATGGGCCTGTCCCTGTCAGCTCCTCTGCTCTCAGGTGTGAGACGTGTGCCAGATGCCAACGCACAGCGCAGGCACAGATGACTACACACACACACGCGGCGCACAAATACACGCATACCTACACACACTCGCAGCCAATGTGAACTTTACGTGTAGCGCTGATAAATTTGTGTGGCTCTGTTAAAGTCATGCGCTGTATGTGGCTTGATGAATCCAGTGACTTTGGGTTGCCATGGGGCATAGCTGGCACCTCTTTTTAATGGGAGGTTTCTCCTTTACCACACTCCCTTTCTCATTTTTTTTTTTTTTTTTTTTTTTTTTTTACTCTACACACAAACTAAAACACTCACCTTCCTTTTCCTCCTCTCATGCCCTCTTTATTTGGGTTAATTTTCCTTTTCTCCTCTTGTCCTTAAAAGCACTTTCTTTTTTTTTGCTTTCTTCACCTTTAATTACTCACCTCCTTTTCCTCTCCCTTCTTATTGCAGGGTCTGAGGAAGAGCAGTGACTGTGGGCGGACTACGAGGACGATCATGCCCCACTCTGTGCCCCACATGGTGCAGTTGCGGAAATTCATCGTCTCTGAAGACGCAGTTTTCCTTTTGCTGCAGTATGCTGAAGGTAAGACACACACATCTCATGCTCATCAGTTTCATCTCTTTCATCAATTTCCCTCTTTTGTCTTCTTTACCTCTAACTGTCTTTTCCCCTCCTTCACCTGATCCCTCTTCCTCTCTTCTCCCACCCATCTCCCTGCCCTTGTTCCAGACAGATGTTTGATAGAGATAGGTGTGTGTCACAGGTCATTATTCTGAATACCAGGTGGCGCCATGCTTCATTAGCTATGCCAACACCTGGGCCTCCTTACATCCCACTCACTCTAGGATGTGTGTGTAGCTCATGAGAGTACAATGAAATGCAGCCATATTTTTTAATGCCCTGTAACCTATTCAATCTGGCGCACTCTATACCTACCTTGCGCTAATATTAGTGGACAGTAGTGAATATCATATGGCGCTGTTGATCTAATAAAGCTAATCAAATGCCAGAAGAGGCATAGTTTCACCACAGTTGCATCCCACCTCTGTGATTCACAAAATCCAGGGTTGCTCTTTATGCTTCTATAGTATGCTGTTAGCAGCTGATGGGTTGAATGAGGATAGACAGACAGGCAGACAGAGGGAGGCAGTGACCTGAGTGACATTGGACAAAACAACATGTGGATGGTTTTACTTTCTAAGCCATCGAGCTGCCCCGCTATCATTATCATCACTGTGAACTCTCTATCCATTCTCATCACACACAACAGATGCTGGCTTCCAATTGCTCACACTACAGCTGTGTGTATATCTGTGTATATGTGTGTGTGTGTGTGTGTGTGTGTGTGTGTGTGTGTGTGTGTGTAAGACAGCGAGAAATCAAAATGCTAACATTACACTGGGAACCTAAAGCACACACCCACCCCAACCCCATTTAGCCAAATTGGGTTCATTCATAACTGTTTTTGTTTGCCTTGGTTACTCATTCCTAAGTGGAAACTAATGACCCTTTTTCCAAATAGTTCCAGTAACTAAGGAGCCCCAGAAACCAAAGTCAGGAACTAAAAGTCTCTTTTGCACATTCCTTTTTGAGTTTCTGCAGCATCTGAAAAACTGAAAATTAGGTCAATTAGGCAGAAAGCTAATTTTTGTTTCAGATGCGATGTTTTCATGGACAGAAAAGTGAGAAGCCTGCCTTCGAAATGATGATGAGTGGTTTCTGTTTATTCGTTTGTTCAAGGCTCAAAGCTCAATTTCCAACTGAGCAAAGCGGGCAACTAGGCAGGGACCCCCAGACTTTTAAGGGGCTCCAAAGGCCCCAAGTTGCCTATGCGGTGATTACTGGTACTTTGATCATCAATTACAAATTAATTTGGTAATATGGACCACTACAGCACAATTAAATACTGAAATTGTAAGGGCCCAAATGTGGCTTTTTCCAACTTGAGACCCATATAAAGGGGCCCTGTGTCAGTCTAGTCTTAACACCTTTTAATAATTCAGTTGATAGTTTAATGACATGG
Source organism: Siniperca chuatsi (assembly GCF_020085105.1). Taxonomy (NCBI): domain Eukaryota; kingdom Metazoa; phylum Chordata; class Actinopteri; order Centrarchiformes; family Sinipercidae; genus Siniperca; species Siniperca chuatsi. Next base: position 15,208,407 of record NC_058057.1, read on the forward strand.
TGCATATTTTTAAACACATATTCTAATTTGTGTTAAATCAAATGATCACAAACTAAGTGATGTACAGTAAACCCTGTGGCAGGTGATATTACTGCCTAAAAATACTGGTTGGTTTGGCGAAACAATAGGGGCCTGCAGATCATTCTTGCCATAGGCCTCACACTGGGTTAATTAGGCCCTGTTTCTGCTGTAGAACATAACTGCATTGAAACAACTTCAAGAGTGGTTTAGAAGTCTACTACATAAATATGTTACTTTGTTTAAATATCAATAAACCATCCCAATTCCTGTGTTGATACTACTGGCACCCAGTGCTTGCTTACTGTGTGAATGAATGATGTACACAAATTGTAGCAGCCTTGAGAATAGTGTTTTACTAGTCAGCAACTTTCAGTAGTGCTACCCCAAAGCAGGAACTTTTTGGACGATGGAAACTATGGCCTAGGTACTAAATTTTGACCAAGGTTCCCCCAGTTGAAAAACAGGTTGCTGATTTCCTAAAAACATTCCTGGAAAAGTTCCTGCAGGAGAAATGTGCTGTAATTATCCAGAAATAGCATAGCTTTCTGTCTAATTCCTCATTCGTCCTCTTAATACCTCTGCTTACCACCGTATTAGATACACCCTCCTTTTTTATTGTCTTTAATGCCCTGTTTCCTTCATCTTTAGGCGGAAAGCTGTGGTCTCACATAGGAAAGTACCTTCATAATTCCAGCCCAGAGGAAAGCTTTGACATTCCTTTCATCCAGAAGAGCCACACAGTGGCTGTACACTCTCCACAACATGCTGTACCACAGCTGGATGTAGGTTCAGCCAGTTCTGGTTCTGGGCCGGTTGCTTGTTCTGATTCTCTCTCAGGGCTGCAGAAGGAAGGGGAGAACCTCATCACGTCTCCTCAGAGAAGTGTTCTCCTTCCCAGGCTTAACGAACAAATCGGGGCCCAGTCAGACTTCGGAGCCAACTCTGAGGAAGAGTGCACCAACAGTTATTTGACACTTTGCAATGAGTATGAACAAGACAAAGTAGAACCAGATGCACTAGAAGAGGAGGAAGAGAAGAGTGAACATGAAATGCTGGAAGTGCCCATAGTGACGACCACCACTTCTTCATATAGCCGCTCACTGCTTAGCAACGACAGCCTTTCTTCACCTATCAGCTCTCAGGAACTCGGGTTTTTCACAGAGTCATCCGACAAAAGTGGCCACACCCTTGACAATGAGCAATACCGTGGCGAGGGACCGGACCACAGTGAAGTCTTCAGTCCTTTGCCCTCCCCTGCTGTACCTCTGTCTTTGGATCAGTCCAAGCACACGCCAATGGAGTTTTTCCGTATTGACAGCAAAGACAGTGAGGTGACCTGTCTCGACTTAGGAGAGCAGCGCCCTTCTCATAAACAGGTCCCCCTCTTTTCTACATCTGACCTGGGCTTGAATGTCACTGAGGATCTTCCAGAGCTGGCTCAGGAGGTCAAGGGCTACAGTTCAGAGCTTTGGGGGTTGGACTGTAGTGATAAAGGCTCCAATGAGTCAGTGCCAGTCATCTCATTTAAAGAGGCAGTAGTTGAGGATGAAGGTCACCCACCAGACCTTTTGGTCAACCTGCCTGTAATGAGTGGGACTGTAGTCTCTTTACAGGAAGAATTAGAAGCTTCAGGCGTGTGTCTGGGCCTCGAGGCCACAGCCTCTCCTCACAAGTTAATCCAGCCTGATGTTTTACAGCTTCACAGCCAGCCTGAGGAAGGGGAGGAGCAGCCACTGGAGCAGGAGCTTTCATCTCTGTGTACAGCCTCTGCAACTTGTGACACCAGTGTTGCATCTTCCTCTCCCTTCAACTCACTGTGGGAAGACTGCAGCTTGGCGTTTGGGCAAGAGACCTCTGACAAAATGGATGCATGCCAAGATAATGACCTTCCCTTTGACCTTCCAGTTACTGACTCACTTAATGAGAAACTAGATGCCAGTACAGGAGTAAATACTGACTTGGTTCCAGACCCCAGTGGCAATAGCACAGGATATATCCCAGCCACAAATGGGACTGAGGCCTGTGCAGTCTTGAGTGAGAGTTTATCAGGTCTTGATGGTGAATCATCACGAGTTATTAGTAATACAGGTGGCAGCGAATTTGATACAGAAGTATCGCGGCTGTTTGCAGAGCTGGACGAGCTGTCGTTGGCTGCATCCCAAGCTCGTATCCCTGAGGAATTTGTACGATGCCGGGCTGTAGAGATGGTGACAGCCCTGGATTCTCTGCACCAAGAGGGCATCATCTGTCGAGATCTAAACCCCAACAACATCCTGCTCGACCACCAAGGTTAGACATTCATTATTACCACAGACTTTTTCATGGCACAGTGCTGTAGACAAGAATTCCTGTGAAAATATTTTATGAAGTTTTGTCCTGTAAGATCCCATTTTGTCATCTATCTCATAGCTCTCCTAAAGTATCACAGTGTGGGTGTGGAAAAAGACCTGAAAATTTTCAAAAAACATTTAGACTCTGTAAGTAATATTGGCTGGAATACTATAACAATAATGCCACAACTACTTACTACATACAAGTAAATCTTCTGATGGCTAGTGAAAAACATTTAAATGTCAACTTCCAAGACACATGAATTAGAAAATTCATGCACTGAACAGAGGCTGCAGCGGGAGCAATAATTTACAGTCTATTAGGTGGCCCTTTCACCATGACTATTTCAGATGTAAATAGGTCAATAAAGACCTAATGAAAATCCTATAGACTCTTGGTGGCACCTTCTCTTATTTCTCTTACAAAATCACATTCCTCTGAAGTTGCTGTACATGGATGTCATATTTTTTGCTTGTCTTCTCCAGCCAAAAAATGCAAAATACAAAACTTTTATGAAGTCAAGATCTGTGGTTATTCCTTTCTTAGAGCAGATAGTATTTGTAATCCATTTACTAAAATGAAGGCTCTTCCAGAGGCGAAAGTGTTGTTTTACCAGGAGGTCACAGATTCCCCCTCAACTTCTTCTTTTGTCGTCCTACAATCATCTCTCTCCACCTCGTTATCAACAAGCGTCTAATTAGCTGAGTGGCTGTTTTCGTCTCCCTGGTGGTAATTATTGTTCTAAAGGGGCCATCAACGGCGTAGTGTGGTGCATCAGTCTGGCTAGCCCAGGCTAATGGCCACGGCTACCTAATGACACCATTAGTTCTAATGATAGCGTTAACGGGTAGCCGCTAAACAGGAGTAATCGCAGGGTCTGTGTGCTTGAAAAGCTTGCAAAGAGATGTAGAGAGGTAGAAAGGAACGGAGGAAGGAAGTGCTGTAAAGCTGAATAAACAGTTTGAAAAGTAGCGAGTGACACTTGACTGTGATGGGTTGACAAGAGGCAGAGCATGAGATGAATGTTTCACACTTTGATTTTGAGCTTGAACACTTTCTGTCTCTTCCTGTCTCTTAAGGTCATGTTCAGCTTACCTACTTTTGTAGCTGGAGTGATGTGGAGGAGTCCTGTGACAAAGAGGCCATTTCCAATATGTACTGTGCACCAGGTGAGACATACATATACATGCTAAAACACTTTATTTCTCTGATTTCTCTTATGCACTCATTCTATACTTATGAATTAGGAACCTCATTTTGTGTGTGTTTGCGTGTCAGTTAGGAGGTTTATGTGGGGTTAATTCTATGCAGGCATGCATGGCCATAAGTAGACCACTTTCCCATGGTCACAGAACCTTCATTCATAGCCAGACATGAATAAACAGTCCAAATATACACAAACCAATCGAGTAGTAGTAGAAAGAGAGAGAGAGAGACTGACAAAAATCCATATGCAAAGGTGCTCTTTCCATTCTGTTCTTTTGCAGTTAAAGGAACCACATCTAAAGGATACATACGGTAATCATCATGACAGTGTTATTTTACATTTTAATTAACACTCAGAGTGGTTAATATCTGGAGGATAAATGAGAAATATCTTTTTTACTCTTGCAGTCACAGTTTTGAGAAGCTGGATCTTGTTGTAATTCTCTCTTTGTCCTGTAGAGTGTGCTGTTGTGCAACAGTTAGCCAATAGTGCAGTAACCCCATGTGTTGCCCCCAGCAGGCTTGTGGCAGCTCTGGCATGCTGTTTACAAGCTGCCTAAAACAAACTGCTGCTAGACTACAGCACCATGTCCCTACTTAACACTTCCGTGTGTGGGGGGGGGATAAGTTTTCCAATATGTTGCTGCTTTAAGCATATGCCTTCACACTTGGGCTGTTGGATAGATTATGCATTATGTGTTTAATTACATCTTCTTAAATATGCAGGATGAATAACTGGTAGCTGAAAACACTGGCTGCACTCTGAGACATACACAATGACCCGCACACCCATTCACTCTCCCACGCACTTATATTAAGCTATTCACTCATATTCATCCTCTCTCTCAAGCCAGGAAGGTCACTTCAGATTTAAATCCTCCTTGTGACTAGAACGTACAGTATGCCACTGTTGTAATAAATCTGAAAGCAACAAATGCTCTGTCTAATATCCAAAGTGTGCATTTTTTCCCTTAGCAACAGCTTATTTAAAAGCCTACTAATGGAAATAGAAGCACATAGATGCATATAGTGGCCAGCGGTAGATGACCTAAAGACACAGGAGCTCAGCACAAGGAGCTTTATGCACAATGTAGCTGAGCCGAAACATGTTTGTCATTAAATCATTGTGTAATTAATGTAATAATTTTCTTGTTAATACAAGCAGCGAGAGATTGTCACACTAAGTGCGTGGATGGTAGATTTGAAAGGTAACATGCGGAACAATCTTGTCTATTTAATAATGAATTTGGCATTCAAATTTAATTTTAACTTTGACTAAATATACACTTGACTTACAGTCAGTTATCACAGCACTGTTAACCCAATTCTGGATCAGTCAAGTTTTTAGAAGTGCTGTCCTCAAATGTCATATCTTGTCCAACCAGCAGTCAAAGAACTGGAAGGTATTCACTTTAAAATTACATAAAAATAAACAAATATTCAGTCTTGCCAAATGATGTAAATGATTGACTTTCAAAATTGTAACTGAATATATAGACAAATCCTTTCAGCACTGTGAAATTAAGATGTAGTTTAAGACAAATACAAGTATAAACAATGTTGGACACAGTGTCTGTGGATGACGAGAGGAGCTGGAGGCGGCAATAAAATCAGAAGCATGGCTTTATGTAAAAGTTGCACATCATCTACAGTAGCTCCTAACACAATAAAAATCAGTGGTGGTGCTCTTTGAATCACATTTGGGTGGTGCTTGCATTCAACTCACACAAATAATCAAAAATATTTTACAGCAAAAGATGCCCAGTAAAAGAATGTTAAATGTTGGGGATAAAAGCCAGCGCCTTAGTGAAATGAAGTGGAACAGAACTGACATCAGCGCAGGTGTGAAAGGTTTTGTTAGTTAAACGACTGTTGATCCCATGTGGATCAATGGATGTAATACATATTAGCAACCAGCAGGGGGTGTGTTATGCTGTTGTTGAGTGATAGTACCACGTCCACATCTATTGACTGTCCTACTCAAACATTAGCAACTTTTTCTCTTTTTCTTGTGTGTCTCTTATGTCCATCTTTCTTTGATGTTGTAAATTCAGATATATTACAAAGTAATGGCTATCACCTATTTTGCTTGCTTGTATTTATTGCGTACCTGCAAATCCCTGCGTTTGGTAGATGTATCTGTAGATGTATGTGCTTGTGAACACACACACTTAGTAACGCAGAGGTTAGTGAGTGTGTGTCTCTCCTGCCCTTGTTATGCATTGCTGTTTATCCAGACAGGGTCAGCTCTAGCGATGGCTTCATTCCTGATGACAGATTTATGACTGTTTGCCAGAAAGCTAGCAGGGGGCCTGCTGTGACCGTATGTGTGTGTGTGTGTGTGTGTGTGTCTGTTTAAGAAGGAGGGAAACATGTTTTTAAAACGCACACATTCACACCCAAAAAACACGGGAGTGAACTCGGAAAATACAGCAACAGTGTATCTATTTATTCTGCACTTCTGCTTATTTACTTTCTCACCATTCCGTCATTACTGATAAACATCAGATGGCTAATGTTTTGTTCTCTAATAAGACAAAAAACAAGCTGTGGAGTAACAGTGTGACACAACCTAATTTGAACAGAAATTGTTTATTGTTCTGTTGAGAGGGAAGCAAGTCCAAAACCGATTGTCTTCAACGTCTAAGAAAAGGGAAATTCAATATTCTTCCCCTCTGAGGTAACAAGTCAGTTACTGAGGACTTCATCATCATACTCACTGTTAACTTTCACCGTTTTGTTCTTTTACCTGCTCAGCCACAGGATGATCTGTTGGAAGATAAAGTTTAGTTCCTCTTTTTACACAGAGCTGTCATATCATTGTTTCGAAGAGATTTTCAAGTAAGAAATTGTGCCCTGAAAGTACCTTTTTGAAAGTTCTTTATTATTTGAATATTCTTACTCTGTCCGCATAATGAAGATGAGTCATGGGATTTGTCAACATTTATCAACAGAGCCTTCCCAGCTCATAAGACACACACACACACACACACACAGTCTTGGGACATGATACACCGATCCCTCCTTACTTCCTACCTGCATACACTTTACTTCCTCTTTCAACAATGACTGTCAGTTAAGTTTTTAGGGAAGTCGGTCTAAGAGGAGAAGAGAGAAAGTTCCTTATGGCCCCCAGGAGAGAGGAGATGGAGTGTGATTAAGATACAAAGCAGGAGGGAACTGCATTGTTGAAGGGAAAGGGAAGAAGAAGAGGCCATGAGGTGAACACACTGTATTGTTGTGTATCTGAACTCCTCAGTATCCTTTTGTTTTCTTAGAATTCTCATGATTAAATTTTTAGTGTTTCCTGTGCTGTTCAAGAAAGAAAATGCTAGCTTAGTAAAGGTATGATCAAATTTGAAAATGTACACATCACACAGTGCAGTGCAACAGTGGGGTTGAATGACCTATGGCCTGTGGATGCAGTTAATTCTCCCTTCCCGTCCTCTTTCTCTTTCTATCTCACTTTCTCCCTGCCTCGCTCTGACAGAGCGGTAAGTGTAGCCAGCTCCACTGTACTCTCCCTGCAGCTCCTTAGACATTAATCCATTGTGATGACATCGACCTTGCTCTGAGACGTGTGCGTGCGTGCGTGTGTATGTATGTGTGTTGTCTGTGTGTGTCCAGTATTTCCCTCCAGCTCATAACTACGCAGGTATCACTAGTCTGTTCAATGACGATCTTCTCTCCTTGGCTGTCAAAACAGCAGTCCTGGGGAGCCCTGAAGTCTGGTTGCTCAGTTGGCTGTGTGTGTGTGTGTGTGTGTGTGTGTGTGTGTGTGTGTGTGTGTGTGTGTGTGTGTGTGTATTTGTATACGAAACGTCCAAGTCGTATCATAGCCCTCTCTAACCTTTACTGCAAGAGAGCCGCACAGGCCCCTGGAGTTCCCGGCAGCCTCCAGGAGAGGGGTCTTTGTCTCTTATGCTCCCCCAGCTGAGGAGCCTGGTCTCTGGGCACACACAGACGTGACCCTGGGTTCTGGCCCTCTGGAGAGAGCAGAGGGAAGCCGAGCGGCACAAGAGGCCATCTGGTACCCAGTGGAGCTAACACACACACACACACTTTTGACTTTAGCACACGCTCACTCTTGGTTTCCTGTGTGTTACTTAAACATACGTGGAGTCCCAACAGCCTTCTATCGAGCTGGCTATCAGACTGATTGTGGATCACATGCTCGCAGAACGTGGCCATGAGCTAGACTTTAGGTCAAGAGCTAGATTCAAAGTGGACAAACTTCCTGTGAAATGTCCACATTGAGGGGGATTTGTGGTCTTGTCTGTATGTAGATGCAAGTGTTTGCGTATTAAAGACTAACACAAGACCAAAGAGGGAGAATTTTAGAAAAGGAAGAGATGTCTGTAATTATTGATTAACTAATTAATTAGTTTTGGTTGTCCAGACAAAAACCTTTATGATGGACCGTCAGCAGGTTCTGTGGTAAGACTGCAACAATTTGTTGATTTGATAATTAAGTTTAAGAAGTTTGGACTGTTAAATGGACAAAACAAGACATTTGATGAAATGACTTTCTTTTTTGGGTTTTAGTAAATTGTGATTCACAAATTTGCCACTATTTCCTGACATTTCACAGACCAAACAATTAATTGAGAAATTGAGAAAAATAAAATTTCTTTAACCCCACACTAAAAATAGTGCAGGGTTAAAGAAAACTGAACAAAAGTGTTGTACTATTTGCTCTCAGTTGTTCCTGCTTTACATTTTTTAGTGTGTGTGTGTGTGTGTGTGTGTGTGTGTGTGTGTGTTGTATGAGTGTGTGTTTGTGTTTTGAGGTCAGGTCATGCAGATGGTGTGAAGTTGCAGCAGACGGTTTCCTCAATTTAACTGCTTTTTTATTATGCAAATCACCCTTTTATGAGACACACACTTGTTTGTGTGTGACTGTGTCCATGTTTTTGTGCTAATTTTGAATTGATTGTATCAATTCAATGAAACATTAAGTAACCCAAGATGCCTAAACCAAGATACCTAAAAATGATGTAATTGTGTAAGGGGTCTTAAGCATTTAGTGTCCAAGCTTAAGATCAGTAAATGATTTTAATTATACACATTTGATTATTTTCTTATTTTATATCCATCACTAGTTGATTAGTCTTCCCTATGTTCTTCCCCAACACATACTCTGTTTTTCTGCTTGTTAATATATTGATTAATTCAGTGTCTTCACTCTTTTTTGCTCTTGTTTCAGAGGTGGGAGGTATCAGTGAGGAGACCGCAGCATGCGATTGGTGGAGTTTTGGCGCCATCCTGTTTGAGCTCCTGACAGGCATGGTGAGTCGAAAAGTACCAAAAAAATGTTATCTTTGTTGCTAAGGTGTTGTGGGATGTCTGTAGGTGTCTTGGCTTTCAACTCTCTCACACTCTTTATGGTCGTGCCAGGTTGTGTGTGATTCTGCGCGCGTGTCTGTATGTGTTTGAGTAGGTGGAGTTTGTTGTTTTGGTGTGTGTATGTGTGTGTGAGGTGCGTCTTGGCTGCCGTCTCTTACTCTGGTTCTCGGGGAGTGCCAGGGGTGTCGGTGTGACTTTCTCCCCCAGCCTGAGCTCCATCTGCTGGGCCATGGGGTCAGCTCTCCCCGGGCCTCTTTGCTGGCTCCTGGAGCAGCGCTGGGCTTTGAGCACGCCGATCCGAGGTCGGTGTGGAAGGTGAGGTCCGGGGCAGCTCTCAAGGTGCTGGAACTCGGCTGGTCCAGGATCAGGGCTGCCTGAGGGACACTCTTTTAAGACAAGCTTGGGAGGAAGGGGAGCATCTCAGAGCCTTTTTTGTTTGGAAGACAATAGATACATATTCAGCTGCTATATATGTACACATGCACATGTTAATTATAAGTTGCTGCTCTCTTGAAGGACACATACAAACACAGTAGCACGCACAGACACCCAGTGCAGGTGCAGAGCGTCCCTTCAATTTTTCATTGTCTATTAAATTTGAATAAATTCTAACTGATTGCCAGTGGGCATATTTTCATATCAGCTATCAGTGGTTCCCATCTATGGCCCAAACATGAGTCGGGTTGTTAAGTTAGTGCTATTATGTTGAACAATACATACCCACTTACCTGGGGAAAAAAAAAAAGTCAGTCACAGATGTCTCCTTTGATGATTATGTCTGGGTACAGTCCTGGCAAGGATACACACACACAGGCACACATAGTGTCTCTTGATCCTTGCAGGATAAGATCTTGCCTGGAGCAGTCTTGACTGCGGCTAGGATCCCAGCCAGAACTCCTGCAGCACGTATGAGCAAAGAGAGAGAGAGAGTCAACCGACCTAACTGATGGAAAAAAAACACACTGGGTCCCACAACACAAACACACAAACAGTTTACGGCTTTCTCTTGCTGCACATATTCTGTACTAGCATTTTCAGTTTGTAGTTGTAGATGCACTAAAAGAAACAGTGATTACGGTCATTATTGTCAATTATTTTAACAATAGGGCTACATTCTGTGGTTGGAAAAGCACTTGCAGGTCTTGTGCTCCCTTACTCTCACTTCTGAGATTATTTTTAGTTAATCAGTCAGAGCAACAATTCCTCTTAATTGACAGTTTGAACCGATCTGATTTTACTATAACAAATAAAAAGTCTTTATATTTACGGCTGCTTAAGTGTAGGCTCTTCCAGTAAAGTTGCTCGGTATAAACGATGTATAATGTATAAACATGTCATTCTTTGTGTGACATTCACTCCATCTGACACACACACAGCAGTTCCAAGAAAGAGCAACAGCAGTGAAATCATTATCTTGTTGTAGTTGGTGTGATCAGTGTTGTTTCAGGTGCTCTGGCTCTTTGGTCTCCTCCTATTTGTCCAGTCCTGGTGCCCTCACATTGACTTAGGCTCTGTGGGTGTCAATAAATCTGTCCCTTTAGCTCTCAGTCTGTCAGGTTTTCTTTGGTATGATTGATAGTTATCTATCCTTTCCACCCCTCCTTCCCTCTGTACAGTCTCTGCTGCGGTGCCATCCAGCAGGAATCGGTCGTCACACCGCTCTCAACATCCCCGAGTCTGTTTCAGAGGAGGCCAGATCTCTGCTGGAGCAGGTGAGAGTCTAGTGTGCCTCTGGTAACTTGTGTGTTGATATTTTATGTACATTGAATTGAGTGGCCCACTCAAATAGACTCACCCTAAAAAGATTTTTTTGTAATTCTGTATTTATTATACATTTTTTATAAAAACTCACACGCACTTGAAAATGCAGACTGAAGGAATTTGAACATGACTAATGGGGGATGGGTGAGTGAGGGACTCTTGCATGGTGTATGATAATGTCAAAGTAATAATCTGTAGCATTTTTAAGTAATTTAAAGTTACAGCTCTCTCTCACTGGTTGGTAAACGCAATAGTAATTTAAATTAGACAGAGTTTATAAAAAATGTGCATATGTGATATTTAAATACCCAGTTTTTGGCATGTCTCTTTCCCAGGGGAAAAATATGCACAATAAGTAATTTCCGACAGCAACAATAGTGGTCTGTTTGAAATAAATACAGTAGAAGAGCTGGGTTAGCATGACCTGCTACAGTGGCTCAGCAGATGCAAAAAAGGGTGTCGTCCACAAAAACTGTACTTTCATCGTCAAAACACACAAGTAAAAAACATCCCAGTACTGAAAACACTATCAGATAAATGAGTGATCTCTGGGAAGTGCAGCAAAGAGACTGAAAATAACCGGACCTCACTATACTACTTTAAATGATTAGGAATGTATTTTTCTGACAGATTATAACCGATAAACATGCATCCTACACATAGTGGACATATCCCTAATAGAGCTTACACCAAGCTAATATCTTAAAGCTAATTGCAAATCCTCAACACTGGTAATCTTTAGATGTATTTTAATATGGTTAGCACGGATTTATTTCTGCTTAATGTGGCACAAATCTGCTATGAATCCAGTGTAGTTGTGCTGTGAAGGAGTACACATGCAGACACTTATTACTTAGACTGCCCGATGACTGGATTTGCTCATTAGTCATTACAGTCAGTGTTACCTGTTTGCATGTTAATGCTATATAGTAGCCTTTATATGCAGTAACTCTAAAAGTTGTGAACTTTTTGGATGTTTTGTCATGCAGAAAAGTGTCATTTTAGAGTCCCTATGGCTCTCTACTGTAAATTCAATTCAAATCAATTTGCAATCATACATCCAGACTCTGCAGCTAAATGTGTATATATATACTTTGGCTCACTGGCTAAAAATGTTGTTATGACAATGTGATTTTTTTGTTTGTTTGTTTGTTTTTGTGATTTCACCTGGTTGCTTGTTGATTTAAAAATGTATGCGTGTCTCTTTTGGTATCTGTCTTGTCCTCCTGTGCAGTTGCTCCAGTACAATCCAATGGAGAGACTGGGGGCAGGTGTGGGAGGTGTGGATGATATCAAATCCCACCCTTTCTTTGCCAGAGTGGACTGGCCCAAATAGATGCTGTGCACTGTGGGAAACCAGATTTGCATCCTGGGAAACTGGCTGTCCTGAATGAACTCCTTTCAGACTGGATACGCAAATAGATATACAGTAAATACAGAATGCATGCATGCATTTCTGCACACATCTCCCATTTTGTGTACGGCCATTCAGTCCCCATGTACTTGTCTGATTTTTTTTTTTTTATGGAATTTGCCAAGAAGCAGTATTACCTTCCTTGTAAATTACAATTGCTCTGTTCTTTATCTCATAGAAGGTTTACTGTTAAACTTTTTTTAGTGCAGGGAACACTTAACAACATGTGTGGTGCAATAATTTATACAGTAAGTGCTGCTGAGTGATCCACTACGACATTGTTGCTTTTACGCTCCTCATGCAGTAGCTGTAAGCCAAAATGACACGACTGAGAGTGAGAGGTGACATTTTTGTGTTTTCACTGCATTCATTAAGTACTGCATGTTACCCATTCAAACTGACGCAAACTTAAGTCACCTTTTCTAAAGAAACATGTGCAATACACTCTGACAGACTTTGTTGCCACCTATAACACTTATATCATTCCTCACAGAGCCTATTGAGATTAGCTGCGAATGAGACAGGTTGATCTTTTTATTTAATGAGGGGGTTGTGTTGCTCTGATCTCGGAATAGATATGATATCTAATTTCCTACAGCATTGTCAATTTATTTTTTTTTTTTTGCCAACGCATTTTACTGCCAACCAGCCTGTGTACAGTAACAGAGATGGACACTATGCAAGGTGAATGAACAAAATGTGTTGAGGTAGGAGGAGATGGGTTTTGTTGTTTAATGAAAAATTTAGTTACATTAAGATTGAATTATTTAATAGATTATAGCTGGAAAAGGGGCCAGTTTAACAGACAGCGTAAGTCTTCTCCCTGCATGGACAGTGAGTGTGCTTCATTCAAGAAATAAAGAAGGATGAGGCATGAACCACACATTTGAAACCAGCCCTTTTACAGATTGTTGTTGTTTTTATGAATATCAGCGTAAACTCTTTACAACACTGCATTTTCCGCATGTAAGAATATGATTTATGTAATATATTTAATACAATGAAAAATCTATCGAATAATAAATGTGTGTTTTGTAAATACACCTTTTAAAGGATGCTGTGTTGAGTGAAAGTTACAACTAGGTCTCGAAGCCTTGATTATGTCCAACTTGTCAATCACTTACTGCCTCATCATTCAAATCCTTTTTATTTGATTGTTTGTGTTGTATTTTTGAGCAACACATCTGCTAACTTACCACACAGATCTTATTGCTGATTTTATTATATCTATAATGACTGAATTATATGGTAAACATTTCCATGGATACATTACACTCCATATATCACTTATAATTCGTATAATTGGATGAGACTTTTGAGAATTATTGGTGCGTATATCAAACGCTTAATACATTTACACAGATAATCACTCCACTGTAGATGCTGCACTCTGTTTTACTCCACTGCACTGCAGATTAAAACATGTTAACTGACAGATACCGTAAATTACCATGTTCATATTCCACCTATTAACCATTTTTATCAGACATAAACATCAAAGTAAGATTAGATTTCTTTTTTCCATTTTCTATTGAATGCTCACTCTTTTCTGTGCTGTATGTCTATACTGGTCTCTCAGTGTACTCTGGCTAACAATAAACATACCTGGATCAGTACATCTAGTGATGCTTCTTTTATAGATTCATTCATTACATGTAAGGAGCTGGGAGTGTAATGTGTTTGTTCTGAGGCTACAGCCCCTCTTATCAGCAGGACTGATGATACTCCTAGAAAGCCACTGTTACTCCTGCTGAGCGTCACCATGACAATACGAGCCAGCACGCAAACACACACACACACACAGCATGTTAAATCCCAAGCACTCATTGATGGTCCCTTTTGGGGTGGAGTTATGGTATTACCAGCTTCCAGTCTTAAAAATGCCTTGATTATTTGAAAATCTGTGTAGCTACTCAGCATGTTTCACTTCGACCTTCTAACGAAATGAAAATCGCATCTACAGTTGAGTTTTCCTTTAAGCAGCATGGGACAGCAGGGTACGTCCAGGTCCACTGAGGACTTGTGTATTTAATGAGCAGTTTTCACTGTGATTAAACAAAGCAATGCAGAAACCGGTTGACTCCCCTAATGTTAAGTCTTTGTGATAACTAAGCCAATTTGGAGTTGAGGGGTATTTTTGGCAAATCTCAAAATGGTGGTCAATAATAGAGGAGTAGTTTCAAGAAATTAGCTTATTTGCTTTCTTGCCGAGAGTTAGATGAGAAGATTGATACCACTCTCACGTCTGTATGTTAAATATGTAGCTGGAGACAGCAACCAGTTAGCTTAGCTTAGCATAAAGGCTGGCAACAGTCTTGGTTTTTGTTTAATCTGTACAGTGGATTATGTGCCGGACTATTTCTACGTTTTAGTGCGTTTTAGAGATGCTGGTAGACAGATTTTGTAACTATTGGACAGAGCCAGGCTAGCCATTTCCCCCTGTTTCCAGTCTTAATGCTAAACTAAGATAACCAGCTGCTGGGTGTGGCTTCATATATAGCGTACAGACATGAGAGTGGTATCAATCTTTTCAATCAATCAAACTCTCAACTAGAAAGCGAATAACCATATTTCTTAAGAAAAAGAATTGCTTTAATTAGCAGAAATGTACTTGCTTGCACTTGTACTTTGACATTACTGCAGCTTAAAATGTGAATTGAACTTGGGGATGATGCTGGTTATTTTGGAGGGACTCTGGCTTTTTTAAACATTTAGAAATCAATCAAATTTCCTTTGTGGATTAATGAGATCCTTTAACATTATTTTCTTCCAAATCTCTTAAAAAACTATTTTAATAACCTTTTCATTTCAGAATATTTGAAGCTTCTGAAGAAAATTCACATTTGGGCTTGACTGAACTGAACATGAACTCATTCCTGTTATGTCTCTATTACCTGAAATGACACATGCTCATCTACACACACACACACACACACACAGGTCGGGGGAGTTGTCAGCAGTGTCAGGGTGTATTCCCTTGTGTCAGCCTGACTGCCACAGGGTAAAGAGTCTGGGCTGATTAGTGCTTGTCATAAGACCTGTCTCTCATTACACACACACTCAGGGCGAGAGGTTCACTTCAGCTCAGAGAAGAAACCTGTCAATCTTACTCAGCGTAGATGTGAGATGTGCCTTCGATGTGTTCACAATAGCAGCAGAATCCCTCCAAGCATATTTTATGCTTCTGTACATGAAGAAGTTCTTCCCCTAATGGTTCAAATTACTTTGATATGGACTTGAACAGCTTAAAATACAAACCTAGGATCTATTTTCTTGTATACTGTGGTTCGACACAACATGATGCCCTGCTGTCTCAAACTCTTAAAAATGACTTCTGTTTGCAGTGGCGGAAAGTAACTAATGTAACTACTACATTTACTCAAGTACTGTACTTAAGTACAATTTTGAGGTATTTGTACTTTGAGTATTTCCAATTTCTGATACTTACTACTTATACTTTTACTCCACATAATTCAGAAGGAAATATTGTATTTTTTACTCCACTACATTTATCAGCTATAGTTATTAGTTACTTCACAGATTAAGATTTTACATAAAAAGACACAATGAGCTTATAAAATGCAATACACTGTTAGAGATTAAACCAGGAACCTTTCAGACTTGTGACCCCTTACAAAAAAGCAGTGCATAGTTGGAGCCCCTTGTCATTTTTCAAATGTCTGAGTTATTGGCAGATCCACCGAAGTGACATGTTCCCCTCAAAACTTCTCAGGTGGTTTTATAACAGTTTGTTGCACAAAGAGGTAAAAGTATCCAATATCTCAGGAAAAAGCACAGATTATATAAATGCAGTCCATTAATCATCTCACAACAACCAAATTTATTTGTGACCCTTTGGAGGTGCCCGACCCACAGTTTGGAAACCACTGGACTAAACTATCCAACTGTATATAAAGTAGTTAAAGCAAAAAAAGTTTGACATTTTGAGAAATATGCCTAATTGCCTTCTGGAGGACAGTTTGGATTGGATTGATACCACTCTCATATCTGTCCAGTATATATGAAGCTACAGCCAGCAGCCAGTTAGTTTAGCTTAGCATTAAGACTTGAATCAGGGGGGAAACAGCTAGCCTGGCTCTGTCCAAAGGTAACAAAATCTGCCTACCAGAACCTCTGAAGATCACAATTTAACATGTTGCATCGTGTTTGTTTAATCCGTACAAAAACTGTAAAAATAACAATTCATCGTTTTAGGGGGGATTATGTTCTGTGGACTATTTCTTGGCTCTGAGCAGTTGCCAGGCAAGCAGCTGAGACTCCAGGAAGTTACTTGTCCCAGCCAAGATGTAGTCCACTAGCTTTAGATATGCTGGTAAGCAGATTTAGTTACTGCTGGACAGAGCCAGGCTAGCTGTTTTCCCTTGTTTTCACTTTTTATGCTAACCAGCTGCTAGCTGTAGCCTAAAATTTAATAGACATCTCACTCTTCACCAGAAAGTGAATAAGCATAAGTCCCAAAAAGTCTAACAAATTCTTTAAAGCTAGCTCCACTTTGACCAGTTATACCAGTGAAACGCTACTTATGCATTGATGTATCAGTATTAATGATCTAATAATGTAATATATAAGAATATTTCATTCGATAATAATTCTGTACTTTTACTTAAGTAGATTTTGAATGAAGGACATCAAATTGTAATGGAGTATTTTTTACATTGCTCTGCCAGTACTTTTACTTAAGTAGAGGATCTGAGTACTTCTTCCACCACTATTTGGCTCCACACACACAAAGAACCAAGGTGTGTGTGTTTTACATATGTGTGTGTGTGTGTGTGTGTGTGTGTCTTTGTGTGTGTACAAAGCCACAGGGAAGGATCTGTCTGGTCAGAGGCAAGATGAAGAGGACACGCCAAGGACTCCCGTGATGCAATACAGGCCTCTCGTTCTGAGCCCTGAAAGCGTCACCCAGGCCTGCAGGCTGAATTGACCCCTGAACCCCTTCTGTAACTTCCTGGACCTCCCTCTCTCTTTCTCTGTAGTCTTTTCCCACCTCTCTCTCTCTCTCTCTTCAAATGTGCCTCCCCTCAGCCCCCTCGCTTTCACACACAGGCACCAGAGAGCGGGCAGCAGCCAAATGGCCTGCCCTCTGCTTCATATTGCTGTTGGTCAGGTTTTGTTTTTGTCTTTGACGGTTTGACTTTCGTTCATAAAGCCCAGCAGGACTCCTATAGCCCAGGGACAGACACACACATACACACACACACACACTTGAGCAAAGCTGAAGAGTTCCGCTCTGAGACCTCGGGCATCTTCTCCAGCTTCTGTCAGAGCCATGATGTCATTATGAAGAGATACAATGCCTCTTCATTATCCCCCCCCATACACACAAACACACACACACACACACATCCTTAACACTGCACAGACACACACACACAAGCTACATGGTCAACAGCATTAGAAGCAGCACATGGTAAGGTACAGGTGAACAGCACTGTAAAACAGGTAAAGGTGTAAAAAAATGTCTTTGAATCCAGAATAGTTGATTGATGTACAGCTTTAGTTTCTTTCTCAGTTTACCTACTGTATATTACAAGATCAAAATCTTTGGGTCAATAAAACACCTGCATATTGTCACTTTCCTTAAATTTCGTTTAAAAAAATAACAAATCCAAAAAGTACATTTTGTTCACTCTCTGCCCATTGCTCACCTTTTTGTAGTGGCAAATGTGGTTTTGTAGTGTAACAAGCATTAGCAGCTGGTGTCCAGTGTCATCCTTAGGGAAGGGATCATGACCAAACAATATCAATAAACAGAAGAAAAGCAGAGCCATGAACAAACCCACTGGTGTTCAGTTTTACAAAATCATCATTCAGTTACCACCCACAGCACAAATGTGTCTTTTCAAAATATACCATAAAATTTACAGGCATCTGTGTGTGAGAAAAAGGCCTGATATATCCAATTATGCAAAAAATAGGTCAACATATTTTTCTACTGCTAGCTACAGCAACTCAGTGGCTCTGAAAAAGAATCAATACAGATTAGACAAAAAGTCAACACAAATATTACTATGTTAAAAAATGTAACGTGCAGCATGTTGATTGTCATGTCTGATTTTAATTTACTGCTGTAATACTACTTGTCACCGCCCTCATGCCATGGGCTGTCTCACGCCTTAATCTGAACAGATAGTATAAAGCAGCTTTGTCTCTTACCTCAGCTCCTCCACTAGACTGAACAAAATGAAGCTCTGCAGTAGTGATGAGGTAACTGTGAAAGACAGTTTCAGTAAATATCAGTCTCTGTAAACACGACCCCAATATTAACCACAAATTGGCCTAAAGGGTTTAGCGATCAGGTCATTGACCTACAGTGTGCTGGTGCCCCATCATTAGCCGTATGGGCTCATGCTGTAATGCTCTGCTTTCCCACCTTAAGACAATACAACAGGGTCACTGAGAGGTCAACAGAAACATAGGCCTGTGAGGTTATGTGAGGCCACCCTGCAAATGTTTTCCCAAAATATATTTAGGAACTCCAGTGGTTATGAAAAAAATCCCCTTATGTCTTGATCTTTATTGATGATTTAATTTAATATATCAGCGAGTCTTCTTCAATCAGCAGGAAAAACAATTTTACCTGTACACCTGAGATAAAAAGAAGATCCACAAACCAAAACAACTGAATAAGATGAATAAAAATGAATAAAAAGTTTAATCAAATTAAATGGAATGAAAATTAAGATTAAAATTCAAATGAAATAACATAAGTAAATGACACTGGGACATAAGTTGCATCAGTGAACAAGAAACCCATATAGAAAAGGGCCATGGTCTGCTTCCATATAATGGCAGACTCTGTATATTTAGTTCTAATTGTGGTTTTATGGTTAGAAATCTGAAACTTCAGCTTTCTCTTAGTATGACCAACATACATTTTTGAGCATGTTTAATTGTGTGGTTGATTTGAATGATACTAGCGCAACTGTATGCTCTTAAATTTCAGCATTTTGACACAGGAGTTAAGGAGGACAGTCTCAAGGGAAAAATAGAGCGGGAGAGAGACTAAGTGTATCCTAAATGCCTGCTAACCCTGAGAAATGTCTCAAATCCCTTCAAGTCAAATTACCCAAGGTGTCTTGTTGCATAAAGTGTCCTCCATATACCTCGATTTGAAGTGCCGGTTATTTTTCCTGCTCTGAGCGTTGGTCCACCTCACCTTCCCCGCCACATTGGATTTAGGGGTCTCTTTATATAACCCAGATGCCTGCATGTGAGTCATGATATGAGAGGCTCAGATGGTAAAGGAGTCCCAACCGGTGCCCAAAAGACGTGTCACTAGTAATACCTCCCCCCCAGACCTGAGGTGTCTCCTTTCGTTGCGCTGTGGGCCTCTGTGATCTGTGTGGAAGGGCGGCACGCCAGGGCCCAGGCATGCCGTTAGCAGCTCACTAACATAGCATTAGCTCCACGGTCATCTCAGTAGGCCTGTGCTGTCTCAACTGCTTCCTCACGCTCGGCTACACACACCTTCTGTGGCTCCACACCGCTTGTTAGCCGGCGACCCCCTGTCATAAGACCACCCTCCCCTTCCCTCCTGACCGTGTCTCCTCATAGGCCTTTATTCTCCCTCCCTCTTTTTCTCTCTTTCTCCCCTCTCACTCACTCCATCCACTCTCTCCGGGGTTGAAGAGGCCTCAGCAGCGGCTCCTGTTAGTGCTACACACAAACACACAAAATGCAAAAACATTTCATGGTTGCAGCTCAGTGGCAAAGGTGTTTGACTATCCCGCTAAGAAAAGGGAGGTAAGGAAAAATAACAGAGAGAGTGCCATCAGATCACTTTCTCCTCTCCTTGTGTTTGGGGTTGTGGGGTTGCCGTGGGCAACTGGGAGGGGAATGTGATGCTTGTTAAGGAGACGTTCCTGGGAATGCAGCTTGAATGCAGCGCTGGGAGCGAGAATCTACCCGCTAATCTGTCTGTTCCTCCGAGGCGCAAGTCTTCCTGGCGATGAGACACATTCTGTTACCACACACTCACACACAGCCCAAGTTACAGTCCCAGCCAAACGACATCTCACTCACCCTTGGGGGAGAGAGCAAAGGAAGAGGTTCAGAGGGAGAGGGGGGAGGCTGGGGAAAAAGGGGCAGCAGATCAGGGAGGTAGATGACATCTCACACATCCTGACAGGTGGGAATTAGACGGAAATGAGGAAACAAGGGGAGGACGGAAGGGTGTCAGGGAGGTGGAGAGGAGAAGGGTGGGGGCAGATGAGATTAGGGAAAGAGGGAACCAGGTGGGAGGGTAACTTTGATGTGGCAGGGGAGGTGAAGAAGCTGTAAGATCAAAGTGATGTGTGATGGGTAAAAAAAGATGGGGAGAGGAGAGGAGAGGAGAGGAGAGGAGAGGAGAGAGAGGAGGGGAGATTTGGGACGCAATGAGCAGAGGCCACAAAGTTAGCTGGGGGGGTGGGGTTAGTGGGGCGTAGAGCAGTGTTCTTGAGGGAGTGCGGAGGATCCTTGGAGTCCTGGCACCTTATGGCATGGCCTGCAGTCAAACAGATGCTGCAGGCCTTGCCAGCCTTGAGCAGGGCACAGATGAGACCATTTAGAAGCAAAGGAGGGACGTGCCTTGTCTTCCCGAGCAGCGCAGGAGCGTGTGTGTGTGTGTGAGTGTAGACCTGTCTCTCAAAGAAAAGAGAGCGTGAGTTGTTTGTTGAAGTTATGCTAATGCGCATCAGTTGTCTTCAGTTGATAGTACATTCAGTGGGTTTAGCCCATGATGACAGAGCATCATGGGCTATTGGTTGACAAAACCCACTGGGCTATTAGCCGGAACTGGAAGTAGTGTTCCTCGCACGTTCCGGTTGAGCAGGTACACATTTAACAAACTGTGTGTTTATTTTGTTAAACCCGGCCCGCATTTGGGTTAATGGGCCCACATTCATCTTACTCATCTGATGCATATCTTCTATTTTGAGAGGATGAGGCAACAACAAGAAAACAGCAGAGGGGGAAAAAGGTGTCAAGAACCTCTTCTAATGACCTAAGGGGCAATCCACTGATTTTACAACCCAAACTGTTAAAACATTTCTTCTGTTGCTGTGGAGGAGCTTTATTAAGCCTGAGAAAAAAATAACCCAATATTAGCAGTGGCAGAGGATACAGTAGGTTTCATTACATCTAACTCTATATACAGCCATTCCTTCTTGCTTTCCATTCCTGTCTCTCTTCACAAATCACACCTGTATGTTTAAGGATGGTAGACCGATTAGAATATTTTTTTTTGCTCTATCTTTACTTGAGAATCTGTGCCTCTGTTTTGGAAAACTACTGACTCTAGTGGGTGGAAGCATGAAGTAAGTGGAAGAACAGCAGCGCCAACTCTCTCCTCGCTGTCTATTCTCTCTCCTCCATCTCTATTTTTTCAAGTGTAAGTGATAATATCCTCCCTTTTTCTACCTCTCACCAGCTTGAGTGATTTGCTAAGGCGGCGTGTTCGTGTGTGTGTGTGTGTGCGTCTCACATTAGCCTTTTTCCATTAAAGCAATTTCGCCGCCCATTGTATTCCTGAAGAGGACCTGGGAAGTCACTAATGGTGCCTTGCGTCCACACTTGCACGCTCGCACACACACCCGCCGCACATGCACACAGCAGAACATCTCTCAGCGCGCGCTATCATCACCTGTCGCCTGATTGCTGTAAAACACACACATTAGCATAGAATGAGACACATTATCACTCCTGATTATGGGAAGCTAAGAGGTTTCACAGAAAAAAAAGACCTCGCACCTTTTCTCCACAATGCCTGCTGCTAGTGAGATAAATGCATGTTGTCCAACATCTCTGACGCTACCGAAACAGCCTGAAGACTCTGCTGATGGATTTAATGGCCTCTTGTTGTCTATGTTCATAACTGCTCAGATTTGTCATGTCAATACAAATTTTTTAAATTCAGACAGCACTGTGATCCGGCTGCCACCATCAAAACATGTACTTTGTATGTTTCTGGCTGTTTTGAAAGTAGAGTGAAAAGCGTCTGGTTGGTGGTGATTTCAATAGGTTATTACTTATTTTAGTGGGAACAAATCTAAGTAGGAACAGAGCAGACACACACACACACACAAACACACCCCATCCGCCATGAGAGAGGTGACAGTGTATGGTTAGCAGGTGGCCTTCTCTTCCCTGTCTTGATGAGTACAGGAAGTGTAAGCCGTGTACAGCGGAGGCAGAGGACACTTGTTTGAGTCAAAGGTCATCCCTCTCTTCTTTTGGCACTGTTTTCTTAAGTCTCGGGTCCCTGATGAGGTCCCGCCACTTTTGAAAGGCCCCACTCATTTCAGGGGTGGAGAAGGAACAGGAGGAAGGACAGAGGACACTGTCATTGATAAGTTTTGACTATTTTCGTTTGCCTTGCTGGTTTTTTTTCACCAGCATCCTGGAAACAGAGGAAGGGCCATGTCTGGATCCTTATATAGCCTGGCAGGGTCACAAGGTGAAGAGACTTTAGGCTAAGAGAGGAATTCCCCTGCATTTGGGTTTAGCTCATGGTGCGTTGTGAAAACTGCAGACTTTAAGGGTTGACAAAAGCTTCACGCTCGCTGGAGAAATTCCACTTCTGGTGTGAAATCAGGAGTTGTTCTACAAAAGAGGAACTGAAAGCACAAAGATTTTGATGTTTTGAGTTAAAGGAATAGTTAGTGATTTTAGAAAATTTCTCGCCGAGGGTGAAATAAGAAGATCAATACCACTCTGATGTCTGTCTGTTAAATATCAGGCTACAACCAGCAGCAGGTTAGTTCAGCTTAGCATAAAGACTGGAAACAGGGGGAGACCGCTAGCCTGGCTATGTGCGAAGGGAAAAAAATGAACCTACCAGCACCTCTAAAGCTCACTAATTAACAAGTTCAATCCGTTTGTTTAATTCGCACAAAAACGTAAGTGTAAAAACACTAAGTTGTGGTTATGTGCGAAATAGCTGTTTTCCCGTGCCACCAGTCTAACTGCTTACTGACTTCAGCTTCATATACTGTATCACAAAAAGACACTAGAGTGTCAAAGTATTCCTTTAAGGTTGAGAAAAGCTTTACATTCGCTTCAGGGAGTCCACTTTTCAGAGAGAGATTAGGAAGAATCACCACAACTAAGATTTTGTTTTAAAACTAAATAATTTAATAATTATTTAAATGTTAATCATTTAAAACGATACCGGTGGGGCAGACAGAGAACATGCTATTTAAAGCAATTTTAAAAAGCAACAGAGAAAGTGAAAGAGTGTGAGTTCAGATTTCCTTGGCACTTAGTAGCTTCGTTTGCCCACCTGTCACCCAGCACACACATATATAGAAAACACACACACACACACACACACACAGGTCTGTGATAATGACATAATTGTCCCGGAGCACACAGCCATGCAAATAGGGAAGATGGCTAGTGTTGCCATCCGTAGGTCTCTGCCATCTATTTCCATTATTCTAATGCACTGCTACTGATGACCTGCTCTCACACAATTAACAGTCAGTGAGTGAGAGAGAGAGAGAGAGAGAGAGAGAGAGAGAGAGAGAGAGAGAGAGAGAGAAAGAATGTGTGGTATTTGAGAAAAGCATTTTTCTGCCCTCATCTTTCTACCCTGATCTCCTGGCCTGTTTTTAAAAAAAATGGCATACCAGCTGTAACATATGGTAACTTTTCCGCTCTCATTTTTTGTTTGACTTTTGTCTAATCTCTTCATCCATCCCTGGAGGCAGAGTTGAAGCTAGATGAACTTAGAAAAAAAGAATTAAAGGTGGAAATATTCCTCACTTTTCTGTCCACACTTTGCACATGCCATTCTCTCCTCCATATTCTTTTCTGTGTCTCTTCTTGCCCCCTTATTTTCTGTGTGTGTCTGTGTGTGTGTGTGTGTGATCTTCGGAGAATGGGCTGTTGATTCTGGTCTGTTCCTTGGCTCCCCGTCTCATGGTCTTGGCCCCGGTCTGATCCCCACGATTGGATCGGGGGGCTTTTGTGGTGGCTGATGGGACAGAATTAAGCCAAGTGGCACACACTGAGCATGCTCCATGGCGGGCAGATGGACGGAAAGTGAAAGAGCTGTGATTTCTCATTGTGTCCCGCCGTCTTTTGGGGTGTGTGTGATACCCCCAGAGCACATCCTCCATCCAAGAGCTCCATTCTTCAATCAGTGGCCACCGCTTCCTGGATCCAGAGACATGCCTCTCCAAGATTTCATCTCTGTATCAGACCACAACTGGGTTGTAAGCAGCTTAGAGAAGAATAATGCAGGGCAAGATATGGCAGCTCAGTCTTTGTTTAAGGCTGTGTCTTTTTTCATATTATTTCAAGCGAATAATTGAATATTCCTGATGTTTCACCCACAAAAGTTTATTCTTTTATTTTTTTTATTGGATGCATTTGCAGCCATGCTTATCATTATATTTTTTTTATGATGCACAGCAGATAATTTTAAAATATAGTGTTGTTATTTAAATGAAGTATCTGGATCAGTGCACTTGCAGTTGTATCCAGATGGTGACAATGAGCTCGTATGCTCAAGAGATTTGGGAAGTACACAGACGACCAAAATGTCTGTTTAAACATGTTCTAAAACCGATTAAAAAGATATAAAGGGGTTAAATGGCCTAGGCAGTAAAAGTTCCCACAGATCATATTTAACCTCTTACCTTTGGAGCCACCCCCTGTGCCCAACCCCTAAAGCTTAGCCTCAATGAGATTTACACCATGAGTGTGTGTAATAGTTATTTGACCCACTGCGTTTCTGTGCATACATATGTGAGTGTGTTTGGGTGAATGTGACGATTACAGCAGATTACTTACACCCATGTAAAAACAGGAATTAGTTCCCAATAAGAACTGCTTACAGGGCCTAAAAACATTAAAGATAATCATTAGGCCAAGGGGAACATCACTCATTGCATCACGCAAACACCCACTCTCACCATTACATGTTAAAAAGGAGTAAATACGCCTTCCCCGCCTTTCTCCAACCCCTCCACCCCTCCCGAAACTAGCAAACTGAGCCATCGGCGGCGGTGCTTAACTGCTCCTCTGATCTGGACATTAGCAAGGGGGCTTTGGAGTTTTATTTTAAGGGGGGAAATCATAGAGTTCTAGCCAGGAAGGGTGGACAAAATGCTTTCCATCCATCCCATCCTCTGTCTAGGACTGATTCATTCAGGCAGAACCTTTTGTCTCCTGTTCTGAGAGCTGAGCGACAGCAGGGAGTGAGAGAAAGAAAGAGAGACCAAAGGAGATAACAGTGGTAACATGGCGTCCCCAGTAAGGGTTGAGTGATCTACTTAGAAGGGCCATGGCAGGCCTGGCCAGCAGAAACCAGATAGATGCCTGAGCAGGCTGGCCGAGGACCAGACACCCATTTAAATCTGCTACTATGGCTAATCTCTAATCTGGAGATTTACTATATCTGTTCCCCTCTCCCTCTCTTTCTCTTTTTCTCCCTCTACTTCTCCACATCTATAAATGGAGCAATCTGTGAGTATTTCAAAAATGCATTTATCCCCAAAATGTGTTATTAAAGACGATCTAATTCCCTGCACATCCCTCCTACTCCAGCCCCACCCCCTAACCAAGCCCAACAACACACAAACACACACTCAAAATCTTTTGCAGATGGTCACATAATGCACAATCAGCCAAACAAGACGGCTGATTTTAGGGTGGAATGTTGGACTCCCTCTCCCTTGGAGGGCATCCTTGGTGGACATTGCTAGCTAGAAGCCATTAGATGTTAGCTGTATGCAGTGAGCCAGCACCAGTCACAATCAATCCTGAATCTTCCTTTAACTGGGCCGAGCTTTAGTCCAAAAACTGGAGCGAGGAAGAGCTTGCCTGCCTGAAACAATGTAGTCCGATTGCAGAGAGATATGCTGGGTGCCATGCATATATCAGGTGATTACCTCACACATCTTGCAATAAATGAAATCCTAAAAAGCACTTCTTTACAATGGTCTTGCTAACAAAATGTTGGTCTTTTAATGAATGTTGCAAAATGTGGGTGGTTTTAAAAGATGGTTTCCTTTGCTGCCAACAAAAGCACCTTTCCCCCTCAAGCACTCAACACATGGCAGTCTTGTAACTTGCATGATGAAGACATGATGTGTCATAATAATTAGGAGGTGGACAAAGGATGTGCTGTTTAACATGGAAATGTATGCAGTCCCTTGTGTTTTCTATGAAGCTAAATGCTAGCATTTTCCTTTTTTTTGTCTTCCATTTGTTCAATTCATTTTCATCATCCCTCCATCTAGGATAGGTGAATGTTCACTGACACTAATGTGGCGCAGGGCAAGAGAGGAAGGGCCCCACCTAATGTGCATCTTCTTCCCTGCTCTCCTCTTCGCCGCCACCAAAAACAATGCTTCCCTCCTCCCTCGTTCCCGCTTCCCCATACTTAGGCCCTTGCAGCAATTATGCCCAATCACAGGGCCTCAATAGGAAGCAACCAGGGCTTGTTTGTGCCTCTGCGGTCATTAAGAGGGGGGCAAAGAAAGGAATTAATGACTTAATTGAGGAGGAGAGAAAAGGGGGAAATCACACAGACTCTGGGAGCGGAGGGGAGAGTATGAATGAGGCGCCTGGAACGCTCCTGGAGCAGGGGATTGTGGGATTGCTGAAGTGTGTCAAGATTTTGGTCGTCCTCCAGAGCAGATGGCGGCTTGTCGTTCGCATACCATCTATTCTCCTCTTTGTCAACCCAGAACGGCTTCTTTTGTTCCTCCCCATTACTTTGCTGCAAAAGTTCATGGGTGGAGAGAAGAAGAAAAAAACAACACAACAAAACTGAAACATTGGTCCAGTTTGCTCCAGATTAACAGTCTCAACGTCTCTCTCTCTCTCTGCCTCCTAAAGTTTTGACCAAATCAGAAAGGATGCTGTGTCTAAAGTGTTGGTGTGCCAGGCTTGGCACATTGCTATTCATTCCTCTCTAATGTGGCAGAGTCTCCCTCACTGCCAAGCCTCCGCTCCTGCTCCACAGACTCCTGATTACTGTGGATAAACACGCAGGAGGAGATCCCCCTCCTCTCCTCTATCCACACCAACTGAGACTTGAGAGATATGCTACCTCCAGGAAATTCTGGCTCGGCTCGCTCTTGCAATTTCTCTTTCCATCCAAGATTTCAAACCGATAAAGTAATCAGGAGGAAACTGAAAAAACTGCTTGCTGACTATTCAACACTTGCCACACCTCTGAAATTTTCCTCTTTGATTGCTGCATAAAAAATGTGAAACGAGGACGGACGTAGCACTGTTAAGCCCCAGGGTCTACAGAACTGATGATAGCAAGCTGAGGTGCTTTTAACAGTTTCCTTTTTTCTTTTGTCTTTCATGTGTCCTGATACCTGGAAGCATTTCTTCTGTAAATAGCAACTTAAAAAACAACAGAGGCTATTTGGAAAATGGCACCTTTGCAGGGTTGAATAATTGATGTATGCTAATGCTAACAATGTATTAGTTATTCAAATGTAATCCTTTTAGACAACAGCACTGTTTACCCGCTATTACTCCCTCTGATCGTCCACTCCAAAAGGGTAGCACAAAAAGAGAAGAAAGCAAAGGAAGAGAGGAGAGATGAGTGTATGTGACACTAGCAGACACCAGCCAACACAACAAAGAAACACAGTGAGATTAGCATGACAGAGAATACTAGCGCTTCAGACATTAATACACAACATGAACTATAGCCATAACCCTCAGGGGCCCAATGCAATATTCATCTCCTCTGCCTCCTCCTTCAATCTTTCTCTTTTCACAGCTCTCTGTCATTTCTTTTTTTTTTTTTTTTTACATTTTCTCCCCTCTCTCCAGTCTTTTCTGTTCTATGCTCATCTCCTCTCCCTCTCTTTCCCACCCCTCTGCTCTTTCTCAGTAGACGTCTGAAGGGCCCTTCAGCCCAGAGGAGATGGGGACTGGTCTTACCCGGGGCAGGGGCCACTGTGTGGGTAGGGGGGTGGTGGTTCAGGAGGAGAGGAGAGGGCTCTCTGTCTGGAGGATGGAAGGATGGTTATGTGTCTGAATGTTGGGAGAGGAGGGCCTCCCATTGATAGATTAAGGACCAGGTTGGCTATACTTGAAAACTATGGTTCTCTATCACAGGAGATGAGACTCGAGAGCCAGGTCACACATTAGCATGTGTTTTGTTTGCGGCTTGGCTGTCCCAGAGTCCGTTACTCAGTTGTATCACTAACAACCAGGGGGTGGAAGCGAAGGGTAAACCCACCGTCTTGTTTGCTGAGCAGTATTTACACAGCGTGTTAGGCTTATGTAAAATATGTAAATCTTTCTGACACACATTTATACTACGCAGACAGGGGATTGGTTAAAATGTTGCAACCGCATTGCTACCTATAAATGTACTGTATGATGTCAAACATTGTCTCTGTTGACATTTTTGCAGCTGAAACCCTAGAACACCACAGTACTAAATATAATTCAGCTAAACTAAACTGTAAAGGAAGGTTTGATGATTGTCATGATAATACCATTTCCTGTTATATTTTTGGCCACAATAATCGTGGTGCGAAACCTTTATCCAGGCACAGCCCTATCATCAATGAGATAAAATAGTGCTGAATTACATTCTGCATAATGTCCTGTGAATCCCTCGTGTTTAGGTAGGCAATATGGATGCAGCGCAGTGGCGGACTCCGCCACTACCAATAAAAACTACTATATAGAGAGGTAATTACAGAATGTAAATATATTGGAGACCAAAAAGAAGACCATACATAGTATCAAAAATTGGGTTATAAAATCCAGGATTATAACATTACAACTCAAAAAAATGTATGGTACCAAAATGCAAAGTTCATTATTGATGCAGATTGATTATAATTTAATGTCATTAACAGATCTTCTGGATGTCCTATATGGATCCACTGGTGCTCAGTGATGCAGTACTACAGAAAAAATACATAAAATAAGAATTAACAACATAATTTCACACTAAAAGAAGTGTTTTCATCTTCAGGAAAGATAGTTAACAATCCATAAATTATTCTTGCATGGTTGGTTTACACTTGTATATCACTAGGGTTTTGTTGGTACGCCTTGTCTGTAATGGTGCTAAATGTACACACTTCACAAGCACAAGAAGAAACTGATAAATCCAATTCTATGTGTAGAAATTAGCATACGCAATGTTTATGCACAAAACTGTGTACACGCGGTTAATAAATTAGGCCCCTGGTTCATTAAAACTTGGGTCTTACTTTTTATCGGTTGTAATTTTAGCGATAATTTTTATTTTGTTATGATAACATTGTACTCACCAAAGTAAGTAAGTAGCTGAGATCAGGAAACACAGCGACATGGTTATAACAAAGTCTGGTGACTTGTGTTTCTTACCCTGTCTAACTTCTCAGATCAGTTAGCTTGAGTGGTACAATCTTATTACTACTGATAGGAATTATGGCAAAAACTAGTAAGAAATTTGAATTTTTCTTTAAGGAAGGAAGGAATCATTTTGAAAACCTTCTGGTAATATAGGTTGATGTTTGCCTTACAAGGACCACAAACCCAAGTCCATATTTACCCCTACTTCTCTGCTAGTTAGTCTGGTCCAACTTAAGCAACTATAACTTTCAAAATTAACCTCAACATGAATGATACCTTGGTAACTGAGGTTGTGTTGAACGGTCACAAAATCGTTTCAAGGGTCTTTAAAACATATTTTCATGCCAGCTCCCGTCTGTGACCGGCTTTCATTTGTGAGTCAGCGGCGCTAAGATCGCCTGAAGCAAGCTCCTCAAGGTGATTCAGTCTGGGAATGTCTTTGAACCTCCCCGAAGCTACTCCTGCCTGCACAAAAGATCAATGTGTCTCCGAAAATGCAAGCGCAGTTGCGTTCACCCACCCCCCACCCCACCTTCTCCTCATCAAAGATGGGCTTGAATTAGGTGCAATTAAGGTATTTCCACAGCCGCCATAAAACAAAAACCACATGATAGAAGAGCCATGGCTTCACCATTACCAATAATCGCCCACTAACTTCACACATTGTCACTCAGCAGCAACAAGGTCAAAGATGTGAAGCTGACCTGTTTTTAAAAAAAACGTACATGCCAATCACTACAACAGTAAAATTCCACTAAGGGGCTGTGAAACAAAGTCATTTAAACACTGAAAGCTATAGACCCCCTCCTCCGTTTCCCCTTTTGATAATGATATCCGTAATAGAGTCTTTTGTTTGATAATGAGAGCTGCTATTTCTGATAGGGAATAATAATACATGGCTATTACAGTTTCATCTGTTGGGATTGAATGAATAACAATGCAAACACACACATTCTGTATGTCTGTAATTGTGGGGTTGATATTGAAGTGGCCGGCCACCTCAGTCAGGCAACATGGAGAGGAAAGCAAAGGTCCTTAGAGTTATTATTACGGGTGTAACAATGAAGTCGATTTGGAGTGTTAATCATACGCTTTCGTCCAGCAATAAAGTCCTGGCTGTGTTCACCCTTTGATGAGACTGTTTTGATGCTAATTGTACAGTGGACTAATAATTAAGTTAATGACATGGAGCTCTGTGCATGTGATTTAAGAGAACATGTTTGTGGTGCTGAGCAAGACTAGCACTCATAATGAGTGACTCAGTCCTCGCTGTTTACAAAAGTTGGAGAGGTCGAGATCACAATTCACTGTGATAATTATAGTGTAAATCTTTTTCTATTGGGACATTAAGGGAAATCTCTAAAGTTTTAGCACACACTCTGTAAGAAAGATCCTGATAGTAAATCTACTCTAAAATTCTAGTTTTACATCCAAATTCCTTTTAAAAGTTGAAGCGTGACCAATTGTCATTTTACACTGCAACCTGTCAGAGTGACAAACTGAAAGATGAAAAACTCTGCAACAAACTGACAACTTTCTGCTGATCCCACTGCCTGCCAACTTCAATGACTCCAGCTGCAACTGCCAAAACACTGATTCACAATCTGACAAAACTGGATGATGACAAAAAGCACATTCTTAACTCAAAACACTGTGCCGATGCTTGAGATAGAATTTCTCTCCTTTGTGGGATGGATGATAATAGGTGAAAACAAAGAAGCGGGGTGTAAAATGCTTCAGCTGAGCGTGATTACAGCTGTGGCCATCATTAGGCAGCCTCTTTAATGTAATTGATGGAGTGGATTCTCATATCAGACCTCAATAGACTGGGCAGGGTCTCCTCGTTTATTTGGACTCATCTGCATTTGGTTTGTGTGTGTGTGTGTGTGTGTGTGTGTGTGTGTGTGTGTGTTTATGTGTTTATGTGTTTATGTGTGTATGTGCGCATGCAGGCATGAGGTAGAGCCAGAGTGTGCAATAATTACGACTTCACACTCTTCAGACACTTAGAGAAAAGAGCAAAACAAAGCGCAGTAATCAGTGTGTGTGTGTGTGTGTGTGTGTGTGTGTGTGTGTGAGTGTGTGTGGTTTGGTACATTCTAAGTGCAATTGTGCAAATGTGGTTTCAGTGTCTATGTGTGTTTGCGCACACACGCTTGTGTGAATGTGTGTGCAGCTACTGTGCACAAGTGAGTCCCATAAGTGTGTGTGTATGTGTGAGAGAGAGGGAGAGAGACTGTTTGCATTTGCTCAAGGATCCTGACCCTTCAGAAATGACACGTTTTCTCTATCTACCCCATCCTTTCCCCACACATTAGGTGCTTACAAAAGACAGAGCACTAATGCATCATCTAATTGGCCTAGGCTCCTGCCTCTGCCTCTCCCTCCATCACTCTATTAGCTCAGTAATTACCCATATGCCTCAGCGAGGCGGGCGTCCAGATAATGGCCGCCTCAAGGGCCCTTGAGCGCAGCAGAGAGGGGCCGCAGTCTGTCGCCGCGGGAACACAGCAAGCTCTCCAAACTATCCCAGCACTGCACTGGGAAAAACACAATGGGGAAGGAGTTTGGCAACTTCGCCCCCCCCCACCAAAAAAGAAAAAAAGTTATGAGTTGAGATGAGTGGAGATGCAAATTAGGGCTGTTCAAATTGGATGTTGTCTATTTAGTTAATGTGCAATTGTGTGTGTGAACGAACCCCAGACATACTTTTGCATTTCTTCAAAGGAGAGGTAGAGATTTTTTCACATCTGTCTTAATACAATATTCCAGGCCAGTATCTTTGCAATTATGTCCACACTGAATGATGCCGCCTCACAATTTTTGTCCAATACCAATGTACTGTCGCAATGCAGGGGGTCATGTGGCTTATATGTAGCGAGTTGGCGTGTTCTTCCAGGTACCACTAAGACATAACCTTTGTCAGGAAGGCCGGTTGGAGTAACAGATCCATGGGTTTTTAAGACGTATCAGATGCCAAAACACTGCACAGAGGTTTATAATACTCTGACATTGGATTTTACAACTCTGGAAAGTTATGACAGCATTGATTATTTTGAGCAGCAGTGATCTCATGTTGCAGTAAATGTTCACCCAGGTTCAAAAAAATTTGCCAGACAACCCTGAAGTTTTTGCCAAGGTCCTCTGCGTTGGTATTCGCTGTGTCGCTGCCGGACTCATACACAGCTAAAGTCAGTCTGAATGCAATCTGCGTGTCCTGTCACAGACCTGCAATAAACATTTGACTGATTGATCTTTTGTCATCTTTAATGATACTGCAGTTGACATGCGCATATATTATAGAAAGCATGAATATGGAAAACGTTAGCATTGTAAGTAAAAACAATGTTGTCATTGAACGTATAGTCCAGGGTTTTGAAGAATCATCCAATATCAGTGTCCTACAATTACTACAACCACAATGAAGCTTCAGCAGTTTAAGTTAGCCAAATAAATTTAGAAGATAATACTTGACTCCTGAACTTTAGAATGCATTTGGATGGCATGTTAGTGTTGTTTCAAGACTCACATACCATCTCCTCTGTCTTCCTTTCTCTATCACTCACTCTCTCCTTCCTATCTAAATCTCTCAATTTTATATCCTTTGAAAATGGAAATCATAATTCTCCAATCTTCATTCTTCAGCCTCTTAATTGAAATCACATAATCTGTCACAAAATAGGACCCTCATCCCATCCCCAAATGACACTTCCAAAAAGAGTCCAACAAAGAGCTTCTTAAATAATTCCCTCACCCTCGGCATCATATAATATGGATTACAGAGAGCTCTCCCTCTTTCTCTCTCCACCTCCCACTCTTGCTCTTGCTCTCTCAATCTGGGATAAGGTATCATCCCTCCATCCTACCCAAGGCAGATTTTGGGACACTCAAGCTGACCAGGCAGCATTATCTGTTTTTAAAATCAGATAAATATATAAATAAAGCATGCAGCAGTAATGCTAATATATGCCCTAAGAGGGTCTAAGGCTTCAGATCTGTGGACTTAATCTGGGTTTTGGGTAGGTATCTTCCCTTGGCTGTTCAGAGATTTGTGAGATCACTGTCAGTCCTGGGCCGGCTGAATTATCTTTGCATATTGTGTTAATCTGTTGGCATGCAGATTGTTGTGGACTAAGGTTCAAGTGGGAAGGATTAGGGGAGATCTGAGCAAAGCTGATGCAGGCAGCCTTCTCAAAAACGATCCATGCGTTCGGGCCCCTCTGTGGGGTTTTTGCACACTGACCAAAGGGACCACTGAACCATGGTCTCTCTCTCTCTCTCTCTCTCTCTCTCTCTCTCTCTCTCTCTCTGTCCCTCTCTCTCATACACACTCAAAGATACACACAAATCACCTTCATTCCACCCTCTCCCTTCCAGATAATTCCCCTCTTAAAATCTCCCCTCAGACCAACCACTGCGAGTGCAGGACCCAAAATGCAAAAACCAGTGGCCATGCACACTCCACAAATCCCAAAACCTTTTAGAGCTACTTGACAGAGAGAAATCCATCTGGAGAGGATATCCACCATCCATTACGTAGAGACTAATGTCTAGTTTTAACTCAGCAGTATTTATTTACATCATAGCATTTAAATAAAGCACATTTTATGCCCTAAACTCACCCCAGTAATACCTTATTAAGATGCTTCTAACACAGAGCCTGAACATGGACAAGGTTTGTAACTTTGTTAATTGTTCATTGTCAGTTCAATAACCCAGCACTTTGTGTCGGACTCTCCATGATTATCTCTGGAGAGTGATAAAATCACTTCAGGTAAATGAGTGATTGGACTGGAGGACCGCTGAAGTACAACTTAGCAGTCCTTTAGCAGCTTCTGTTTGCTAAATGGAGCCATGGAGTTGGAAGTATGAAGAGGCTGGAGGGGTCAGTGGAGTCCACATGGACCAGCAATTGGACGACTCTCGGAGGGACGAGCAACCAATCACATCAATCATTCTCTACAAATCCTCGACCCGGAGATTCAGCAGGAGAGCCAGGATTTCATTTCCACCAATCACTTGGCTTCAATGAAAGCTAATTGAACAATTCTAATCTCTCAAATCGTTTTATTTGGTTTAAGTTCTCAGTGACAGAAATAACAGTGTTGGAGGTGCACTTGTCTTTATGGAAATGTAAGAAAAAAATATCTTTCTGTGGAGATCATTGTTGAGTCGTCCGGGACAAATGGACTGTTTAGGAAGACACAAGGAATAACAAATGGACAAGTTGCTTCAGCTCTTGCACCTAATGACATGACTAAAACTGGAAAAAAAATAGCAATCACATGTTAATGTATGAATTTATATATAATATACCCTCAGAAAACTCTGTTGTTGCATTTTGCGCAGAGACTAATGAGTCCACTAATCAAGACACTGAAACAGAGAGATCAGATTAATCAACCAAATGTCTTCGTTTGGGTTCCTACTCACAATCCTGATTTGTTAGAGGCAGAATCTTCTGGGTCTTTCTGCCTGCGTTGATAAGGTTAATAGGCCTCTAATATGGTAATTGTCTGGTCAGGGAGGAAGGAGACCAAAACATTTTAATTAAGGAGTGAGTGGCTTTTTCCCTCTCCTCACTTCGTTTGTACCCTTAAATTATCTTCCAGATATCAAGACTTCCAGAGCAGTTGTTTTGTCATCTCTCCAATTAAAACAAGCAGACCGTCAGAGAAAGTCGCCGGCTAATTTCTTTTTTGCGTTTGTGATCCATGAGCGAGCAATAAGGACACTAATAAAATTTGATTAGCAGTGACCACAGGACTCCTTGATTGTTTCTTGTCCGATATTGTTTTCCACATATGTAATTAGGTTCAACTCTGGATACTAATGTATTCTATTTCATTCGCTCTTCATACTCTTTACTAAATGTTCTATAATTACTACCAATTATTATTGCCCTCCTTTTTCCTAAGAAATATTTTTCTAAACAAATTTCTAAAAAGAAAATGGAAAAATCATCAAGCAGAACACAGGTCAAATGTGAAACATATACTTGTAAGTCTGGTGGAGAAGTTACAAAGAAAGACAAAAGCTTGATTAGCATGAATGTCAAACAATTAAAGCAGGAGTATTCATAAAGGGAAGGATCTTATTAGCTGGAGAAAAACAGACTGAGACGGACCATTTCTCAGCTGCTTAAGCCTCAGGATTACTCAACCTTTGGTGGCAGAGAGGAACAATGTGGCTTTTAAAAACCCATTTTGGAGAGAAGCATCTGGTTGACAATTATATGCCTCTAAGCTGTTTAATAGGTGGTTGGGAAGAGGTCTTTAAGATCCTCATTCAGGACTAGCGATCTGGGCCGCAGTGTTTGAGGCATCTCAGAGAGAGAGAGTGTGTGTGTGTGTGTGTGGGTGTGTGGTGTGTATGGGGGGTATGAGAAGGGTTTTAGGAAGAGCTTGCCATAAGACAGAGTGAAAGGATAGAGGGAGAGAGAGTTTTAAGCCTGCTAAGCAGATCAGTGTCTTTGTGTGTGGTCATCAGAGGCACTTGAAACTTTTTGTGAGCCCAAACTGTCTGGGGCTAATTCTTTCTTTCTTATTGCTTTTGTACAGAGATGCGGAAAAGACAGTAGAAGGGCATTTATGAAATACTTACAAATCTCTTTTTGTGCCTCTACACTTGTTGAAATATTTTGCTGCAAAAATGTTACATATCAAGGGATAATGAAACTGAGGGATCAAGTAAATCTGAGATATAAAACACAAACTGATGACTAATATTATTCATGAGACTTTTAAAGTGAGGTGAAATCTAAATTAACAGATAAAATGTTAACTGTTTCTGACCCCCTTTGACTCCTTAAAGCAGCCTGTTTGTGTTTACAGATTGATAAAAACAAAAAAAGAAACAGTCAATAATCTGTTTTCCCAAACGATTTTTAATCACCCTTTCAAATATTTGTGCCGTCGCTTGTGTGGAGTCATGTCCTTTAGGATTTGAGATGGCCACAAACAACAGGAGAAAAAAAGGCACTGCCAGAAAAAAGATCAACAAACAGGCGAAGCATAGAGACAGAACAGTTTGAGGATGAACGCTGCTAATCCTGACCTCAGCTAATGCTAATGCAAATGCATGTTTATCAAATATGTAATCGACATTAGATAGAAAAACAAGGATCTGCCAGCACTCTGCTCTTTGTTCCGTGATTGTGGAAGAGGGAGATTAAGATGGGCTTTCGTGATGCTCAGATGGATGGAAGGAGAGAGGGATGGAGGTATGGCTGGATGTACTTATGCTCAGTGTCAAGAAAAGAAGTAAACCTTTGCAGTTGAGCTGAGTGTAATTGCGTCCAGCCAGTGCTGGCAATTTTGGAACCTGATTATAATTTAGTTTCAGTGTTTTGACAAAAATGTATATTAGTTTTTGTCACATTTTAGTAATTTTATTTTTTTTTTAATTTTAGTCTAGTTTTAGTCAACAAAAAAAAAACAAAAATACATTTTAGTCTAGTTTTCAACAATGAAATGTTAGCCTTATTTTTATGCATTTTTTATTTTTATGTCTTTTATGCATTCTAGCGGCATCTTTACAGTAATAGTTTAACATTTCGACAAATACGCTTATTTGCTTTCTGGTGTAGAGTGAGATGAGAGGATCAATATCACTCTCATGTCTGTCCATTAAATGTAAGGCTACCAGTAGCAGCCCGTTAGCTTAGCTTAGCTGCATAAAGATTGGGAAAAAGGGCAAACAGCTAGCTTTGCTCTGTCCAGAAGACACAAAATCCACCTACCAGCACCTCTAAATCTCACTAATTACATTATATGTTGTTTATTTAAGCCATACAAAAACCGAAATGTAAAAACAAGAATTCACAGTTCTATGTGCAGGATTATTTCTTAAATATATTAAACAAGATATATTGGTTTCATTAGTGATGCTGTATATTGTTACCTTTTGACAGAGCCAGGCTAGCTGTTTCCCCCCTTCCCCCGTGTCTAGATGGTAACCCTGAATTTGCGAAACTCTCATGAGATTTCTACATGTTTCTTCATTGTGTGCATTCCTAAACATCACCAAGTAGTTTTGTTGCCTAAACCTAAATCTTGCAAGAGTTTCCGCAAATCCATTGTTACCATCTAGACAGGACCCTTTTCCCAGTATCTATGCTAAGCTAAGTTAACCTTATGTAGCCTTATAATTATTGTACAGACATAAGAGTGATATCAATCTCATCCAGCTCTCCATCATAAAGCAGAAAAGTTTATTTTCCAAAATGTCAAACTATTCTTTTAAAAATATACAATTACCATGATTACAGGGATTGTTCTTGTCTACCCCAGGTTTAGCCGAAAAGGTACCATTTACTTGTTTCATACAACAGTACACAGTTCACATACACAGTGCCCATGTCAATCAGCAGTAATAGTATTATAGTATAGTAACATATTCACTCTCCTTAAAGTGAGCCTGCAACTTTTCCTGAACAGCGGCCACTTTAGCCAAAGTGGTAATTACAAGATGGCAAAGATTTAGCAACAGTGTCGTATAGTATATAGTATAGTATAACAGTAGCAAAAGTAGAGAAGAGTTGTTAAGTCAGTGAATTGACTCAGTGATGTCAGTTACACAGCAGTATCTATTGAATGTTTGCCACCATAAGCTACTGGTCATACCAGACCAAAGGCACCTACATTAATCCTGAACTCATTTCTACTGATAGCAACATGAAAGCCAACTGAAAGTAACGTTACATCGACATCCGCAACCCTCGATAATGTTATGTTAACATTAGTTTACCTTTTTATTAGCTTACCTTTTAGTTGAGAAAAAGTTATTGTTTTCAAAGATTACTTTTATATTTAGCTTTAGTTTCATTTTCAACATAAAAAAACATATTAATGATAACATCACATCCACAGTCCTTGATAATGTTACATTAACATTAGCTTACATTTTTATAAATTAGCTAACACTACTGGCAAATACAAAATGTTACTGAATTGCAAGATGCTGATCTTTCATTCATTGTCTATCATAATCATAATTGTGCTTTGGAAACACATGTCAAATGTCATGCCAAAAAGCCTATTGAATTGAATTGAATTGAAATTGCTAAATATTCGTGTATGTCAAGCAGCTAAATCAACGTCTGAAGAAGAGATATTTTTGGGTGGACGATTTTGTTTTTACTAATCAGATGGATACAATGTGTGATTCTGAATAAGACTTTGAATTATAACAATAATGAGTTAGTTTGTCCATTCCTCAGCCTTTTACTTTAGGGTTTAGTTTTTATTTGTTGACAAAAATGCAATACTTTTCTTCACAGTTCTTGTTTTCAAATGTTAATTTTAATTTAAGTTTTAGTCTTTTATATATACAGTATATATGTATATACATATACATATATATAAACTTCGTCCTTCACCCTCTGCGGGTGGTCTCAACCTTCAAGCTCGGGTCCTCTACCAGAGGCCTGGGAGCTTGAGGGTTTGCTGTTCCTAGTACTGCACCTTTCTGGACCGAGATGTCTGGTGTTCTTCCAGGGATCTGCTGTAGCCACTCCTCCAGTTTGGGGGTCACTGCCCCGAGTGCTCCGATGACCACGGGCACCACTGTCGCCTTCACCTTCCAGGCCTTCTCCAGCTCTTCTCTGAGCCCCAGGTACTTCTCTAGTTTCTCATGTTCCTTTTTCCTGATGTTGCCATCACTTGGTATTGCCACGTCAACCACAACGGCTTTCCTCTGCTGTTTGTCCACCACCACGATGTCAGGCTGGTTCGCCATTACCATTCTGTCAGTCTGAATCTGGAAGTCCCACAGGATCTTGGCTCGGTCATTCTCTACCACCTTTGGAGGTATATATATATATATGGCTTTTTCATCATAAAAAAGGCTTTTTTTTAGAGTGAGCATTTAACTAAAAATATTTGCCACTGTGTGCACATAAAACACATTTTACATTACACGTCACACGTTGTCCAGTGTTATGAGGGAAGTGGTTGGGGAGTGTTGTTAGTAGCGTTGCGGGGCAGTTTTTGTGGTTAAATGTATACAGGATGACACAGGGAGCACAGCTCTTGCCAGTTTGCGCCTCCCCTGGGCACCTGGAGAAACAGAGGTAACCTATTTTTTTTGGCAAGGTTGAGCAATCACACGGAGACTGTGTTTGTGTTGTTTGATTGCATTGCTCCTTTAGGCTCTCTTACCTTGCTGTCTCCATCTCTCCTTTCTCAACTTAATACCCCTTATTTCTATCTATTTTTCTATCTCAGCCAACACTTTCTCCACTTCTATCTCTTCTCCTGCTCTTTCTTTCTTGTCCCCATGTTTCCTTATTCCCTCTTGGCCTCCTCTTTCCTTCTCTCCCTCCATCCTTCTTTCCCTCCATCCACTGTCACACAGGGATAAAGGAGAGGTCTTGCTGTGCTGTGTTTGCCTGCTTGGTTGCAGGGTTTGTTGTAGTAAATGAGGTCATTAGAAGACACTTTGACCTAACCAAAGGCATTTGTTCTGCATGCTGTATTTTTTACCCTCTTTTTCTCAGTATAAATATACACCTTTGATGGAACGGCCAGATGCTGGGATCATTAACATGTCATTATATCACCCAACAAATTAGGGTGAAAAATTCCTTTCCATATTCCTTTCACCTCTCTAAGCATTAGATACAGTGAAGTCTGTGTCACAAATAAATATATATACCCAGAATCTATTCTTTTTCCTGCTCACACACTTGGTCATTTTCAGATGTTATCTCCTCCTTATCTCCATCCTCTCCTGACCTCTTCCTTTCCCCTTGATGTTTTGGTATATCTTGCAGCAGGGTGACACCTCCAGGCGAGCATCAAGGCCTTTGGGTCTTCTCTCTGTGGCATGTAGCCAGATCCCAGATGACACCTGTGAGCCTTGGCAGAGCTCCTGGTTTACAGTAGCTGTTAGCAGGCTTTTATGTCAAACAAAACACCAACACAATGTGTTCTCTCTCACTGTACCTCAACAATTTCCCATCCCTAAATGACTCCAGCCCACTTTCTCCTGCACTCAAAGTGGTCGCAGCTCTTTCTGCAATCATATGCTACTGTAAACACTGCCAGTGAATCAGTCTTTTTCTCACCATGTCAACGGGTTTTAATTATCAGTGAATGTCAAGGATGTCTGCTGGGTCCACCTCATTTCTCTCAGAGCCAAACCCATTTCTTGTGTTGTGTAACACCGTCCCTCATTGTCCAAGCGCACTCATAAACATACTTCATACGCAGTATCTCTGAAGTGTATTCCATTGTTCCTCAAGTGGGGAGACGAGTGTTGCTGCTCTCCAAATGGACATTGGTGCATCTCCTGAAACAATACGGTTCCCCCACACCACATCACTCACATGCGTTTAAAAACGCCAGACCTTGACCACTTACGCCTGGAAAGAAAATTACCTGAGCACAAAGCGGGGGCTCTTGTCTACACCCTAAAACACATCATAGCACTCTTGTCATTGCAAGTGGAGGGTCTATTATAAACAATTATTTTAGCCCTTCACGGACAGTTTGGTCTTTGTGATGCATTGTGTTTTCGAGCGAAGTATAGGCAGTAATCAATGGAGGAGCCGTACGGTCAAGGTAAGGCTGCCGGGTGATCTAAACACATACATACATGGGAGGGAAAGAGGGGTGCTGTGAGTAAGATACTGATGTATGACATATTGTATGCATAAAGGCTGAGTATACCACGGAGAATACTTGTTTCTGATTGGCTGGCAGGTGTCTGTTAAAAATGTATAACAAACATAGTTCTGGCAACAGTTTAACCACAGTTACAGCTGTGTACATGAAGTATTTAATTTCAGGTAACCATGGCAACAGTGCTTGGTGCTACATCAATTCTCATGGGTTAAACGTGCCTAACCATGGGTTAAAATGACAACAAGCAAATGTTAAAAAATGGATGACGATTTGAAGCAAGCTTCTCTTTTTGCTTGTGGTAAGCGGCTGCGGTATAAGCATGATAATACACTCCCGATATAATAAATAATGGACTTGGTGGAGGAAACACTGCATAGTCCAGTCCTCTATTGAGGCACGCAGTTTGGCCTCATCCATTATTTTTTGTATTTCAGGATGCCTCATCATGTATTCTATCTTACTCATTATGAATACATATGCACCTTATGTATTGTATGTGTTTGTGTGTGTATGTGTTTTTGTGTGTTGTGTATTTAAATGTATGTGCATACTCCCAGCTGTTACTTATAGATCTATTGTAGCGTGTACACAAGGTACATTAATGATTCTTGGACTTGTACTCAATTGATAAAGGGTTGATTAGAAACTCAAGAGGTCATGTTAAAGGCCTTACACAAGCTCTTTCCATGACACCTATTTCTATTCTAAAACTATATTTAAATGTACCCTGTAGAGTAGCTTTGTAAAGATAACAGGGAAGAGAGATTAGGTGTTTACTGTCACTTTTAATTATGTAAATATTATAAACCAGCATGTACTTCATTGACAATCAGCATTTTGTTGGAGGAGCAAGAAGTCTGATTTCACTTTATAAACAGTTGTTGCATTTTTAATATAAATTTTAAATGTTATCCATTTCAATCAGTCCAGATATGAGATATCACTTCAAAGTATAACATAACTACATAATAGAAGGAGGTCAAGCACGAGTATGAGGAAGGATGCATAAAGGGTGACAGAAATATGGAAAGAGAAAGAATGACAGAGATAAGAGACAAAAAGCGAGAAAGAGAGGTGTGAGACGTGTGGGTGGACACTGGGCATGGTGGCAATAGGCTCAGGGGCTTAATGAGAGGTGAGCCAGAGGAGAAACAGAGCAAGGACAGACAGAAAGAAGGTAGCAGGGAGAGGGAGAGGTGAGAAGGAGGGAGTGAGTGATAGATGGTGCAGCAGGAGACGGGGAATAGAGGAATAGAGGGAGGACGGGACTTTGGAAAACAGAAGCAGTAAACAAAAAGCCAAGAATAGAGTCCAGGTGTGAAAAGTGAAGAAACAGGTGAGAGGGACAGGGATAGAGAGGACGGGATAGAGGAGAAAAACTGAAGGAAGAGCCAGGCCTGTCTGCAGTTATCTTCGTCCAAGTTAAAGCCGGACATCATAATCATAATCATAATAAAACTACTTATATGACACATATATACAGTGTTACAAAATACTTTACAAGTGACAAGATATATAAAATCATTAAAACAAGACAATGCAGAGGTATTAGTATTAGTATTAGAAATATTTGGTTCTGGAGGCTTAGTGACAATAGTGACTACTCGCAGGGCTAGTTGGTGAACTACTGTAGCTGGCGAGCTAACCGCTAACACACTAGCCAGCAGTCACAATAGCTGAATTTCATTCAATAAAGAGTTTTAGCCTACTTAAGAGGGAAAAAAGCTAAACGAGCTAACAAGCTTGCTAACTGCTCGCTTATTGTCAGTTAGCAAGCTTACTTTCGGTCAGTAGCAAGCTTGCTAGCTCAGTTACAAACAGGACAATAAGTTCACACAGTTGTGTTTGATATTTGTACCATCGACTTCTGTCTCATAACTGTCTGCAAACGGTTCCTCTTTAGTGCAGCAGCTTATACCCCTACGGAGGAGGTTAAATAAACGTGGATGGCGCGACACTAATAAGCTAATAAGCTACAATACCTTCCATCATTTTGGACTCTCCGACTCTCTGTCTCTTGACCTCAGAGTTCAGCACTGTTAAGAGTGCTTGTTATTGGTCAACATCGGATATGTGTGGGTCAAAGTTCACTAAACTTGAACTTGTTGTGAAAAATTTGCATTCTTTACTTTCCCCCGCAAGCGAATCCACTGATTGTGGCGATGCCATTGGAATGAATTTCACCATCAAATTTTGCCATTTAAAAGCCTACTAGATAGCTTAACACCTAAAATGTTAAGACCCTCGAAGAATGCTGATAATATTAACATTTTCTGGATTTTGGGAGACATGAAAACATAAGTTTCAGAAGAGAAAATAAACAGAAAAAACAAAGAAACCCACTCCTCAGACACAAAGAAAACGGAAAAGGACAAACAGAAACTTGGCTCTGTCCCAACTTGTGAAGGAGTATGGGACAGCACCCGCCCCCTTCATCTCAATACCCCCTCCACCATCCCCACATAAAGGTGATGTATGACCAGGGGATGGATGTGCCCTTGTCAGAGCCCTGTGTCTGAAAATGCTGATGGATGGAGGGATGGAGAAGAGAAGGCGAAGGAGGAGAAGGAATGCAGGTGATGGGGAGATGACAATGATGAAGCATAGGTGCACCACACTGCCACATCTCAGACAGCTGTTTAGCGACGGGGGCTAACACTCTAAGTGTGTGTGTGTCTATCTGTATGTGTGTGTGGAGGGTGTAGGGGACAGGGGACACATATGTGGAGGAGGCTGCAGAGTGCTTCTGCAAGATCGGTGAAAAAACACTTGCATGTGTGTTTATAGAACAGTGAACATAAAGGACGTAAAACAGAAATCAAAAGAGAAACTTCCTCTTCATTCCACTGTACACAAGTCTCTATTTTTTGTTTCGAGCTTGTCAAAATCTGTTGGCTTGGTGCAGGACAGACACAGCATCTCCTCTCTCTGTATCTCATGTCCTTCAAGGCCTGGCTGTAGCCTCCAGGCAAGCCTCAGGCTCTAAGGCCTCCCTCCGTGTGGCAGGATACCAGATCGGACTCAGCTGTGGCCCAGGGGCCTTCACTCCTCCCGGAAAATGACACTCAAACTCCCCAGAGCCATATTTAAGTGCAACAGTAAGTGATTATGTGTGTGTATCAACTGTATCTGTGTGTTTGTGTGTGTGACTTTTAGCCTGCAGCCAGCAGGTATTCAAGGGCCTTTTCAAATTAGAAACGATTCCCCTCGGAGCCCAGTGGGTTTCCGACCAAGGACTCTGGGAATATCAGGAATATATGTCACAGTGGAACACGGCAGAACATCACAGAAGTGGTCATAAATCACAAATCGCTTG
This sequence comes from Siniperca chuatsi, assembly GCF_020085105.1. NCBI lineage: Eukaryota > Metazoa > Chordata > Actinopteri > Centrarchiformes > Sinipercidae > Siniperca > Siniperca chuatsi. The sequence continues at coordinate 15,252,769 of NC_058057.1, forward strand.
TCCTGCTCATCATCTACTGGCCACAGGTTACACTGTCTGAGTTTTACTTGACTACAAATCAGGAATATAATACAATAGAATAGAACAGAATAAAACAGAATAGAATAGGGAGACTGCCACTAAACTGGTGCAATCAGGTTTAAGTAACAAATATCTGCTCAGTTCAACTGTCCATTAGCAAGGTCCTGATACTACATTTGCTTCAGAGATGCTGTTCTGTAATTGACCTCTGACCTACATGCGGAGGAGCCAAAAAAAATACTTTTAAAGGAAACTTACAGTATTTTTGGTTTGGTTAACCAGCAAATTGTCCCAAAGTCGATTTCAAATAGCTAATCCAGAGCTAATTTCTGTGTTTACTTTCGGTCAAACTTAGAGAAAGACTTTAGAGTTTATTTAATATTTATTTATTTATTATACGTGTTTCCCAAAATCTCTACAACAGAGGTGGCGAGGACAAAGTTAGCATAACCCATAGTCAGAAAGGCCACAATTATGAGAATAAGAATTAGAATAACTGGAATTTTCCTTTAAATGTTATCAATCAAGTATCACCTTGGTGTTTTTATAAGTACTGTATACGGTTTCTCTTTGTCTCTTTAGTTGTTGGTGAACAAGGAATAACTGTTGCATGACTGAGTTGTTGAGTTGCTTTTTCCTTTCCTTCCCTCCTTGCTCCCTACGTTATCAGGGTCTGTCCTTAGGTGGAAATGACACTGGTCTACATGAGCAGTAAAGAGCATGATACTGCTAACAATACAATGAAAACAACGTATCAACAAAGTCTTAACTCAAGGTCCACTTAGCTTTCAACTGGTCTTCCTCAGCGGATGAAGTTTGCTCAGTTGTCATGAAGATAGTTCATCATCACGTGACACAACTATGGAACTTCAGTCTCATGATAACAAGTAAGTGGACCTTGAGTTAATTTTTTTGTCAAACTACTGTTTGACAATATATTGAAGATTTTATTCCAGTATCTGATAGAGGTTCAATAAAATTTGTGAAATTAAGAAAATAATTTACAAATAAGTGCATTTTTAACCAATGAAGCTTTACATACACGTACAAGTGTGTTGATGAACACGAAAAGGGGAAAAAGGGGCAAGTTTAATCGAGGACTGGAAGAGCAGGAGATGTAGTGAGAGGTATGTTGAGAAGAGGAGGGGCGAGGGAGAGGTCTGGCTTGGGACAGTGAACTGGAAGTGTGTGTGTATAAGTGTGTAATGTGTGTGTACAAAATGCACTTGTGACACAGAGCAGTATTGACAAGCAGGGCTGATGCCCCTGAGAAAACCTTCAGAATTCAATCTCATTGATTCCCACAGAGGAGTGGAGGACGCTGCCTCTGGTCCATACCCTGAGTCATTACACACACACACACACACACACACACACACACACACATACACACACAGTACAGTACAGGGGCACATTACTTAAATTCATGTATTTCAAGCTTTTTCTCACAATAGATGCAATGTGGAAATTCAGCATAAAAAAGGAAGTTTTTTCACATATTCTTCAAAACAAAGTAAATATTTTCAATCAAACTGTCTGCAAATGTTTAACATGAGAAAAAGAAACATTATCTCTTTTTTTCAACCATTCATAAAACCACTTCCCGAATCACTCAGAGTGTTAATGCCCGTCCCTTTGTGCAAGTATGTCTGATCAAGTGGATGCATCCACACAAATCCACTCATACATGCATGTGTGCACATCATGTGTGAGAGAGAGAAATGAGGAGGAGGAAGAGCTCGTGGTGGGTGTTGAAGGGGTGGTGGTAGTGTTTGGGGGGGTGGCACAGTGTCCATGTGTTGTATGACCTTGGTCACTGCTGAGGGGACCTAGTTTCTTGCCAAGCCAATCAATAAGCTAAACAGGCGGAGGATGGCTATTTGGAGCATGGGAAGCCAAACTCAAATACTGATAGGTTATCTGCCTGTCCCAGCACCACTTCTGTGCAAATATTGGACCAGCACATTTTTCACGGTGACTTGCCTTTGGAAAAAAGAAAAAGAGTCAGAGAGGAGTGAGAGGGGGTGTTGAGAACAGACATGGCTGAGTGGATGTGTTGCAGAGGGCAAAATCTCCCTCCTCCCTCCATGTCTCTCTCAGACCCCCTCTTCTTACCCCCTAAACCTTCAACCAACAAGTGCATCTCTCTCTCTCTCTCTCTCTCTTTCTCTCTCTCTCACTCTGTCAACTCACTCACTCTTGGGGCAAGCGCACAAAGCAGTGTACACCAAAAGAAAAACAAAATGTAAAGTAATGAAAAACAATGGAAAAGGCATTTTTTTGACATACTTATGTTGTAACTTATTTTATCCTTCTTTAAAACACTTTGAATTGCTGTTGTATGAAATTGTGCCCTACAAATAAACTTGAACTTGAATTTACCGAGTTCTAAAAAGGCAATACCTAAAAATGTATTATTAATAGTTAATCATTTGCTAACGCTTTATAGATCAGTTATTGTATAAGCAATTTGTGAATTGTCTTTTTGGTTGTGAATTTATCCTCATTGGTGTTTAACTTCCTCCAGCATTACATTTGATTTTAAATGTTGATAAGTCATTGATAAAGTGTTCTTAAAATATTCTAAACCTGCAGTTGAAACCGTTAATTAGTTGTTAATAAACGGATTGTGGGCCAGATTCTCGAGAGAAGGTAAGTGGTCGAATGGTCCTTTGTCTTTGCTTAGTATGATTATCATTTTGTTTTTGTTTGTATTCAAATCGCTGAAAAAATTGGAGATGTAAGTGGCAATTCAGCGATCTGGGACCAGGCTCAGTTCTTCCTGATGAATTACAGAGTTAAAAAGACAGAGTAAGTGTCATGCTGGGGGAGATTAAACACCAGCCAAAGGGACTTTTCACAACATGGCAACCCAAAAGTTGTTTTTATTAATGACTTATAACTGATCTATATAGCATTAGTAATTTTTTTTATTAGCAGTTAATAAAGCCATAATTCTAATTTATAAACCCTTATAAGGGATGCCTAATTAGAAAGTGGCATGCAAATATCTGTAGATGTTTTCATTACTATTACCTTTGACACACTGTTCATTCATTGAGTGGTTACAGGTGTAATGAGGGAGCTGGGTGCTGCTGTGCAAATTCTTATGTGTGATTGAAGCTTTGTTTTTAATCATGCAGCCATAATAATAACTAAAAATATATTCTACATTAGAGGTAGTGTGCCTTGTATTACTTTTGGAAATCCATTCCCTCTCTTGTGGACAAAATGTAAAGTAATCCAAAGTCAATGGAGGAATATTTATAGTGAAAACTAATTACGAATTTTTGAGATGACAATGAGACAATAAGCTGAGCTCAGAAAAATAGATAGATGAGTTAGTGAGCGAACAAGCAAGTGTGCTTGGGTGTGAGTATGTGTGAGACAGAGACAATGGTGTATCTCTAAGTGATCTGTAGATGATGGCAGCTGGATCTGATCAATAATGGATGAGTGACACATGCCAACCACTGTATCCCAACCACTCTGGAGAGACACCAGACAGTCCAATGTGTGTGTGTATGTAAGTACAAATGTGTGAAAGCAACAGTGAGACCCCTTCGAGACGATTCAAAGCTCAGAGAAAGAGAGAAAAAGTAATAGTAAGATAGATAAATGGACAGAGGGAAGAAGGGTGAGCTGAGGGCAACAGCGTGGTGCTTTTCCCATCAGGTGTAGAAGTCAAAGCCAGCTCGCATTGGTACAGTGGATACTGGAACAATGACTTCAAGAGCAGCGCACAGCAAAACCACATTAATTATTAGAGAGGAGCGATCAAAGCAAAACTGTGACATGAAATAAATGAATTAAAGCTTGAAAAAAATATTGCCATCTGGACGAAGGGTTTCACAGAAACAACTCACTACTCGGATGCCTGCCTTTTTTCCCCTTTTTTCTGTCAGATTAATATTTCTACAGTATGTAGGCTGAACTAAATTCAACAATTGCTCATATTTATTTGTCTAGGCTAGGCAAGGTCCAACAGCTACGTAACTCCCCCTAAAATCACAAATGCCAGTCTGGTAGGCATAATTTTGAACTTTGGACGGGGCCTGGCTAGGTCTTTATGCTAAACTAAGCTAGTCGCCTCCTGGCTTCAGGTCCATACTTAACAACATCTTATCTATTATTTATCAAAAAAGAAAACAAATAGGTGCATTTTCCAAAATGTTGAACTATTCGTTTAAATCATTTACTCTTGCCATTAAGACCTTGAAGTGCTGGTGGAGACTTCAGTTCAGTGGAGGCATGTGATTACAGATTGTGTGTGTGTTTGGTAACAGTAATGGCCCCTTTTTTTGTCTGTCTGCAACTCTGGCTGGCTGAACTGGTGTGATGTTGTCTTCCTGTTTCAGCTCCTCCACTTGGGTCTGGCTGCCATCCCTCATCTCCCTTGTGTCCAACTATCTCACTTTCTCCCTTTTCTCTCTCTTTCCATTTCTCTCTTTCTCTCTCACTGACACTGGGCACTGCTCCCCTCCCTGACCATCTGGGCCTCTCCTCCACGAAAGTGTGTGTGTGTGTGTGTGTGTGTGTGTGTGTGTGTGTGTGTTGTGTGTGTGTGCACATGCAGACAGGCATGTGTGAGTGAGAGTTTGAGAGCAGTTTCTTCTCAAGAGGGCATATATGTGTATGTCTGTGTTTGTGTGTTTGTCTTTGGGTATGTGTGAATGTGTCCGTTCGTGTGTGTGTGTGTCAGTAGAAGGGTCTTCCTTCGCCAGGTGGACAGCTGCTACTTAGTAGCCTTACAGCCCAGCCAGCAAAGTCAGGGAGAGTGAGCTGGCGGACTTAACCCTTTATATTCCAAACAATGCTGAACATGAACAACACACTGGTGTGGGTGTGTGTGTGTGTATGTAGCGTTATTATTATGCATGCTGATGTGTCTTGTCAGTATTACTTTACTCACTAATACTTCATACCTGTGTATTGGTGTATGCACAGCTTATAGGCATGTAAACACACAAATGTTTTAGTTTTTCTTTGTATTTATGTGTGTATGTGTCATTGACTTGCATATACTGTACTTTTGCCTTTTTGTGGTAGCTAGAAACTAAATGAGATTTTCACTTAACTGTTCATGCTTAAATAGGTATATAGTAATAAATAAATAAATAAATAATGGTCTTAGATTGCAAAACAACACACACAAGAGCACAAATTATAGTGCTGCAGAATTTACCGATAACTCAATACCTCAAAAAGTAATCTAACCTTAATGTAAAGTAACTCAGAACTTAGTAAAAGTAACCAACGTTATAGTTAGACATACCATATGCAGGAAGATCTGCTGCTGCTGTATGTGATGCACAGATACACTTACCATCACTGGCTGTGTGAGTTTGTGTTTATACATTGTGTACAATCTACATCTGTGTGTTTGTGAGACTGGCAGTCAGATTTAATACTCTTATCCGTCCCGGCGGCCCTTTCTTTGTCTGGTCCTTAAATGGAGGTTTAGTCTCTGTAGCACAGGCCTGACTGGATGAGCTTAATCAAACCATTAGAGTCCTGAGCCCCGAGGAGCATCTCACCACCTCCTACTGAGATCTGCTTTAAGACACAGTGGCAGTGGCAAACACTCAAACCTGTGGATTAGATCGGCTCTCAACGACTTAGCAGTGCTTCTCTCGCTTTCTCTCTCCCTACGCTCTGTCAGGCATTATCTGTCTGTTGGACTAAAAGCACTTCTTTAGAGGCCTTTTACATGAGTCTTAAGGTAAATGCAAGCAAGCAACTGCAAATGAGCATGAGACATGTTTAAGTACAAACACAGGTGTACAGCGTTGGACTTTTTCACAGTTTAATTAGGGATTATTGAAAGCAACAACAAGCACACTTCCTCAAAATATGTACATAAACTTTTTAACCACTTAGTAGAAAACCTGGTTTGTTCTTCATCAGTAAACTAGACTTGAGTCCTGCTACATTGCAGGAAGTGGGACGTGCAGGTATATTCCCGACATGCATTGGACAACTTATTCTAAGTAATGACCTCTATGTATCCCAACAAACTACTCCCATGTCCTTGAATATACAAAATTCCCACTCTCCAAAGATTTGGAACTTGTTTATGGCAATCACACAGTGAGTCCCCCTCAGAGTGATCCTCTAGCCTGGTTTTCCACGGGTTCTATCCTTAATTGATTTCACATGCGACAACTGTGGATTGTCTTTCCGAAATGTTCCTCTAGCCAGTGTGCAAATGACGAGTAGTGACAATGCCGGTTTTGTCCCTGGCCTCTTTTCTTGGCTGCTTGTGTTTCAGTGTTCTTGCTTTGATAAGCAGTATCGGAACGTATTCTTCCTTTCCCCCCTGAGGATGATGGGTATTAGTGTTTTCTGAAGAGTCTGGAGTCCACTTCCTCCGTAGCCTTCATCCAAGGGAGACAAGCGTATCAAAACACTTCCCCTCAGTCCAGCTGATGCGCCATGTTAAAAGATTAGAAACAGTGGCTTAATTTGAAGGGAGAGCTTTGGAAATATCAAGAAGAGGCCATCATCCACTGTGTTTACTTTGTAGGAAGTGGATAGAGATATCCTCCATTGTAAATCTTTCACTGTGACATTTGTTTGAAAAAAAGGGAAAGAAAGAAATAGGACATATTCTAAAGCCTTTCTCTGTTGCAGGAATTAAACAAATGCAAAAAAAGGGATAAAATCGGCTTAGACTGTTGAGACAAGTACATCTAAGAGAATGCACAAAAGGAGGGGTGTAAACGGCGGATTCTTCCCAGCTAAAAACTTATCAAGCACAGGCTTTGTGCTCAATCCATTTAAGTGAGTCCCTAACACGCCCCTATTGTATGCCTTTAATGGTCGAAAAGTGACTTGTGCAGGGCTATCGCCTCTTCATGGGGATTACAGCTAAGTGCTTAAGTTGTAGTGAAACCCGGATTTACTGATGGCAAAGAGAAAAGGGCGAGGGAGGGAGGGCAGAAAAAGGACCCTTACCAAGGATTTGTGTCAGGATCGCACTGTTCCCCTCGTCTGCCTGTGGCAGAGTCGAGAGAGGACAACTGATGTTCACATGCGAGCCAGCACACACACACACGCAAGTAACAATGCTTTTGCACAACATCCTTTTACTGTGCGTGTCTGTATTTTCTTTGTGATCCCTTTCCGTCTGTCCCTGTCTCTCTCTCTCTCTCTCTCTCTCTCTCTCTCTCTCTCTCTCTCTCTTGCCCCCCTCTCTTTCTCTCTTGCTCCCTCTCACTCTCATCCCGTTTTAATTAATTTCTAGCTGTGCTGCTGTATGAGACTTGGCCATGGAAGTGTCTGCTCCTGCAATTTCAGCCCTCATCTCCTGCAGCTGCCAGAAAATGACTCAATGCTCCTTCCATTTCAAGAAGGAGAGGTAAACAAGGCTAGCAAAAAAAAGGCAGAGAGAGAAACTGTATACAACAATTAGGATTAATGATTTATAAAGGTGCTCAGTGTAAAGGACGTAAGGACGTATTTTAGGTTTACTGAATTTAGCTTGTGCTATTACAATTTCAATCAGGTACTGACAAAGTTCAGAATCTCTGTCTCAATTCTCTCATTTGCTTGAAATAGTCACTCTGGAGATTCAGTTACCGCATTTCCATAAAGTTGAGAGACTTGTGAAGGCCAGGGTATGCTTGAAAACAATCGTTTCTCATACTTTCGCAAGTGTTGTATGACCATGTCTAAAGGTAAAAGGGTTTTTGGGTCAAATTCCAAAAACCCTGGATCCTACACTTTCCATGACGAAATTTGATAGTGTTGTTAAAAGTTGTAGTCTCCAAGCACTTGAGACTTTAGAAATTGTCTTAGACTTTACAAAGCTCCCTCCAGATCCGCAGAAAGACATTATGCAGCTGTTTCCATAGGCGGTGTAGTACTCGCCTTAACTAGTAAATTGACTTTGACATGTATAATCAGTGGAGTGCCCCTTTTATTAAATTAAATAACTGGTTTAAACAGGGAGTACAGTGTGTTATGTGCGTTTTCAACACAGGAAGTAGATGCTTGTCATCTAGTTGCACCAATGGCAAAGCCATTGTCTGAAAGCAATGTTGCTTTCAGACAAGAGTGATATGACACAAATTAATTTCAAAAGGAAGAGATCATGATGACACCAACGATGGATGAGTGTGCAAGTGTCAGGGAGAGAACGCTTCTCCTTGATTATTGTGTGTTTGTGTGTCTGTTCCCTGAGCTAACAAACTGTATGAAGGTAAACTCGTGAGCACCTGCCCCTATTGTCATGCTCTCACCCACCCACACTCACACACCTTTCCCTTGAGCACACAACACCCAATACTGAGTAAAGATGAAGAAAGGGCCAAGCCCTGCATGAGGCAAAGGCTGCCTATTCAAATAAAGACAGTAAACCCTCTGTCTTTTCTCTCACTAAGCCTTGATATGTTCCTCAAAGCTACTGAGGCCCATTGTGTGTCTCTACCTTTGTTGCCTTGTGTTTAAGCAGGCTGATGATTATAATGATGATGATGATGATGGTAATGATGACAGCGATGGCAGTGGCTTAAGGAGAAGCAGCTGCAGAGGGGTTGAGAGAGGCACAGACAATCGGCCTGTTTACTCAAGAAAAGGTACACTTTCGATGTTCAAAGTGACGGCTGCTGAATGGCGACTGACTTGCGTGCATGTGTGTGTGTGTGTGTAAAGTGTGTCTGTGCAGGAGGAGTGCCTTCAGATCCATCTGCAATTAATGCTTCTGGTACCTTGATTTCACTTCACCTTCCTGTTTGTCATTTAATTAGGGGCTTTACATGCATATTATATTATCACAATAATGCTCTGTGACATGAAATACAGTAAGTAAACAAGACTAAGTGGACTAAATACCTCAATACATACCTATAACTCAAAGGAATCAGTTAGTTTCTGGGGAATTGCACTATTACCCATGTGACATGAATGTCTTTTTTATGTCTTTGCATGCAAATCAAAGGTATGTTGACAAGTGAGATTAGAAGTTTAGCTTAGTTGCTGTTTGCAATTCTTCTTAAAGGAGTAATAATTTATTTGCTGCATTGGGGGCAGTGGAACAACCTGTAAACACTGACAAATTTTCACCTTATGAAGTTGTTGTGTTGAATATCTTAGCAAACACTTGCCTGTTTACACAACCAGCAGACATGGTGCAACATTAGCCTTAATTTCGAGTCGCATTTCTGGACACTCAACGGATTTGAGCACTGTTTGGATCTCTAGAAGGAAATATCTGAAATATCTTTAACTGCTAAATGCCCCACTATGTTCACCAGCTAGTTGCTAACTGCCATTTGGTGCTGGGCAGGAATTGTACAATGGGTTCATCAGAACTGTTTCGCAGAAAACTGCTGCCATCTGCGACTGGAAACAAGGTTGATTGAGCATTGAGGGTGAATCAAAACAGTTACTGTAAAACAAAAACAATGAGCTGAAAGACACTAAAACACTCTTAAAATCTAAGGGGAACTGCACTGTTGGGTGATCATCACTACAAGAAATACCTTTCACATTACATGAAGTCATTAAGTATATTGTTAATATAAAAATATTGATTATTGCAGCTTTAACAAATGTTTCCACAGGTGTAAACAAAATCGCATTATATATATTACATAACATTGATTGGATGTTGATAAAATCTTTTTTAACAGTGAAATAAGTGGCTTTATAAAAAATGTAAATTGCAACCTGTGGTTACTTGTAGAGAAGTTTGATGACTAAAACTAAAAGCAGTTTGTGAAACTTGTGAAACTCAAGAGCATTGTAGTTTGTAATATTCTCACTATAAATGTTAATATCACACTGGCTAACAAAGACACACAAGTTATGTCACACAGTAACATGCCATTTAAGTGGCTGCATTTAAAAAATACTGTGCATAGGGGCTGTATTAACCAGGTCAATGACAGCTAGTAGACTAGTCTAGACTATTTCTTGAAACCTAGTGACCAGGCTTAGCATGTAACCATATGCTACCTACATGTAAGACACTTGGCAAACTGGTGTGTCTTCTACATTTGTGTTGGCATGACCTGCCCTTCCATCTCCCAGCCTGTTTCCAGGTTTGCTGTCCCCTCACTGTGGCGACAGTGATATTTTCGCCCTACGTAAGCTCCAGATGCTGAGAGGCTCCTTGTACTGGCACTGCTACAAGAGGGCCAAAGAGGTTAATGCACCCAGGGAGGGAGAAGCAACCAGCTGTTGGCCTTCTAATGTTTAAAACCTCCTCCCCTGCATCCATCCATCCCTGCTCCCGCCCATCTATCCTATTCTTTCGCCTTCCCTCCTCCCCTCAAAGGAAGAAAGCCCAGGCAATAAAAAGCGCTCAAATGGTGAAACAGCTGCTGGGAGCATTTCAGTGTGGCCAAGAGCGTCTTAAGTCCTCCTGAGCAACATGAGGCCGTTTTCTGGGCAGGGGTGACGGGGACATTAGAAAGAGATAAGAAGAGATAATGGCTGGATGGAGGACTTGGGGGCTACAAATGCACAATCAGGAGGTCCGCACAGAGATGGGGATAGGAAGGGCGGGACAGGGGGGAGAAAAGGAGGGAGGAGGGTCTAGGAGGCCAAAGGAAAGTGGTTTGGTAAACAATGCCTCCGCATTAGCATGATAATCTGAAACATGCCTTTATTTAGATAAAGATGTAGGTTATACTGGGGGAGGAGTATGTGCTGTGCAAGTGTGTTTCTGCATGCAGGAGTAGTTTGCTTCTGTGTGTGTGTGTGTGTGTGTGTGTGTGTGTGTGTGTGCGCGCACATGTACAATGTTGTACATGAAGGAGATCTTGTCCATGGATGCATGGACATGCAGTCACCACATAGCAAGTCTGAATGCTAAGCAGCTTATGCCAGGCTATTACAGCCTTTCTACATCACTCAGTGGTTTATCATTCAACATTTATAACTGTGACTGACTTGAAATGCCCTCTATGTGGTGAAAAACCTGGATTATAGCGAGACTATGTAACTTTTAAAAGAGGAAATAACACAAGCTTCCTCTTACAAATGAAAAGTTTAATTCATTAGCAATAAAACGCACACTTGTTCCATTGAACACACTCAGGGGTTTTGCTGCCACAGCTTCACTTGGGCTAATTTAAGCTAATGTTAGCAAAGAGTTGGATAATGCTGTGTAACTGACATTACCAGAGTCAGTTTGCACACTCTTATCTACTTGTGCTGCTCTTACGCAACATTTTAGCATGTCAAAAATAAACATTTTAATGGGTTTATCACACAAGTAACAGTAGATGTACTGTAGACACACCGTACTCTACCAGGAGACATGTTTCTTGTTTCCTGCTTGTGGTCCCATTCATTGTAATCCAGGCCACATTGCCCATTGATGAGGACTTTAAAGCAACTAACTGAATCTTGGAAAATGAAGAAAATTCAATGTGCTATTATCTTATAATTACCACTTGTGGCCAGATTGCCCTCTGTTAGGAAGTTATATCTTCTTGTTTTAATAATTCTAAGTTAAGAACCTATTAAAGCTATCATACTGTGTATAATGCCATACAATATGACAAAAATGCCCTTATAAACCTCAAAATGCCAGAATCCATGATCCACAGGCAGCATTTCGAGAAATGCAGATGAATAAAGTTGCCTGTGAGCCAGTTTAAATTAGATTTTTGCTACTGCTAGTAGTACACAACTGATTTTCATTTTTCTCTAATATCCTCTGCTTTACTGGTTAAGGTGTGTAGACATTTGTCTCACTGCCACTGTCAAACAAAAAATACTCTCTCTTCGTCAAACTTTCTATCTGTTACCCTTTACAAGAAAATATCAAATTTTGCTCATTACTATTTTACAAGTTTGATTTTTATCACATTCTAGACACTACAAGTTTAGATCTGACAAAGTTTTGAGATTATGCATGCAGTGTCAGTCAAGTGCAACCAGTTGTCAGTCTATTTTTCTTTGCTGAGGTTACAATTGCAGTGCTACTTGCTATCTTCTGTGAGAGGAAATTGTAGTTACTGAGGACAGCAACATTCTTCTGTCTTTGTAATGGCAGCATTAGTGAATATAATTGCTCTTGTGAACTGTGGTCAAAAATAGCATAAATCTGTCCAGTCTGGAAAGAGGTGAAGGTCTCTTAAATGCTATCATTTTAGGCAAAGTCTCCACTGGTTTATGAAAACAGCAGCAAATTAACTATGCAACTGTGACAAGGGACTGCATGGAGTTTCACCAGAAGCTGATCCAGTAACATCTATACTAAAACATGCAGTGTAGCTGCCACAGTGTCAAAGGGAACATTTCCTCATCACATGCTCTTGTCATGTACTCTGAAAGTGAGAAGCAGCAACAGCTGGGTTCACCACTGTGTCTGGACAACAAGACGAACCTGGAAGTGTCCTTATGTGTGTTTTTGACAGATTTATTTAAGATAACTCTTATATCTCTGCCATTCACTTACGTGCCAACATAGTGCGTGTGTGAGTGTGTGTATGTGCAGATGCGGTCTAATTTGATGATACATGAATGTGTAAGTGGTGTGAAGAAAATGTGTGTATGTGTGCATGGGTTTGTGTGTCAGTCCAGGCGCCACTCGCCCTGATAAAAGCCCTTTGACACTCAGCTGTTTAACAGCTCAAACTGTCTTTGCTCAGTGGATTAATCTCACACACACACACATAGCTTCAATGACCTCCACGACACCTCCAACACACCCCTCCCCAATTTAACAAGGAATAACTTGTGAGTATGTGCATGTGTTTATGTGTGTGTGCGTGCAAATTGAAGCATTTACACACATATCCAGTGGCCTGCTGAGGGCGTCCTACACCATACGGCCTCTCTCCTCTGCATTTTAACACTGTGGTGACAGGTGCTGGTCCAAGAGACAATAGAGCTCCTCCAGAGCTGGCAGCCAGCACTCCATAAAGAGAGAGAAAAAGAAGAGGCATTTGTAATTGTGAGTGCATGAGAGAGAAGCAAAAGAGAGACTTTCCAAATCTATTCTTTCTCCCAAGTTTTGCCTAAATTCAAAGGTGAGAATAAGTGGTTTGAAAAAAAGCAAGACAGGAGTTTGACATACTGCAGAAAAACGAAATGGAGACAGAGTAAGTGAACTTGAGTGCTGTTGAGAAAAGAAGAGGTAAATAAAAAATGAGCATGAAAGATATGGAGCTACACCCAGCTCACATCTCTCAGCTCAAAAAGGGACTGAAAAGCCTGTCGAAGGTTTTCAGCAAGTCTTTGATTCCACCAGTTTGCAATGTGACTCCTCGCAAGCACAAAGACGAGATGTCAGAGCACTTCTGTTTTTGCACTGGCCACACAACACAAACCCCTGCTGCCAAACAGGATTCTATGGCCCCGATTCAACATGTTTGGTGGTTTCTGGCAGTGTATTTTTAGTAAGAGTGTAATGTATGTGTCCTGGGTGAGATCATATGCAAATAAAAAGTTACCTTGGACTTGTGGCTTATTTCTGAATAAAGTTCATCTCTGGCCAGCACACGCACATCTACCCGCTCACAATTCTTAGAAAGCATTGCCCATGCACTGGCGCATTGTGTGTGTGTGCCAGATTTGAATCCCACAGGGGTTAACGAGCCATTTAACCTGTTCCAAGGCTGATAGCTTTGTTTGAAAAAAATGGAAACTTTTCACTTTTGTGTTTTTAATTTCACTTTTGCTAGTTTTGGCTTCTGACACTACTCTTATGTATATTCACCACCAGTTAAGATATATCTCTGTCCAAAGTCAAACATCAAAAAATAACTTCTTCACTACTAACTACAGACCAGAACATAGATAGATACCATATATTGTTAGCTACCTTCGTAATTCGTAGTTTATTCGAATTCGAAACCCACAATCCAAACTTTTTATTCTTCGCACAACTACTTTCATCACTTTTTGTGTGTACAACTGAGTGCAACACCATAAATGTCTTTGCAGAGAGACTTCCTGAAACTGAGCGCTGTTATCCCCATTTGTACGATTCATTGTGTCTTGCCCCTTTCTATTACAGCAAGCGCTTTGATCCGCCTTCGAGTGCAGCCCTTCTGAACAGCCTTTGTTACAGAGTAATTTGTTTTAAGCATACCCCAGCCTTAATGTGAGTTTTTCAGTTTTCCCTTTTTCAATTATTCAAAACCATACAGTAGCATGACTTTGGAAGGTCAGCAGGTTAGTTTACTTGTGAGTGAAACATTGGCGTTGGCCAGGGCAGGAATTTTACAGAGGCTATGACGGCCATGGTCGCTGTGCCCCCTCAGTTTGACCTTATGCCCCCCCAAAAAAATGCCCCGCCTGCACTGCCCTAGCTGATTCCACTGTTTTCTACTCTGCTTCTTTCCTGTCAATATGGTTTTTAGACATCAGTGTTTTTTGTTGAGATTCTGAATTCTTATTGGGCAACATCAAGTGAAACGTTGCGCACACACATGAACCGCTGGAAAACCGGGCTATTTATGACGATAGTTTGACACAAATCTAGCACCGACCAACCAGGAGACTTAAATCGAACTCATCCTAAAGCTGTGACTGAGTGAACTTCTGAGAAGAGAAGGTCGACTGAGATGAGGTAAGAAAGTTTGATAAATTAGTGAACAAATAAGACAAGAAACCATAGTCGGACTTGCCATCGGAAGCACCGAGTCGCTCTGTGGGCCACTTGAGCAGCCCATTATACAAAAATAAGAGTGAGAGAGATGCGTCCTTGGCCTATTTCACTTTGCACCAGCCCACATCCTCCTCCTCAAGATCCTCAATACCAGTTCAACTGTTTGGTTTTGCAGCTGAAGCCGTAAGACAAAAAACAATAGGGATAAGATAAGCAAGGTTTGGGTTTGGTTGGTCTGGTTTCATAAAGTTGATGCACTTGTCTTTATCACTTTTCGTGAACTGACCAATCACAGCCTGGATGGGGCAGGACATTAAAAAAAGGTTGACTTGCCACAGTAACCTTTCGAAATGTTGAACTCATTGTTATGCAAGAATGGTTCTGATTATTGACAAGTTAGTACTTAGCATTACTAAATTAGGGAAAAAAGAGAATAAAAATAAAATCATCCTTAACCCTTAAGTTAAATTCATTATTTCCGTTTACTTAAAATTATTGTTTTATTTGATGGCCTTGCTGCCCTGGCATTTGGCCTTTGTGCCCTCAAGTGGCCTTGCTCCTAAAATCATGAAATTCCAGGCCTGTAAATTTTTAGGTGTGCTATTTAAACTATTGTACTTAAACTATACTTATTGTTTTCTTTCTTTCAGGACTACAGCTCCCAAGAAATATTTGTGTAACAAACAGTGGCAAAATTTTATACGGGTCCATACTTTATGAATCATTTTCTAGGAAGTTTCCTGAAAATAACTGTAATTTGGTACTAATTATGGGGAAAATATGGGGATTTCTTGGAACACACTTTTCCATTAAAAACTAAATTTTCATTAATTATTAATTTATTATTGGAATCTGTATGCTTGTCTGCAAACAAATTTCACTTATTCGCAGTGTTCAGCCGACCTGCTGTACACTGACCAAAAGACTCTCCGAGTTTTGCTAGAAGTTCATTGGAATTAATTAAGTGGAAATGTACCAAATGAACAGTCTCTATCATTCTTTCCAGAAAACTTCTAGGAAATTATCAGGAAATTATGGACACGTAAAATAAATGTCTAATCTGCTCTTGAGCATCAACATCAAACATTACCAATGTATGGTGCTCATATAAGATTATCATTATTACATATGATTCTTGTGTATACTTTCTCACAATCTAGTAGTCGTCTTGCATGTGCAGTTGTGTATTGGCCCGTCTTGTGTGAGTGGAGCATGTTAGTGTGTGTGTCTGTCTGTGTGTGTGCGCTGTTGGGGATGGTACCAAACTGTGTGTACTTGGCATGTCACTGGGGCCAGGTGCAGGGCTGGGTTGTAATCACGAGTATGGGTTCTGCTCAGGATAAACAGGGTCTCTTTCTCATCTCTCCAGGGGCCACCATTTCCTGGTACTCTTTGTAATGGGAGGAACACTACAGCACAACAGCAGAGAAGATCAAACAGTGGTCGTTCGCTGAGTCAGGGTTAAGAAAAACCACCAGTTGACTCTAAAAAACATGCGTGACTGACAGAGGTAAATCAACAGAACTGGGTACAAATCAAGAGGTAGCAAATCATGCAAAGCAGGCGTCGCAAGTGTCTTATGAAATAATTTTCTATTTGGAGCGACTGGTTTATATCTCGGCTATGTAACATTTAATAATTTCCTTGTTTTGTTTTTGTTCAGATCTGGCGTGAGTAACATTTCCTTTGACTTTTTATTTCCACAATACAACATGTTTTGGTGTTTGTTTCTTTTGCAACTACAGGACTGCAAAACTGTTAGATATGATCTGATTCAGTATGTCTGACCTTGTTTTCAATCCTTCATCTAACCTCAGAGCACAAAAGTCTTTATTTTTTCTCTCCAGAATTCCCCCTTCAGCCAGTGATAACCTGCTGTCCATCCCCACCCCCTCCCTCTGCCTTGTGGGGCAGGAAGCGGAGCAGCTCAGACGTACTGTACAGTCCCTCGCGTCTGGGCCGGAACCAGGATGTGTTGCTAGGCGCAGGGATGATTGTGTCAGCACTTGCTGGCCGCTTCGTTTCCTTACAGGTGATCTCCTGAATGGACAATGACAGATATACGTTTCCTGCTATTTTTCGCTTCTGCAGGAGGGGATCAGAAAAACACGGGATGGGGCCACCTCCGCGAGCAAGTAAGCAGGGTCCCAAAGTTAGCAAAGCTTCAGACCGGGTGAGACAAAGACACATTCAGCCGGTCAGTCACAAGACCTCATGGTGACCCTGTGACCTCAGACTGGAGGTGGTTGTAGGGTTCAGTAAGTGGTGGCTACAAATCTGGGAGATGGGGGGTGGATGATGAGGAAATATTGAGGAAGCCACTCTTGATTTCTGACGCATTGAATGAACTTTGATGGGTAGAAGGTCGAGGAGGATGAGAGGGTGATGGTGTGGCAGGAGGAGGACAGGGAGGGGGAGCGGGCGATGGCGTGTGGCAGGATAGCTGAGGTCGTTCTTTTGATTTATGATTTTTCAACTTTTTCTAACTGTGGAGACTGCAGAGTATATGCACGGCAAGGGAGGGGAAGGGGGAGAGGGGATGGGAAGTGAAGGAGGGATGCAGCGGGGCACTGAAGTGGAGGGGTGGTCACGCTCTTTTGATTTATGACTGGGGTGATTAATGCCCAAGGATATTACCCCTTCGGAAAAAGTGCTGGGCCCTTGACTGAAGTTGTGTTTTGCTACATGTCTGACAGGCAGGAGCGATTTGGCCTCCTTTTGTTTTGTGATGACAATTTGAAGAGGGGTCATCTCTTGTTCCAGAGTCAGGAAATATCTTTCTGATCGATTTATAATGAGCATTAACCAGTAGGAGTAAACTGATCAAGATGACATTTTACTGAAGAAAGACATCCGTTTCATCATGTTACTATCATCAGTGGTAAAAATGTGTTACATTGTTTTGGTGAGATTAGCAGTAAATTTGCTGTTAAAAGGAAATTACATAACACCTTAACCTGTCTAAAATGCTCCCTACAATGATATCATGTATATTACTGAAAGGCTGTGCCTTAAGAATAGTACAATTCATTGAAATTACATTAAATGCACAACGCACAGCAAAATATAAACAGTTTGCTATATATAAACAGTTTCCTCTCATTCACAGTCTCTAAACACTGCAGCTTTAGGGCTAGACAGTCAGTCGACAGTCTGAAAATACATACAATGCAACGAATCTTAGGATTACTTGTCTTAGTATGATAACCATGATACTTGTCTCTCTATGTAGTGGTCAAATACAGCTGTGTTTCATGAACTTCTCTGACCAAGTTTACCCTTCAGGTAATCTTCAGAGATGTTCATTAATTCTGTATAATCATTTATGTACTTGTTTTATGTGCATGTGTTTGTGTACTTATCCCCTGCAGAGCAACGCACAGACACAGGAGGAGGTGACAGGAAACACTAAGGTCAGCCATGGTCTGGGACCTCTGCTCAGTCATCTTGTTTTTAGAAGACATAAATCACACGAAATCCACCGGTTCCTCTCCTCTTCAAAGGCCTTTGTTTTACAGCCTCGGCACAGAGGTTATCAGCAGGGCAGCAGCAATAGTGTGTATAATAGACCTACTTACACTGCCTGATAAGATGCATTGAGAGTCTGTGACTCTCACTTTAGGCTGTCAATAAAACCAGGGAATCGGTGTGTTTTTTCAGGCTTTGAATTATATCACATCAACGTGACAGTGGCACCATTTTTCGACGCAGACTTGTCTGCCAATATAAACCGTGGAAGAATTGTTTGGGTTCCTGTCTGTGGGTTTCTACGACTGACCCTGTCTGGGTGATTAAATGGCTCTGTGCTGCAGGTTTCAGTGCCATCATCCCTGGCTAGAAGGTTATACACACAGCCGTGTACAGTAGATATTGATGTCGTCAATAAAAGTGTCTTGGAGTTATGTCAGCCGACTAGATGCTCCAAGGTTAAGCGGTGTTAAGCACACCTTCTCCTCCTCGTTAGACACTGTTTGTTTCACTGTCAATCACACCATATGTCAGCTTCTTTTGTGTTTGTTTGTTCACTCGCAATGACAACTTTTCTTGCTCCCACCGCTGTGCGCCCTCCTCCCCACTACAACACACACATCTAATCGTAGGTCACCCTCATGGTTCTGCGTGCGTTGAACCAAGGAGGGCTGGTGGGGAGGAGGGGTTGGGTTGGGGGCATGGGCTATCGCTAATCACTAACACTATGGCTAACGGTAGTGCTGTGGAAGCAGTAGCCTTGCAGCCGTGTGATCTCCAGCTAACCTTGCCCACGGGCCTCTTTTGTCTGCACGCCGCACACGGCTGGCTCCATCCTCTCTCTGTTATTGAGCTGGTTGTGGGGGGGGGATTAATCAATGGCGAATCGCTGGCACTGTTCTCAGGACAGTGACCGAAGCCCAGTCTGTTGGCCCCCTTTGCCTCCCTTCCGCCAAACTCCCTCCTTTCTCCTGCCTCCCTCAACCGGTCCTCTACCCCTCAGTCACCGCCCCCCAACCCCTCCTGTCTGATTGACACTTGAAAGGTGGCCGAGGACGGGGCCGGAGGCGATGTTCCACGCTCTGGAACCCTCCGTGCAGGGGAACAGCTGGTGACATCTGCAGAGAGGCCCACAAAAGGCAGTTGAAAGCGTGCAATCGCGCCCCCTCCTTCTCTTCTTCCCTTGTCTCCCTCACTCTCTCCTTCTCTGCCTCCCCCTCTCACCCTCTGTCTCTCTAACCCTGCTCGTTCTTTCTCTTTCATTCTCTCTGCTCCTGTCTCACCCTCTCTCTCTGCCTCAGATGTCCCCTCTATCTCCTAAGAGCTGGCCTTTTTGTCTAAAGCAGTGATACAGGCACCCAAGTGCCTTTGAAAAGCATCCTTTAAACTTGAAGAGCTTACGCTGGAGCATGTGTGTCTGTGCAAAAAGAAAGAGGGGGGACAGAGAGAAAAAGGGGAAAAGGGGTGGTTGCAGAAAGTGAACGCCTGTATGTTGTACAACAGCAAAAGAGAAACACTTTTCTCTCTTTTAAATAAACTCCCTCTAGTCATTTCATTTATTTATCTGTCTGCTTCTTCACTGAGAATTCACCCGGAGTCTCTGTGTTTGATCTTCTTACATGGAAAACTATCGGCTGTATTGATATCCACGCGCACACGCCCAGTTAAAAGCTGCCTTTTAAGAGGCCCCATTGTCCCTGTTCAATGGCATTACCCTGGCTCAGCTCACAGTGAGTGCTTGGGAAGCGGAAGGGGGTATCGACTCCCGTTAAAAGAATCCAAACGCGTTCACTGACGAGACACACATCGCCCACAGGAATGTCAAACTTCCGACCCATTCCCCGCTCCCTCCCTTTCCATCTTTCTCTGTCATCACTCCATTTCTCTGTCCTAGAGTCAAAGGCTAACTCTGTCCTCTAGATAGTGTTTTTGAGATTTTTCTCTGTATGGAGGTAATCATTTTAAAATTCATGTATAAACTTTTTGTTGGACTAAATTCCTGCATAGTGGCTGTCATATGCGTTGGAACAATTTGGTGTATCTGTACATTTTCACATCATTAGCAAAACAAATTCCCCCAAAAAGTTGACTGGCTTTTCCACCCGGCCACACCCCACACTTCCTCCCTCTTCCTCCTCCTCCCTCCATCTCCACCTCCTATCCTTCTCTAAGAATGTAAAGGAGCGGTCAAAAGGTCGGCGTGCTCCAGGTATCAATATTTCAGAGCTGTGTGAATCCCTCCTTTCAGGGAGCCGGCCTCGCTGACTGAAGGTATCTTCAGGACCCAGGAGCCGGCTGACGGATGAGCACAAAGCACCCGTCAAGCTCTGAGCAGCGCCGCAGCTAGCACGGTCCGCGTTATGTGTGTGTTTGTGTGCGTGTGAGCGTGTATTGTGTGTGTGTGTAAACGGAAGGCTTGGGCAGCTCCCCCACGGTCTCCTTTGTTGGACTAACCTGCTGTTTGAATGGAGTGGGAGCTGTGAGTGACAGAGGAAAGTGTAGCTGGCGGTAAAGTGAGATATTGACCTCTCAATCGCCATGGAGGGTAAGCGGGGGGAGTAAAGCGGTCAACGCTTGTGTGTAAATGTACAGCATGCATCTGTGAAAGGTGTGTGGAGCCTTTAAATAAGTCGATCAAGAAGGGAAACTGGGAAGTATAGATGTCTTTGAATAGATGCTTGTGTGTGCATAAAACTTGTCTCTGAGTGTTTGAAAGTGAACTGTTCCTGTCAGGTGAAGTGACATCCAGGTAGCTGGCCTAGCCGCTCAGTAACATGAAACAAGATTCCCCCCAAATGATAATATTCAGTTTCAGCTCTGCCAGCGCGTCCTGTCTGCCCCTGTCCAGAGCCCCTCCAAGACAAAGGGGGAAGGAGCCTGGCGGGGGAACAGTAGCTTCTTGTTATTATGACATGTGGTAACATGAACTCCTTGGAAGACTTCTCCTGTCATCCTGGCCTGAGGTCCTCTTTATTCCACAGGCAGGGGATGTAGAGGTCACGACCTCCTGGACAGATTATGTTGGAACATGCCGCACTGTGTTGAAACTGACCTGAATAAGTTTATTGGCTAAGCCGGCGACGGCCCTTTGTGCGGACTCCCTTGGGAGGCTGAATACAGATTAGTCCATGGATTGACTATTCATATCAGATTGTACTCAGTTTAATCTCACATCACACTTCTCACTGTCTTTACTTTGGCTTGAGGAATTCTTGCACTAAAATCAGAGGATGACATCATTTCAAATCCCATTTGCAGATTTATTTTTGTTTGGCTTGTTTCTGTTTTATCAGTGGCGTATTATGTCAAGCTTTTAATTATCACCTGAAAAAGCAAAACTATTATAAACATTATTGATAAATTCAGTGTCTCTAAGTCACTATGGCGTCTTAATGATCAACTGCAACACCTCCTGCAATTAACAGTTGATTACTGGCACCTGTTGGAAACCCAGTAAAAAACCCTCAAACAATGCTCACTTAAAGCATGTCTGCATGCAGCAGACACTGCAGCCATCTCTGTCTTCTCTTTCCCCTCTTTCCCTCACCCATATATGTGTTTGAAATGTTGGAGTTCAAAATTTAAAAAAAGTTAATCAGATGAATCCCATTTGTTTTATACACATAATTTGGTGATATAAGGGGACAAAACATGCATTTGTTTAGATGTTTATTTGAGTCATAAAACACGTGACACTTGTTTTTTCCTACAGGTCAGTCTGCGAGACAAAAAGTGTCAGTAACACTTGGCCTCTGACAGAATCCTGCTATTTTTAAAGTCTTGTTTGTTGCACTATTAATATTCTCACTCTGTAGTCTGTGGCGGGGTTCAAAGGCGCACGCCACGGTGTAGGAGATGACAAGTCTGCTGTGGCACTGAGCGAGCCAAAAGAGTGACAGCAACGTGGCCGCTCTCTCTTGTTAACGAAATAAATAAATGTGCTCTAAAAAGCCAATAAGCGGCAGGCGGGAAGCGGAGCCAAGGATCGCTGCGTCAAAAACAACCGCTCCAGCCATTAATCTCTCTAACTCTCTTAGCCCCCCTTCTCACTTTCTCTCTCTCTCTCCTCTGAGAGAATTACTGCCATAGATGTATAATTCACGGTGGTTTGGCTTTAGAAGGCAGCGGTTCTGTTGGAAAACACGGTGACAGCCAAGTTAGCGCACCCTCTCATTCAACTCAGCCACCTGTTCACAGGGGAGGGGGCAGAGAGAGACGCTTGATTTATATTTCATCTTTCCTCCTAGTCTAATGACTTTGTTGCACAGTCGGGGCTGGAAATCGTCTCATGTATTAAAGATGACAACTTAAAGGAATCCTAAAGCCCTGACATGATTGAGCACTTAGGCAGACACTTTTGGTTGTAGTTTAGATTGCTTGTGTCAAGTTTAACTTGTCAGCTTCGTATTCCCAAGACCAACTCATCATTTCAAGTCCAATCAGTGTCATCAAGTTTAAAAGAATGGCAAAACTTTGTGCATTTATGTGTATTCAACTCTAATGAACATTTTGGCAGCCTTCCCAGTCTCTCTCTGCTAATAGTAGTTTTCATTCAAACAATATTATTTCTTCCTCAATCAAGAAAACTTGGGACACATTTTTGTGATGAAGCGTATACTGTGTATTTGTTTGTGGATGTTTGTGTACCTGTGTCAGTGTAGCTGTACACGTGCATGCCCATGTCAGTGCCATTTATTAGCATGGCGTGATTTTTGGAGGTGAAGAGGAATAACAAGTTAGGGCTTTGGCAGCCACACACTCTCGCCCATCTGCGCAGTCCCTGCATCAGTCTCAGGGTTTCCTCGCCGATGATGAGGGCTGTCAGGGGCTTTTTAACCTCCTAACTGCTGCTCCCCACCAGCCCTAATCACACATTAATGACATCAGGAGGACCCCGGGGCTGGCCGTGTTGCTGCCTGCGCAGACAGAGTACTGATGAAGAGGACAATTACCAACCAGCAAATAGCATAACCTCCACTGATCTGTACAGGGGTTATGGGCTATTAGCGCGGAGGTTACGCTCAAAAGATACAGCCGAGGCTTAAGGAAGGATCTGGTGCTGAGAGTAATTGGCGAGGTGTGTGTGTGTGTCTGTGTGCATGTGTGTGTTGGGGTCGTGTATAAGGGGGTTAGGTTTTATTATTCTTACTGAAAAGCAGTTTTTAGTCATTGTGTCCATCTTTTATTTTTGCATTTCTTCCTGGATCTGTGGCCAAAGTCTCACCTTTGACAAACAAGTGTGTGATTAGTGATTACTATGCACAGGAAGTCTAGCTGTGAAGCACCTCTGAGTAGGAAAACTATTCATATTTCATCAAAATGTGTTTGATTTCTGCCAGACACACACACACACACACACATGCACGCACACTTGCCCCTTCATACACACACACACACACACATTCACGCTGCGCTCTCAGTCCTGTCCGTTTCCTTGCTTGGAGATGAGTGAGAGTGTTTGTATGAAATATTAACAGGCCATTTGCTCCTCTGCTCCTCTGTTTGAGGGCTGGATGTTGGCCCTGTGTCTCTGGTCCCTCTTTGAGGCCATCTGTTGGGTACGGGCATCAGGGAGTTTTCCGGGAGGGGGCCCTGTCACCCAGGCAGGCCAGCCCAGAAAGCAGCACCGCCCAGGGGATCGATATACCCGACCTGCTGGGTGACGGAGCATCAAAGCTCTCCAACCTGCCAGATCACTGTACATGCTACAAGGGCCACTGATATGTAAACGCTACTGCTTACCATCAGGCCCTTGGGGAGCTGCCGCAGTCTTTGTGCCTCTTCTGAGGGGCTGTTTTCAGTGCAGTTTATGTGCTATTTATGTTAACCTTTGTAGAACGGCAGTTTGGTCACAGAGCCCTTGACAAAATGCCCAGGATCCCTTTGGAGAGGTTTTCTTTTCCTTTAAAGGCGGTTTCTCTTGTTTGAAAAACCACTTAGATAATTTTTTTATTCTCTCCCAATTTTTTTTTTTATATTAAGTTTAAATTAAGAGTTCATTTTAGAATTATGGTGGAGTTGTGGCAAGCTTTAAGATGACAAATCAATCATCTGCAGTGTAAAGATACGTAACACCACCATCTTTTCTCTAACAACTGGCATTAAACTAAAAACTAATGACAAAGGCGTGATAATAATTATGGCCACTGTGTTTTCTTCCCATACAGTCATTGTAGCATTTCATAGAGACACTTTCCTCTGATGACATCAATCAAATACGCTGTGGACAATCTGTGTGTGGGGGGTGGGGGGTGGGTGGGTGTTGTGTGTGTGTTTGTTTGTTGACATTTGATGTCCTTGTTTTGGGTAATGGATTTGTCCCTGGCAGAGAGAGGGGCTGGGCCAGAGGCAGTCTTATGAGGCCCCTGGGTTAAGGAGGCTGCATTAGCCCACTGCTAACTGATTACTGATCAGACAGCTGGTGCACACACACACACACACACATGCACAGACATGCCTGCGTGCATACATATGTGCATACATACATGCATGTGCACATGCACTCGTAACTGCGCTATTATCGTAATTAAATGCTCCTGAAATGAAAACGCACTAATGTAAATGGTCAGAAACAAACAATGAAAAGTAATTGTATGAGGATTTAAGAAGCCCTGGTGTTATTTCTTTACATAGTAATGCTGGTAAAAAACAAAAAAAATTTGTTGATCATTTACTTATTCTAACTGGCATTAAATGCATTGCATGACCTAAATAAGCCCTATATGAAAGCCCTGCAGCAGGATATGATATAGAGCAAAGATTATATTTGTAATATAAAGAGATGGATTAGCATTAGCATGGGGGTATCATCATTACACTCTGCATTCCAGACCAACACTGGCCTGTTGGAGTCTCACGCACACACACACACACACATAACACCAGAACTTGTTTTAGCCATGTAGCATGCACGCATACACACACTCTCTCTCAGCCAAACACACCACGTCTTGGCCCATCTCTGGTTGGCCGGTGTGTGCCAGGACACCGGTGCCATGATTATCCATGTGTGACGCTGGTAGCACCTGGGGCCCTCACAATAAAAATACAGCCATCATCAGAGGTCTTATTCACAGACCAGCACACCGTCACCGTTACCTCTCAAACACAGGAGCGACCGCTATGATCCTCTGGCCTCCATCTCTGAGTTCAAACAGCACCTGATCTGTGCTTCACCGATAGTAAAATAACACTCGATGATTTTTATGTCAAGAAATACAGAATCTAAAATCTGTCTTTGCTTAAACATAAGGTTCTGTTTTGTTGTGGACTAAAATTTTCACCAAATCTAAACTCACACAGTCAGTGTTATGGCTTTAGGGCCAAGGATTTGAAAAACTCTTTATCCATAAAGACAGCATCCTATTACTGCGCACTATGAACTACATTAAAGAGGCTGGATAGCCAAAGCACTAAAGCCACAAATGGCTCATGGAAGTGTGACACAACGGAGAAGAATAGATTTGATAGTGTGTTAATGGACGATTTTAGTGTCGGATTACACCCCATGGGAGCAGCTATACTCTATAGTGTATGCTCACAATAAGGCTCAAAGGCACTCTCTCTCGCTCTCTCTCTCTCTCTCTCTCTCTCTCACTCAAACATACACACAAATATTTTGTTGCAAAAAAAGTGGAATACAATTTTTAAAATTTGGATTGGACTTAATTTCTAAAGAGATTTGTGTACGTCAAGGTTTGGTTAGTAGAAAGGGAGGGATAAATACTAAAACTGTGTCTACATAATTGTCTGTGCGTGTGTGTGTGTGTGTGAGAGAGAGAGAGAGAGAGAGAGAGAGAGAGAGAGAGACCGTATGTAATGGTTAAATAAGGCAGATTGAAGTGTTAACATCATTATTGCACATTTCCTCCCATGAAATAAAGCATTGTTTCCTCTGTTGCCATCACAATGGGAATACCATAATCCCAGATTAAAAAGGATGGGTTAGCGGACACACAGCAACACACAATGAGCCTTTTGTGTTTGTGTGTTTGTGTGTGTGTGTGTTTGTGTGTTTATATGTGTGTAAAGCACTATTGTTTACTGTACAGTTTAAACACCTGCGGGAGGGGGAGAAATGTTCCCATGCATGCACTTCAGCACCAACGGCATCCTCAAATGTGGACACAAAACAGCAACAGAAGTATCATATGCCGTTTTAATAAAATGATTTGTGACATGAGAGAGCTGAAAGTTGTCTCATTTTCCTGGCAATGTGTAAATTTCTTATGACTTGAATATTTCTACTCGCACAGCCTACAAATACACTATTAAATATCCAAAGACTGAGCAGATTCAGTTTTATTCAGTATCATTCTCCATATCCGCTCCATATTTTAGAGATTTTACTTAACCGGGTCCGTATGGGGTCTCCCAGGCCGTGTGCAGGGGCTAAGGCCCCCTCTAAAACTCTCATAGTTCTTGGTCAGTCATGCAAGAGAATCCGTGGGTCACAGAGCCGGCTGCAAAAAACAGCTCACAAGTTGCTCACTGTGACAGATGTCCTCTGAAAGATTTCTCCATCTCGTTCTCCCCCCTCCTACCCTCTCCACCTCCGTCACCCATCCCTCCCACCCGATTCTCTCAGTGCTTCTAAGCTGGGAGAGAGCAGCGAGAGGTGATCCCGGCCTGCTTAACCTACTTCCCAAGACCTTGCTCTTAAAATGGGTTGTGCGTGAATGTGTGTGTGTGTGTATTCATCAGGATAAAATCTCAATACTTGTCTGAACGCTGGTATTTGTGCCTGCAAATGGCACTCCTGCACTTTGACGTCATGCGATCTTTCACTCAGTGAAAGTCAGTCACCACAGTATGGAGTCACATAAAGTGTGTAATGGAAAGGAGCTCTTCTCACTGAACTCAGGGATGTAAATGTTATAATTTATATTTTAAATTAAATGTTAAATGTTATAATTTATATTTTTGACAAAGAGTAGTCAGTTATGAATTGCTTATCAACTTATATTGTTTGAGTACAACAGTAACAACAACAATAACAAATAAAATAAAAAGGGGTTTTCTGTAGGTTAAATGGTGTCTTGCACCAGAGGTTCTCGGCCTGGGGTTTCAAACTCTGCAGGGGATCACAAGCATATTTATTGGTGAGGTTGATGATAATGATGATGATGATCTTTAGAGCTAAACTCTTGGTTGATTATTCAAATAAATGAATCTGCAACTTTGAAAATGTATTAATTGTTTAAGTAATTTATCAATCACAAATGTCAGACATTCTCTGGTTCCAGCTTCTCAATTGTGAGGATTTGCTGCTTTTCCTTGTCTTATGTGACAGGAATTTGAGTATCTTTGGGTTTTGGCTGTTGGTTGGACAAAACAAGCAATTTGAAGACGTCACCTTGGGCGTTAGGAAATAATGACTTACTATTAATGAAAACAATTGTTAGATGCAGCCCTAATGTCAATTCATATTACTACCAAGCAAACTTATCACAACAATTTTTACTGAAGATACTGAATTTTCATTGAGTCGAAATCACATAAAACAACTTGAAAAAGGAAGTTCCATCTTTTCTCTCACTGTCTGCAGCTTTAAGGCGTTGCGATCCAAAAAATGTTCATTGCTATTTGAAGAGTATTTCAAGTATTTCTTCTGTTATAATTATTTTTATAGTCATATAACGACAGTGTCATGAAAGTGTTTCAATAGTTTAAACAGGGCAGAAAAAAAAACTTTAAAACATTTCTAAATGAACAAAAATCAATAATACCAATTTGATACATACAAAATGTTTATTTTTCCCTTTCTATGACTTATATCAGTGCAGTATTTAGGTGTGTTTAGGTGTGTGGTTTTATTCTCCAGTGCTCCACTGCATATGGAGTACAAAGCTAAGAAAGAACAAAAAATGACATTAAGGATCATTTAAGAATAATTAGTGTAATGAAATGTTCTAAAAGTCTTGTCAGTAGTGAAACAGGTTGCTATGTAGAACCAGTTTTCATAAAGAGCTTGGATCTGTAAAGCTAAAGTCACCACTCAGACACAACATCCCCATCACAAAGGTTGGATTAGGGACCTTGCAGTAACTAACTCTTCCATGTAATTTGCAGTGAGACAAAGATCAATCAGTCAGATGAAGGGAGGGAGTCTTTACATAAAGTGAAATTAAACAGAGGGAGGGAGCAGTGAAGGGAGGAGGGAGTCTCTTAAATAAAGAGAAATTAAACAGATGAAGGGGATGGTGTCTTTAAATACCGCTCAGCCACTGTACGGCGTCCCTCATCCTTTAATGTAATGAGAAGAGGCGGAATAAAAGGCTTGGCCCTAGGATGAAAAGGTGATGGCGTTTTTTATTCTTCTGGGGTTTTTTTTTCCTGAGCGGTGAAAGCCTTATCCTAATGTAGATTAGATGTTAAATTTGACAGAAGGGTGAAGCTTTGGTTAGAGTCTGTTCACCTCATTTCACTTGGCCTGGCCGAGGGTGACAGGAGATTGTATGATGTTCTGATAAAGTAGAAAGGAAAAAGAAAAAGAAAGGAGGGTGTGTGTGCAATATGACTAAACTCTTGGTCTTGTTCCTGTATGGGCTTCCAAAAAGTGTGCCTTTGTGTCATTTCCAGAGACTGGTTAAAAAGAGAAAATGGTGCTTTAATATGTCACAAAGTGGCAAAGACATACTATACATGTAACACACATGTACACACACAGACACACTCCCTGCCACACACACTTTGAATGTACACTTTAAGTGTATTGTAATGTCTGTTCGTCTCCCCTGCACTGAATTTGAGGATAAATATCATTTGTTGGTCAAGCAGGTCATTAGTGAGTGACAGAGAAGAAAAAAATATGTGTGTGTGTGTGTGTGTGTGTGTGTGTGTGTGTGTGTGTGTGTGTGTGTGTGTGTGTGTGTGTGTGTGTGCATTTTCTCTGTAATAATAATCCCTATGAAATCCAGATTTCTCAATCCGGTAGCTCAAGCTGACACTTTAAATAAAATCATTCTAATCCCACATGGTAAGAGAAATGAAAATGAGGAGATTAACACGGAGGGAGGGTGGGGGTGGCGCCTTTCTCTCCCTCTGTCTCTTGCACTCACCTCTCTCTCTCTCTCTCTCTCTCTCTCTCTCTCTCTCTCTCTCTCTCTCATCCTTGAACCCCTGTTGCTTCCTCCATTGAGACTGCCACCTTTTCCATCATGCTATATCTATCTATATCAATAGATAGATAGATAGATAGATAGATAGATAGATAGATAGATAGATAGATAGATAGATAGATAGATAGATAGATAGATAGATAGATAGATAGATAGATAGATAGATAGATAGATAGATAGATAGAGTTTATGGCAGGTGAGGAGTTTTTAGCCCACAATTTTTGTGGAACATAAAGATAGTGTCCGCTGGAATGTGTGTGTGTGTGTGTGTGTATGTGTGTGTGTGTGTTTCGTGTTCTTATATCCTGGTGGGGACTTTAACCTGAATGCACACTAACCCATGGGGACTTGTGTCACCGTGGGGACAAAAATTGAGGTCCATGGGAAGAGACTGCTTTTTGAGGGTTGCAACTTGGTTTTAGGGTACAGGTTACAATTATGTTAAGGTTTGGGTAAGGGTAAGGGTTAAGGTTAGACAGTTAGTTGTGATGGTTAAGGTTAGGGTAAGGGGCAAGGGAAAGCATTATGTCAATGACATAATGCCTACAGGGATAGTGAAACAAACATGTGTGTTTGCATGTGTGTGTGTTCTACCAGGGGAATACAATAATTGGAAACTGGCAGGACCACTGATCCAATCAGATGATGGGGAATGATCTCTCTTTCTTTCTTTCGTCATACCCCCCTAAAAACACACACACACACTCCTGGTTCATTCACTCACACATATAAATTCATGAATGGGTGGAGTTTGAATGTGTTGGGATTTTAAAGTGTTTTGCATTCACACTAAACCCACGCTTTTCTTCCCTATCACTCTATGGAGAAAAAGATAAAATATACCTGTTGCAGGTAAAACAGGAAACAGACATCACAACACAAACAATTATTTCCTCTACCCTACAGAGATTTTTTTTTTTTTTTTTGTAGTCAGAAAAGAGCACCTATTGAATGACTGACTAAATACAGTACAGTGGACAACACACAGGTAGACTGCAATTAGAGTTGTGTCGAAAGGTAATCCTTCCAATTTTATGTAACTGACATCAGAACAGTTTTCTTCTTTCTTTCGCTAATTTATGCTGCAATTAAAAGAAAAACAATAAATTAGATTCAATAATGGATGGAGAAACAAGACCCAAGGACTGTAAAGAAGAGAGCTAGAGGTAAGAGAACTTTGCATATTTAATAAGTTTTTCAGCCCCACTCATTTTGACTTACATTACCATCAAAAAATTAAATATGCTACCAACCTCTGCTTAATACCTCAAAAAACAAAAACACTAATGCATGGGATTGTGTGGGCTTTTTAAAAAACATAAAAAATCCTTTTATGTGTCTGAGCTTCAAACAAGCCGAACTTCAGGCTTCCGGCCTTGTCCCACATGTAACAGGATAAGTAAGTGTGACAAACTTGAAGAACCAACAATGCACATGAATAATTCCAGTTTACCACAATTTGGATCCTATTTTTGTAATTATGACCAACATGTTAATTGCTGAGATCTGCGAACACAGCAGCATTGCTAAAAAAAAGTCAGACGCAGCAAGGAACATAAGCAGTGCGATGATTAGGCAAATGTTAAACAAACCCCTAGGTTGGCTAAACTTATTTGCAAGAGAAAATTAAAGGGGACAGTAAAATTATAACCCAAACTGTCTACTGTAAACATCCATCACAGTTTAGGGACCAAATTTCTGGTTCAATTTTGGACTCGCATACTTGCTGTAGCTGTGTGCGTACATAGTTTTCCTGTGCAATGAGGCGTTATTATTGACATTTTGGCAGCGCTCACTTTTATTTTTACCTTTAAAGCGGCTATAATTCATATTTTTATATTAATAATGGATAAAATAACTGGCATCCTCATACAACGGTTCGTATGATATCTTACGGAATTTTATGCACCATTTTTCATGCATAAACCTACAATGTCCAGCAACCGGCGACAGGCATATCAGACCTTTGTCGTCATGGTAACAATAAACACGTCGTTAACGTTGTGAAACGGTTGTAGTTTGGTTAGGTTTAGGCACCAAAACTACTTGATTAGGTTTAGGAAAAGATCACGGTTTGGGTTAAAACAAGTGAGTTAGTAACTCACAGTAAGTCACGTGACATAAATCACATAAATCACTTGATTTACCTCACGTGACTTACATGATTTACGTATTTAGGTTACATAACTTACGTACAGCTACGTATGTAACTTAAAATAAATAAGCATAACTTAAAATAAGACAATATTGACTTTTGGTTTCACACAGAACACGAACCCCAGTCTCCCAGGTGGCAGTCCTGTGTTTGACCCATCCATCCACCCTGTCCACCTCTGTACACTGACTTTGATGTGCTTTATACATACTCCTTTCATTCCGTCATAATTACTGAGGCCGCTAGAGGTTGCCGCCTAATAATAAATGTAACTGCCTTGTGGCTCCAGATTTAATGGGTTACATAAGAATTATAGTGCATTACTTTTCGTCGGTATAACCACTAAAAGTGAATAAGAACAGCCTGAATAACTACATGTATATGCAAGGGGTTGCTCGTAGTAACAAACCCACAGATAATGATCAACTGACTTTGCAGTTCCCCTCAGCTCTATGGGGCGTTTTAGCTTCTTTTAGCTCATTGATTTTGTTTTATAGCCCGTAACTTTACAGTTTTGGTTCACTTCAAAAATCTGGCTGTACACAACCTGCCCTGCACCAAATGACAGAAATACAAAGTTAGCCACTATCTGGTGAACATGGTGGAGCATTTAGCAGCTAAAGAGCCAGATATTTCCCTCAGGAGTTGGTGGAGACCGAGACTTCAATGTGTCAGGTAGACACTAACACAACTCCAAACGAATGCTAATGTTGCTCCATGTCTGAATGATGTGTTAAGAAGACATTTTTTGCTAACACATTCGCCATATCAACTTGTTGACCAAAAAAATCCATTAATGTAGGTTTAAATGTAGGTTGCATGGTAAACTATTGGCTTGTTTACAACCTGTATGATCGTCTGACTGCTTGTGTTTTTTGCCCTATTAGACTTTATTGTAGCAATGTCGCTGTGATCGCTGATCTCAGCAAATATTTTCATGAATATTTCACTTTTCATTAAACTATAAATCAGGTCTTACTCTAGATGGCAACTTGTACTGGTGATGTTTGATAAATACAAGCTGGCATAC
Source organism: Siniperca chuatsi (assembly GCF_020085105.1). Taxonomy (NCBI): domain Eukaryota; kingdom Metazoa; phylum Chordata; class Actinopteri; order Centrarchiformes; family Sinipercidae; genus Siniperca; species Siniperca chuatsi. The sequence goes on from NC_058057.1 coordinate 15,285,135, forward strand.
ACACCCCATTACCCATAAAAAGCACAGCAAAAGGTCCTCAGTTTGGTTAGGGAACACTTCACAATCACTGTTTTTACTGCTTAATCCAGCTCTTGTCCTCATCTTTCCGGCTTCCTCCTCTCTTTATCTCTCCATCGCTACCTCTCTCTTTCGACCTTCCTCCGCTCTCTCTCGCTCTGTCACCTCACCTCCATCTCAGCTTTTCATTTAGACGTTTCCCTCCATGCCATATTTCTCTCCTCGCTTTTTTGTTAACCCTCTCCCACACACACTTTATCTCCATATGATTCATTTGCCCTCTCTCTATCTCTCTGACTGTCCTCGCAATCTCTCCCTCCATCTGCCCCCTCTATATCCATCTCTTAAGCACATCCTTTTTTCTCCTTCTCTCTTCCATCTCCAGCGCCATCCCTTCCTTTTAAAGGATAATCTTCAGCTAAGTAGACAGCACTTCGCTCTCTCTCGTTCCCTCTTAAGTGACCATCCGATAATCTCAGGATTCTCTGTTGAACCCCCACACAGAGGGAGAGTGGATGGATCAGAAAGCCCAGAATGGAAGTCCTAAACTGGGTCAAGAAAATGCCGGTGCCTGGGTCCTCTGGGGCTGATGGGACCAGAATGGGATGGAGAAAAGGCTGATGCCAAACAAAGTTGGAGAGAGACCATCAGAGCAGATGGACATCATCTCTCTCTCCTTTTATCTATCTATCTTGTTCGCTCTCTTCAAGGCTGCATGGCCTCGACTTTGAGATGGAAAGACAAAAAAATAAAAAAAGAACTGATCTTTTTGTTTAGAGTGCAGATACAAGAACATCCCTTGGCTGATATGGGGTTTGTTGTTAGGGTTTTTTCTCTCTGGACACACAAAAGAGGCTGAAAAGAGGGAGGGAAGATGCATTCACGTTGGTGGGGTCGGTTAAAGGACGTGACACTGGATGCACACACACGTGTCACACACACACACACACAAACACACATGCAGAGGTTGTGCTGATTGTACAAGATTAATCGTACCTCCTTACTGGAGAGAAAAAAAGCCCTTAGTCAGGTTACACACACACATACTTGTTTTTTCTTTCTTCCGCTGTCCTCTTTACGGGTCAGCGGGTGAATAAAGCCGCTGTCACTTTCCTTTGGGAGGCGTCAGTGACAGGCAGGCTGACCACAATAAACTTCCGCACAGGAAGAGGAGATTCCTGCAAGGAAAAGGCCAGGAGGATCAGGAACGGCCCAGGGCATCACTTGTCCTCTGGCTTAGCTAACAGCAGTGTGTATTCGTGTGTGTGTGTGAGGGAAGTTGGGGTTGGGGGTGAGTAATACAACCATCACTATGCCACTTAAACAAAATGACTGAATTGTAGAATTGTACTGTAGATACTGAAACAAAAGTGGTAACATTAATACTTACCCACTGGTCTATTATTTATAATTATAATACATGTCACAAAAATGCTAAAGTAAAAGCAGATTTAAAGTAATTTTGGCTAGTTTCCCTTATACTTTATACGATATGTTTATCTCAGGGTTAAAAGCAACAATCTGTGATACCACCCAGTGGCACTTTCTGCTCCATTACTAAAATGACAGAACTTAACACTTTTTTGTGCACAAGCCCCAAAATAAAATGGTTACTGTTCTTTAACCTCCTTGATTACATTCATGGTCCTGTTCTCTTCTGAGTGGTTACATTTGAGTTTACTATCAAAAAGTCGAAATTAGTGATACTGAGCCAAATTTACAGAGGCGCAAACATAGTGATAAGACTATGGCTGCGTTCTTATCGCCTAGTAGATCCCCCGGATGTCTGCAAGCATTGTCATTGTAACTAACGTTATCATTATTGATGTGACTATTTAAGTGGTTAAGTTACCTAAAAACAACAATGCTCAAATCTATAAATCTATAAATTAAATACTCCAATATCTCTAGGGAAATAAGCTGTTGTTGATCTTATAACCACTAGCAAGCTAAACTATATGTTGGTGTTGGTAAGTGTAAGGTTGACAACAACAGGGTGCACGAGACCTGGCATTAATTTTTTGCACCATAATTATCAAGGAGGACATAATATACATATTACATAATACTAATCTGTAAATAATTTGCATAATATTAACGTCTTCAGAATGATACCGTACATCTTATAAATGAATCAAATCACATTTATTCACAAGTTACACACATTTCAATAGAATAACTTTTGTAACGGTATCAGTTTTTGTTTCAATATTTTATTTCAGTAGTGTACAATTTCCACAGTGGCAACCGGTATCTAAGGTGTTTACGTTGTTGAAGTGATGTCTGCGTTGGTGATGTTCCGAATGGAGGAATTTTGTCGAGGGAAGTTCCCTTAACCGAATTTCTCTGAACAGGGACCAGGGAGTGCTGTTTATGTGCACTGTGGAACAGAACGCAGCTTAAGAGTCTACAGCCATGCTAGCGGCTCTGTGAGGTTGTGCTTAGGCACAACAGTGCTTTGTGTAATGTTTACCATTTTCACCATCTTAGTTTTAGCATGTTAGCATGCTAACATTTAGTGATTTACATAAAAGGACAATAAAAATTTTGACCTGATGATGGCACTAGATGAACGGTTAGGGGATCAAAGTTATTACAGTTCATCCTGAAGGGGACATGAATATCTGTACTAAAGTTCATGGCAATCCCATCAAATAGTGGAGATATTTCACATGCGCTTTCAAACGATGTATGGTTTGACAAGGTTGAGTGAGGATTTAATAGATTCTATCATTAGCTGAAAAATGCAGTGTGATCATATAGAATAATTGAACTATCTGTGACTGAAGGAAGAAAACTGATGCGAATATATATTTTCATTTCCTCAAAAAGTGACTTTAGCAAAGGATGAAGAAAACTTTGTACATTCAGTCCAATCATGACTTTAATGAATAGAAGAATAAAAACTTGATCAGCCCAAGTTGTTCTTACTTGTGCATATGGTTTATTACAACACAACTCTGATATCAGAGAAGAAATCGGTACAAATGTGTACGTGCCATACCAATTCTTAAAGAAGCTTTACTTTGTTTCTGCTTATATCCTTCAACATCTTTTGCATTAAACAGGTCATATGACGAGGTATCAAGAATGGGGTCAGACTTAGTGTCTCCAAGTACCAGACAGAACCAGTTATTCACACGTGATATAAGGCGCAGGGATCATCTTCAAGGTCCTTCTAATCTCAACTACCGGATAACCCGCATCTCCCACACAAAGTTGGATAAGTATGAAGGCCTTTGAGGCCCCTCATGTTACCTAACTATGATACAGCAGAAACCATTCACATCTTCATACATAATGTACATTTCCTCATATCTAATAAATTTCTCTAGTACAGTTCATCAATTTCCACCACAGCAAACTATGGTTTGATCCCTACAAGAGATAATTGACAATTTACAGCACTTTTCAAGTAACCGCAGATACCACTTATACTAAAACCTCCACAGTATATTTTCAAGATGGTGAACTTCAGGTAATATAATTTGCAAGATAGGATACAACCACTTTGGATTTTCATTCTAGAGGAATTATCCTCTACACTGGATTTTTCCTTGGTTCCACAGGTTCTTTCCCTGCTGTGTTAAACACAAGCCGCACTTCCGTCCGAGACATTATTCTTAGAGCAGTTACTCATACCAACAGAACAAAAGGGACAGCGTCCTATTATGGGACTCTCCTCTGTCCTAACACTGGATCTCTACCGGCACAGGTGCCACTGCAGCTCATTTATAGCCAGGTTAGCCCATGGTTAAGGCATGGAGCTGTGGTGTGGCATTCACATACACACACATACAACGTACTGTAATCACTCCACATGCAGAAGAGAGAAAGAAGCTGCTTATGGGTGTACAAAAAGGAGATTACTCCACTGTCTCTTCTAGGAACTGCCCAGTGAGTTTGTTGGCTCAAGTCTGCACAATGTGTGTGCGTGTGTGTGTGTGAGAGAGTGTGAGAGAGAGAGAGAGAGAGAGAGAGAGAGAGAGAGAGAGTGAGAGAGTGTTTCTGGGTGGATATTTTAATTTTTTGTGGTTGTACCTCAAGGTACTGACCAGTGTGTATGAGTAAATATTGCCCCTTGACTGCTCCTTGATTGCTCGTGTATGTGTGTGTGTGTGTGTGGGGGGGGGGGTGAGTGAGTGTAACAGTGAGATCTTTTATCTGTATAACAATGATGCCACAAATAGGCACATGCCTCGCTATTCTTGTCCTCTCAAGGCTCCTCTGGCGTTTTGGTGGATGTACCGAGGCATACAAGGGGTTAGGGAGAGATTTGGACCTGTGTGTGTGTGTGTGTGTACGCCCACATGAAAATACATATTTCTGTGTGCTCGTGCCTGTATGTGCATGTGTTTTGTAGGTGACTAAAGGAGCAGTTTTCTTCCAAAATTAGAATTCCGACATGTAAAACATGTGTCTCCTTTCTCTTACAAAAAAGCTTTTCAAATTAAAACACACTGTTGCATATCAGTGAATTTATTGGCAATTCTGAGCCTTTTACTTAGAAATTAAATTTTAGAGGAGGTAATCATTTGTGTGGTTGCATGCCAAGCAACACACAGCAGGGTTATTCTTTTCCAAAGTGATTTTGTCTGGTTTTGTCTATGATAAAACCTTCAAGTGGAATGCCAAGAACCAAAAGCTGGGTGGGACTGTTTGCTTAGCTTCTCCCTCTGCAGCAGTAAAAATCAAGGGAAATAATCAGCAGATAACCCAACACTCCACGCATTCTTTATTCTTTGTTCACTTTTATGTCTCTGTTGGGTAGTGAGGGGGTTTAATGCTTTATTATGAGCCTGTACACTTGGCTCCTGTGGACCTCCTTTTCTTTCCAGAAACATTATACTTCCTCCAGAGGGGGTCATGACGGAAAGGTGCACCTTCTCAGCCAAATTCGGCACACCCTGAGGTAAATGGAGCGGAGGGAGCTGATTGGCCCAGAGCACCTGAACCAAGCCGGCACACGACAGGATGAGGGTGTTGGCATCCTCCAGTTAAACGCTTGCTTCCTGCTGTTTTGCTGTTCTCTTTCTCCTTTTTCTTTCTCTCATCCCACTCTTCAAGTAGGAAGTCATTGGAAATGGGGCAAAAAAAGAGTTGAATGAAGATGGGGAGGGGGGTTGTGTGTTGTTCCAAACAAGCAGAGCCCTGCCCAAACGTCCACTGCAACGGCTAATATTCCTATAGATAGATAACTTCGACAGAAGAGGAGGAGGAACAATGGCAGGGATGGGGTGAGAGATGAGCTGGAGGAAGGGAGGAGGGGAGATGAGGGCATGGTGGGGGGGTCTTCTCTAGGGTCGTGCTCAGAGGGCGTCGGGCAGCACGAGAGGCAGGATGTTATGGTTTATTCAGCCCAGGAGTGGGGGCGACGTGGACAAGGTGTGCCTTGCCCTCAGCACCAGCCTCAACATGATTTATAGCAGCGCTGGCAGACGCCTCTGTCCACGGGGAAGTCTTTGAAAATGCCGGGAGTGATTTGCATGAATGTAGGCCTGTGTATATACACAGTATGTACTTGAGTGTGCATGGCCTCACTTGTGTGTAGCCGTTTTGTGTGTGTATTCACTTGTGTACATGAGCACTTTATAGGCTGCTAGGTTTTTAACCTGTGGTTGAAGCATGTTCATGCATGGCCCAAGAGAGGATAGATGGTCAAGCTACCTTGATTAATCACAAGCTACACACACTAAATAAAAACGCCTGGATCCTATAGACAATGCACAGAACTGTAATCAAAATAGTGTGGCGAGTGGCACTAATTTAAAAATGAAATATATACGGTAATGGAAGAAGTATTCAGATCCATTACTTACGTAAAAGTAGCAATACCACACAGTAAATATACTCAATTACAAGTAAAGATCCTGCACCGAAAAGTACAAAAGGTTTTAATACTAAAATGTACTTAAAGTACTAGAAGTAAAAGTATAATGAAAATCATTTTAAGCTTGTTCAACTTTAAAATGTAAGTGTAAATGTAATCCCCTGCTGCCTTAAAAATGTGAGTTAACGGAACTCAGGTTAAATAATTAGTTCAAAGTTATCTTATGAGTTTTGAAAATGTAAAACCAACTGAGTTAAGTTAACTGACGTTTCATCAACTTAAAGGTCCAGTATGTAACATTTAGGAGCTATTGGCAGAAATGGATATTCAGTATTTTACTTTCTAGAGTTGAACACATGGAAAACATTAAACATATTACATTATTATAAATTATCTATTTGGTTTACCTTGAAAAAAGCTTGTTAATTTGTCATTTTGGTCTACTACTCCTAGATATTTCTATTTGTTTAAGTACCAGAGCGCACCTATAATGTTCGTGCGGGCAAGCACACGGTTAAGTTGTGGCTCATTTGGAGAGTTATGATAACTGCTGTTCCAACGGTGGAAAGTTTACATACAATAGTCAACTATAACTGACCACACGATCAAATGTTAGACTGACTTTATGAATAGTTTCATCGTGTTGAGAATATTACGTGGCAGTCAGCCAAACATCTAGCTAAGTAGTATTAGGCGATACCATGGATGTAGTAGGTTGTAATTAGCATGGCATTAAGCAAATTAGGCGAATAAACACAAATAGTTTGTGTTTCCAATGATTTAATTTACTTACTTGTGCCAAACAAATGAAGCCACATTCGAAACATCCATTCTGAGAAAACGTTGCAGTGCATGCAGAGGTCAAGCTCATCTAACTGGCTAGGCTATGAAAACGTAGCTAAGCAAGCTTTAATTTCCTGCAGGTGTTGTGAATGCAGCACAAGCTGGCCAAGTTTAAAAGGCTGGCTTTGTAATGTTTCTTCACAAATGCATCACAAATAAAGAAACCGTCAGAAGAGTGAACGATGAATGAAATGATGTTTTGCTGTTAACGTTAGCCAGCTATAGACTGCTGCTAAAGGCTACCGGCAGCTACCCCGGCAACTTTTAAAGTGGAATGTTTTCTTGCATGTTACTCAATGCAGGAGTTGACGCTGTGAATCAGTCAACATACCTTAAATGTCAATATGACAACTTCGACCATTCCATATGTTTCTATTGGCTCTCTGGCATGATATGCGCTATGCAACGTCAGGAAAAAAACTATTCATAAAATCTTACTTCCCACTTACTTCCATAGCATTTTTAATACTTTTGAAAGATTGATTTAAGACATTTTAATACCAATTAAGGCCTTATTTTTAGATTAATGAATTCAATGCCTTTTAAGACTTTTTAAGGATCCACGGGAACCCTGTATGTGTAAAGGGTTTAGGGACTAAATTTGATACTAGTCTCTATCGTGTTTAGGATTGTTTTCATTATTACATGTATTTCAGACACACAGCAAGTTTCCATCATCTCTGTTTTCTTCTAACAACAAAAAAAGGGTCTCTGGAGACTTTCAGACAATGCATGCTGGGAAGTCTGCTAATATACTTCTCATGTTTCTCTGAAAACATGAGAAGTTGAGTGAACTCTCAGCAGTACATTCATGCAACTCATGATTTCAAGTCAAAAGACTTAATGTCAGAATATTAATAAGTTCTGAAGTGGTCTGACAATAAAAACCAGAAATATGAATTAACTTGAAATTAATAAAATGTATATATTTACATTAAGTTAATGAGAAAAGATTAGTTGATTCCATTAAATTCCTGTATAATATTTTAGTGGTGTAAAATGTACAATATGTCCCCCTAATATGTAGCAGCGTACGAGTATAAAGTACTATAAAAGTAGCATAAAATAATATAAAAAAGGAAATACTCTAGTAAAGTACAAGTACTTTCTACCATTTTCAGTTTCATAGAGCTAAAGATTTCATTTTCAATCAACAAGTAACCAGAAAACAACGCTCTCCTCAATCTGTGTGTTTGTCTGAGTCTCTGTCTGTGTGTGTTTACAGGCCAATTATAACAGCGTTACCCTCCTCCCTCCTGACCTCCCCTGAGGCAGCCGAATCTCCTCTGGCCTGAAAGGTCAGCGAGAGGTCAAGAGAGGTCACCAGTTAAAGGCCCCTCTGGTGTGGAAGGCCTGCTGGGTGCCAGGCCCAAACATCCACACTGGGGATCAAAGGTTACACAGATACATAAACAGACAAAAGGGTGCCAACAGGTACAAGATGTGTGAATGTCAACTGCTGTAACAGGAGAGCAGACTGTTGCAGAGAGCTAAACTTATAACTGGAGACTAATGTCCATGGTGTGAGAGGCACTTTAAAGCTACTTAAGCCTTGTACATGTCACTTCATACCCTATAGATGCTTCTCTTTATAGCATTTGGGGAAGTGTAGAAAGGCTGAAGCACAGGTAACTGATCACTAATTACTCTTAACTGCCTCAGTCAGCTAGCGAAAGCTTTGAGAGAGAGAGAGTGAGTGTGTGTGTGCCTGTTAAACAACCATATAGTGTAGAAGCTATTAAAAACTCATTAACCTGTGTTTTATTTGAAGCCCCCTGCCCCACCCGTCCATCATACCCCTAATGTATTTTCCGTGAGGGTTATTTTTTTTCCTTCAGATTTAATTTAGCTACTCTTTGATTTTACGACTGGCCTCTGTTATTGCAGGATATCTTCTCCTTTCCTTGTAATTTTATTTTATGGCATGGAGTGAGTCGAGTACAATACGCCCCCCGGGGAGGACCACTTACCTCCACGCCAACAAATATAATTACTGCTGATCAGAGGAGCGAAAACAGACCGCCGCTTATCTGCCACAGCCCGTGTTTTTTTTAGCAGTATAGTCGCACTGGAGGATGATGGCTATGGAAATCTAAAAAGGAAAAACGCAGAGACGTGCACCTTGTATGTGTTAGAGCGCTTGCTGCTACACTCCATTGAAAAATGTGAAAATTCATGTTGCTTGTTTATGGACCAAAAATCCCTATACCAGAGAAAAACACGTAAGACATTATATGAATCACTGAAAACCATTCTTAAATTCGGCAGTCATTAAGTACCAAAAAATAACGTTCATTTTAATTAATGCACAACTTTCATAACTGTCAACCCGTCATTCCCTCAAGCGTCTAAGAAAATAGCCTGCACCGTGGGGCGGTAGCGAGCAATGGGCAAAATCTAGGTAAAAATTGGTCCACATGTCAAATTGATCCAATTAAGCGAACTCGTATGTATGCCGGATGTAGCCTACCGATGGAGCACACGTTGTCAAAAAAGAATTCAACTCATATCTACAAAATATGCAGCCCATGATCGGTCGCATTAAAATTGTGACATTACTGAACAGAGTTTGGCGTGGATTTAACCTCGTCTTGAAACGCACTCAAAGCACCCGGAGAACCAGCTGCGACCGTGGCCTTGCACCGAATAAAATAGGCTAAGTTGCCGCCAGAAGTAAACAGCTAAAGTCCTTTCGTGTTTACCAAGTAAAGTCCTCTGCTCCATGTTGACAGGTGAGAGATCATAGGAGCAAAGTTGGTCCCCTCCCAATGGAGCTGCCAGCCTGACTGTGTAACCCCCAAGAAATGGTGTGTGTGTGTGTGTGTGTGTGTGTGTGTGTGTCAGACAGAGGGAGAGATAAACAGGGAGAGTTGCTGAAGGGGCTCTTTGACTTTGAGCGCATAAGCCCTTATTTCATGGTGCCATTGTTTGTTTTAAGGACGTCAGGCTTAATACAGTTCCAGGCGATTTCCCAGCATGTCTGTCCGCCCAAGCACCTCCAAGGCGCTCTGTGTGTGTGTGTGTGTGTCTGTGCTGTCCGTGCTCACACGTGCGCGCGCGCCCTTCATTCCTGTTGACTTTAGCCTAACCCCTTTCATAGGCAGTGATTCTAAATATGTGTATACTTTCAAGGTTGTTCGTAAGACATGTTGAGTTAACTCAAACTTTAGAATTCGCTGCGTTATTTTCTGCTAAAGAAATGCCAAATATGTAGCTAATTTCGAGGATTTTACACATGGCTAAGACTAATTACGTTGTTTGGAATATATCTGTGGTTTTAATGAGTTTGACTGCAGCCATATTCCCATTAGCCTCACTGAGCAGCATTCTTTTAATTGCCTATTATTTCCAGTGCAGGCCAGACATGGAGCCTTATTTAATGTTAGAGCAAACAGGTATTTTATTACATGTTGAAAACAGGATTTGTTAATATCTAGAAGTGTTGCAATACTGTGTTTTATCACTCAGACTGTGAGGGCCAAGTGTGTGTGTGTGTGTGTGTGTGTGTGTGTGTGTGTGAGAGAGAGAGAGAGAGAGAGCGAGCGCAAGCGTAGAGATGGTCTAGAGACAGAATGTGTTTGTGTATAAATGCAAATTCTTAAATATGAGAGTATGGAAATGCTTATGTATATGGCATATTATTGTTGCTGAATATGTATTATGAGGTTACACAGTCTTTGATTGGTGTAGGCTATATTCTCATTTTTCACCGTCACGTTGTCATACATTTGCTTCTGCAACAATGGTCAATACCCATTCATGCAAATAAAGCATATTTGAGCGAGTGTGTGTGTGTATACATGCAGTATGTCTCATTGAATGGCTTGTGTAAAACAGGCCATAGAGGATGACCAACTTCTCTTTCTCTCTCTCTTTTTCACGTGCACACACACACTCACACACATGCGCGCGCCTCCATAATCATCACTACTTGTAGCCTAGAAAAAGGGATGTGGGTCACACTCTGCCAGCTATCACAGCCCTATAGCAGCCAAGGAGTAATATCATAATAATAATAACATGTATGTACATTTCTGTTATTTTAGTACAGAAGTGTCTTATATGACGTTCAGGTAATGCAGACTCCCTTTTTCGAAATGGGTTTTGCCTTGACAACAGAAACAAGTGTACACATTTTCCTCCAGCATCCTCTTCTTTGGTGGTGAAAATACATTAAGTGCTGGACACGAGGCCCAACAAGGACTGTAGAGGCTCTGAGAGTCAGACGCCTACTCACTTATTACACTCGGGCAAATCCTGCATCCTCCTCTCCTCTCCTATGTCCTGTCTCCTAAACCTTTTTACTCAGGGACCCGGAGACCTCTCTGGAACAAAACAGCTTTTAGCGCTACCATCTCTCTCTGCTTGTGTTTTCGCGAATAGCTCTCTCTCTCTCTCTCTCTCTCTCTCTCTCTCTCTCTCTCTCTCTCTCTCTCTCTCATTTCTCTAAAAAAACCTCTATGTGAAAAGAAATGGAGCTGTTGTAGGAGCTCATCAAGTCATTATCTGATTAATGCCATTTTATAACCGCTGCTGCTCAAGAGATTGCTTCTTCTCCCGAATAATAATCATTATTTCAATAATAATTCATGTAACTTAAATCCAGGAAACCTCAGTTTGGTTATGTTTGTTGATTTTCTGCATTCAATTCGTTCCAAAAATAAGACGAAAGACAAAGAATACTGTAATAATTAAATAATAAAAGCAATAATAATAAAAAACAACAATAACAATAAGAAGAAGAATGGAAAGACAGTTGACCCGTCGTTGATCCAAATTAATACTGAGGAAAAAGAGGCCACTGGCTCTTCTCCACTCCGGCATACCATCACCAAGTGCACCCACTTATTATCACTTAATTGTGGTCAGAATGTGATTTAAAAAAAAGTACCTTTATAACACCTCTGGGAGAAATATTGTTTTCACTGCCTCCCTCATTCTGCTTTTGGGCCCAACTCTAATAAATATGTCAATAAATTCAGCCATCAGTGCGCAATGCCAGAGCGCATTATCAGTCTTGGGCATCGAGGTGTGTCGCACTCGACCCAAAAGCGCGGGGGGGGGGGTTTGAAATAAATACACGGGTTGATCCACCTGGAATGGGCCGCGATAAGAGCAGCCAGTGTTAACCAACACGTTTCCTCTACACCTCATCCGAGTCTTCCTTTTCCAAACACGCGTTTCTTTAATGTCCCGGCCTGTTTTTCCAGCCCGTGTGCGCACCGACGGCACCCAGGGGAGCCGAGGCCAAATCAGCCACAGGCCAGTGAGGGAGAAGGGGGCCGGGACACCTGCTTTGGAAAAGACACTCCAGACACTAAACTTTGCTGACTTCGTTGCAATTCGTTCGTCCTAAAAAACACTTGCTTGCGACATGGAAAAGAGACTCGCCTTTTCCCTTTTGGCACCTGACAGAGGAGTATATGGAAAATAAGATTTATCGTTAAGTACTTTAGGATCCTGTTTGTGCAGAGGATAAAAAAAGAAGATTCTGCGTGCAACAAATGAATCCAAAGTGAAAAGCTGGAAAAACAAAAAGGGCAAAAGCACGCTGATCTGATAACAGTAGCCTAGTGCATGAACAACCCTTTCTTTACTGACTTCAGATAATTGACGGATACGAATAAATGTAACTTCATTCACTAATAATAATAGTGATAATAATACACACATACATACATGCATATTTTTTTACGTTAGTTATGAAATAAATGTACAGGTAATTTCTTGCATGTGCTTAATACGAAGCTTACGCTTTCTATAATTGCAGAAACGCAGGCTGAGCCAGGGGGATGTGACCTGTATTATCCAGAAATATCGTTAGAGACGATGAAAATAGAATTCTCTTATGTAAAGATTAATTTCAGTGGCACAAAAAATCTAATATTTCCTAAATAATATTACTAAATAATGTGTGTGCACACATGTTGTAAAGGTCGAAGGCTAAAATATTTGCAGAGCGCATAAACTGCAGTATAATTATAAGTATCCAATTTGTACGGATGCATGAGGACGAGGACGAGCAGCCGTCATCATTTCATAAATCAGAAGCGTCAAACAGGTTTTTCTGTGGAAAGGATCAGATGTCAGTGTCCGCAGGGTTCAGCCTTGCAGGTGGGGAAGTTTCAAAGGGAGAAAAAAATCTAATAATTCACTGAAAATGTTTAGAGTTGCAAACATAAAGGTGGATTTTTGTTTTCATTTACTATCAGTTTTACTTCATAATCATTTGTGATGACAGTGCAGTCGCACGGGGACATTTTCGTGGCAGGCTGTGGATCCGAGTGACAGACGTTTCATGATGATATTCGGCTCTTCACTGAGCATTTCACAAAGAGACGTTTAGCTCTCCTCAGATATTGGCTTCCCTGGATAATCTGAATTCCAAAGCAAAGCTCAGAGCCTCTGTGCTGCTTTGCTTGTTCATAAATCAGACTTTGCTGCAACCAATGAGAAAACTCTGCACGTAAAATATCTCTACATGCCACTTTGAACCTCCAATACCCAAGTGACCCACCACTGTTACTCCCTTAGAGAAGCTGCAGTCTAAATGTGTACCAGTTCTCTTTGCAGAACAAAATGTATATACTGATGTTTAAAATATAAACGTTATTCAGACACATTGAAAGATCAAATTACAAAATTGGCAATCATTAAAAATGACTGAGCTTGAAGGAGTGCTAATGCGTTTTAACAGACTCGCATAAACATGCATTAACAGGAGCGTTAAAAAAGTCGTTTGGATTGTAAAATAGACTGTTAATTTGGATGTGTACTGCCACAAGGAAGCTGGAAGGTGTCTGAAAACATTTGCATTAAAACGGTACAAAACTATCTGTCTTAACAATTCATTTAATGTTACATTCGTCATGCATTTTTTTTAAATGTAATGAAAAAATCTACAACAGGGATAAATAATCTCACTGGTTGCCAAACAAATCAAGTATGTATAATTTATCAGTTATTATCGTGAAACTGCTCTTATTCTGATTTTTTTTTTAAGTATTGACACTTTATTGAAACTCTCTTGGAATCAAGCAGCACTGACACGTTACCAGTTATTAGGCTATAGAAACCCTCCCATAAGACTTTAAGAATAAATAACGTAATTAAATTGTGGGCTATGTGTTTTATTGCGGCTAAGGTAGTGTAATGTCAAGGTGCGTAACGATTCTTACTCGCGCAGTCGGTGATTTGGGAAGAAAGAGATTAGTAGCCTAAGAGTGGTATTTCCTTTTTTCCTCTCTCTCTCTCTTTAGTTGCATGCTCAAGTCCCATTCTCTGGACAAGTTCAGTGCGTTGTTCTCCGGACCGGACGGACGCTTCTTATTGGTAGGTTGCGACAGTTACATCACGCCGCTCATGACGCGCACGTCTTCCTGTTTCCTTCAGCCGTGTCTTAAAGTGAATCTTAGTGGCGGAGGAGCGCTCCAGCATCCAGTCCTCTGCATCCAGTGCGCCTCGGAGACGCACACACAGCCTCTCTCTCTTCCACTCTCTCTATGTCTCTCACTCTTTTAGTCACAGCAGAGGATAGAGGGAGAGACCGACGCGCAAGAGCTCTTTTCATCTTCTATATTTTTCCTATTTTGTTCCTTTCGGTCGCGTCGCTGACTTTTTTCCAGCTCTTCCTTCTCTGAGCAATTGTTATACCCCAGCATCCAGCAATCCGCCGTGTTCTGCGTATATTCTCTCTTTTTTTTGCCGTAGGAGTTCAGGCTGTCCCCCTCTTCATCCAAAGGGTAAGTAACCTTGTCCTCGGATACCTCCCTCTCTTGTTCTGCCTCGCCTGCGTACGGTGGGCGGAAAAAATAAACAAATCAAACATCATTAACGGGGAAATTTATTCTGGTGATCAACAGCTAGGCTAATCATATCTATATGAAATTATTTGCTCTGTTTCGTCCCCCTCATCTTGATATGTGGTAAGAGTTGCGTGAGCAGCCCGTATTTTTGCGAGGATGATTTGCGGACGGTAGCCCAACCTTCCTCATCAAAGCGGAGATCAAGTTGATTTGCAACTTTGCGAAGTAAGTTTTGGGAAGCGTGTGGGGGTTTTTTTGCAACGGGAGGCATGATTTAAAAACATGAGTTGATTTTATACGAAAACTAAGATTTAGCTACCTGGATTTGATCTCTCCGGTTGAAAACCGTGGATTTGCTATCACCTCATATTGTCTTTGTCCTGTGGGCTAAATCTTATTTTAACACCTCATACAAGCGTTTTTATTTACACAGAATCCTTATCCAGGCAGTTCCGGAGCTTGTCAGGTCTCCTGTTTTGTGATTTTGGTGTCTATCTTTTGCGGCAGCACTTTTGGACAACTGTGATAAAACGATGCCAGGATATTGTTTAAAGTGAACGCAACTCTGTCTCTCATAGGTTTTGATATAGTCTGTCCATTGACCATCAAATGTGGAAAGAAACAGCCAGGTCTCACTTTTAGCATCTTTTAGCGTAAATGTTGTTAGACTTCAAGTTCAACTGTACATTATTTTAATTTAGGCCAAGTTTCAAATCTTCATTCATCATTTTTTTACTTTTTGTTTCTCAGGTTCGTTTTAGGTTTTCAAAAGACAATAGAAGGTCTCCAGTGAAGAAACAGGTTTAAAAGATCGGATGAAGATCTATAAAAGTTGGAGTGAACATCTACAGCTCGTTGTTCATTTGTGTAGTTCATAGCTTGAAATTGTTGAAAGGTTTTTTAACGAGAGTGAGAGTGCGCATGGGCAATGGCAGAGACAGGTGCGCCGTCGGAACAGACAGGTGCTGGTGACTATTTCAAGCTCATTGTTAAGATCCTGAGGCGATCAAGTCAAGTTTTTTTCTTGGAGATGTATCACCTCTTGTCTGAACTGCTGGATGTGGCTGTCAAGACTTGGGCCAAAGCCATTTATCAAAGGGTTTTATTTTAGAATACTGGTGTCACTTCAATATGACGGTTTTTAGGGGGGAAACATTTAATCCAACCTGTTCTTCCAGGACATTTGGACGTTTCAAGTTTTATCTTGTCAATTTACAAAATGTCAATTTACAAAATGTTTTTTCAGAGTGAAAAACCTGCCAATGCATGTCACTTGTGTGGTGCATCATACTACACAGCTCTAACAAAGCCAGCAGCAAAGTTGTGTGTGTGCGCCTGTGTGTGTGTACAGTGTGATTGTGTCTGTGAGGCTAAGTGATAAGAAAGAACCCTTTCTTTTTTTAAAAAATATCTTTTCATATGCATCGATAATATTAAAAAATACAATTTCTTTTAGTTAGAGCAAGCAAATACTTAGTTAAACAAAATGTTTTTAAATCTCCCTAGAGTTCAGTTTTCCCTGTTGTTTGCCCCCACTTACCACTGAAACTGAGCCTTCAAATTAGATGTCTTTGGCTGGCTTTTGTCATAGAATATCATAGCAAAATCAGACGTAGATCTGTCATTTGACATTTTTGTACTTAGAATTTTACTTTGCAGATCTATCTTAAAGTCTACCTAAATCAGTGTAACGTTTTATTATATTTGCGACCTGTAAAATTGAAGTCAAAAAAAGAATACTGTATTTGTATTTGTTATATTTTATTCTTTTTTACTGAGCCACTGTGAGTCTCAATAAGGGCTGGTGTTTTCCAAAAGAGTGTAAAAAGAAAAACTGTAAATTGCTGCACCACTTTTGCCACTTTTATGCTGTTACGAAAACATTGCCAAATTTATAAATTTACTAACCTCAGAAATATTTTAATTTTTTAAAGAGAGACACGCAGATTATATAAATAAATTGTCTCTGATAATATCACTACATTTGAGATTGGATGCATCTGATATGGCTCTGACTAAGACACTGCCACCGCTGCTTACATAGCATTATTGATGCAGGCCTGTACTGACAAAACGTTTTTCTTTCAGAGGGGCATTAGCGTTTTTGTAAGAGCGCTTTAAATTGCTCCTTGCCAGAGTTGACCCTTGTGACCTATTCATTTGAGCAGAATTAACTGCCCTTGCCAGATGAAAAGACAAACAAAAAACACAGAAGTGAGCTCACGCTGGCACCAAAATCAATAGGCCTATTTTGTGTTTCTTTTATGTGTCACTCTCCCCATTGCTTAAGATATGATGGCCATATTGATTAATGCGAACACAGGACTTGCATTTTAAAATTACACAATGTGTAAAATGAGAATATATTGTTGAACTGATCAAACGATAGTTCACTTACTTAACAGGATTTAGTAAAGTGCATATAAAGACATTTACAATGTCATTGTCTCCCCTTGTACCACTTTGTTTTTTAGATACTCTTAACCCTATTTCTTTTTGTTTTATTTTATGAGTTAATAGTTTCTATGTTGGCTCCCACCACAAAAAAATGGAAATGAGGACAAGTACTTAAGTAATTATCATAATTTTATGCAGCTTTGTGTTCCGTGGGAACTGGTTCAGTGTCGCGCGGCGTGTAACAGGGGACAGGATAAAATGTAGGACTTTGCCCTGGAATGTTGAGCCAAGGCCTATTTCTGACCCCATCTTGCCTGTTCCCATTACCCCTCTGTCACTGGTGCTTATTGCCTAAATGTAACCATGAATGTACCTGTCCTTGTAGAAGCATATTAGGAGAGACTGCCTGCTGGCTTGAGACAAAACTCTTCATTTTATATCCATAATGTCGGCTAATGCAGTTTTCTAAAGGTCGATAGACTTTCATTGTTTCAGTCTATCAAAAACATTCAAGCTTTTCTGTTCAATGTAGATTTGGTTTTGAAATTGAAGTGTTCTAGGACATGTCCTGCCTGAGTGAACGAGTGACTTAGATTCTTAAAATATCTTTCACTTTGGTGAGTCATGCATTTGTGAATTTTTGCCTACAGGTACTCAAAGGCTTTGATCCTAGAGGACTGGGTTTGTGGGATATGGCCCAATAGCAGCAGCCCGTGATGCCGGACCATGACAGCGACTCCCTCCTGAACAGACAGACCAAGCGAAGACGTGTGGACATTGGTGTTAAGAGGACCGTGGGCAGCACAGCCTCCTCCACAGCAGCAGCCACAACAGCAACCACTGATAACATTGCCCGCGCCAAAGCAGCCATTTTCAGTGCCATGAACTCTCTGAGCTCCCACTCTCACCACGGATCAGACACCGACTCCATGGAGTGCTCTGTAGTGCAGCCACATGGTGGGCCTGGCGTTGTATCAGCCAACGATAGTGAGTCCAAGTCCAATGTACTCCGAAAGCTACTGAAGAGGGCCAACTCATACGAGGACACAATGATGCCCTTCCCTGGCACCACCATTATCTCCCAGCTTCTCAAGAATAACATGGCTAAAAATGGAGGAGGACCCGAGAGGGGAGAAAGAGGGGACAGGGGTGATAGAGGGGATGCTGGGTTCCCTGGATCAGGGCTGTCCAATGCAAGTTCAGATGCTCCCCAGGAGGATGTCTGCAGTAACTCCTCCCAGGACAGCACCCCTCAAGAGTGCTTGTCACCGTTTGGTCGTCCTCCTGGCCTGGCCACCTTTGACATTGAACGTCTTAATGATGAACACCTGCGTGCCAAGCGAGCCCGTGTAGAGAACATTATACGTGGTATGAGCCACTCACCCAGTGTGGTGGTACCTGCTTCTTCCCGTCATGAGCATGACCATGAGATGGATGGTGAAAGGGAGATGGAGCTAGACTGCCCACCCCCTCAGTCTCAGCAGCAAGCCCCCAGCAGCCCACGGGGAGGCGAGGTGTGCAGCAGTAGCAGCCGAGAGAACAAGCGTAAGCAGCGTCTGCCTCAGCAGCAACAGCAGAGCTTCACCCAGCTGGTGTGCCAGAGGAAGGAACAGAAACAAGAGGAGCGACGTCAACTGAAGCTGCAGCTGGAGGACATGCAGAAACAGCTACGCCAGCTGCAGGAGAAGTTCTTTCAGATCTATGACTCAACCGACGACTCAGAACACAATGACCTCCACAATGACCTCCACAATGACATAGGAAACATGTCTGAGGACAGCCCAGCCAGGTCTGACACCGGCGGCGATGACCGGGGTGGAGATGACTTGCGCTCTGACAATGAGATGTCTGACCTAGACCCTGGCCATTTCCTGGACAGGGCGCGGGCATTGCTTCAGGAGCAGGCCCTGCTGGCGGACAGAGAGAAGCCAAGAAGAGAGGGGCTCAGCCGAAGTAAAGGACAGGGAGGTCCAGGCTCCTCCATGCATGCTGAAGGTAAACAGCTGGCAGAAACACTGAAGCAGGAACTCAATTCAGCCATGACCCAGGTGGTGGACACAGTGGTGAAGGTGTTTGCCAAGCCTCCACGCCCTACACCCCAGCAAGCCTTCCCCCCGCTTTCCATACCTCCTGAAAGATTTCCCACTGTTGTCAATGGAGATAACCCCAACTTCCACACCGCCAACCAGAGGCTGCAGTGCTTCGGCGATGTCATCATTCCCAATCCACTAGACCCCTTTGCCAGCATGCCCGGGATGCCAGGCGCCACCAATGACCAAACCGAGGCACTGCCCTTAGTCGTGAGGAAGACACCCAGTGAGCACCACCACCACCAGTCCTCAGCTGTGGGTGCACATGGCGGGCACCACCACCCCGCCCTTCACCCCTCCTCGCTCTCTGCCTCTATGGGCTTCAGCCCCCCATCCTTCAGACACCCGTTTCCACTGCCTCTCATGGGCTACCCTTTCCAGAGTCCCCTTGGTGCACCCACAGGTGGCTACACAGGAAAGGACCGTTCCTCACCAGACTCCATGGACCTGTCCCGAGAGACCACCAGCCTAAGGACCAAGATGGCATCAGGTCACCACCTGGGGCACCACCATCGCTCTTGTTCACCAGCGCACCCTGGCAGCACAGCCGAGGGACTCTCCCTGTCTCTCATCAAGTCTGAGTGCGGTGACCTCCAGGACATGGCTGACATCTCACCTTACTCAGGCAGCAATGTATCCTTTAAAAAATTTGGGTGGTGTGTGTGTGTGTGTGTGAGTGTGTGTTTTGGGGGGTTTGAAAGGCAATAATAAGTGAATGTGTGTGACTCTGATGTTTTAAATCTACGTGATCCAGTTCAGACCAGCTCACGCCTGTGTAAGCCAGGAAAAATCTGATTTCAGGTGGTAATTCCCTGTAGAGACAGGTGCGAAACATTGCATCTGAACCACAAAGACTTAAAAATCAAATCTTTTTTAGCCTGTTTGAAACTAGCCTAAGAATCTGAGAAATTGTTGATGAATCACTTTTCCTCCCACTGCTGTTCTGTTCTCCATTGTACTGCATTGTTGTTTTTATTTTTATACTGATACCTCTTCCTTCTCACAGCACCGTACAGCCTCTTTCTTCCATCTTCAGTCCTAAGTGCTTTAAAAGCTTTCTTGTCACATATCACTTACTCACAAAGATTAGGTCCCCACGACATTTACTGCCCCAATTCCTTTTATAAAAAAATGGCCTGAAAGAACAAGGAGGGAGATAGCATTCCGAAACTTGGCACACAATGGTGTTATATAGCCTCCCTTATAGTTTAACCCCAGTGTGCCCCAATCATGCCCTACGGATAAAGAGGCTATCCCCTATGGGAGGCTCAAATTGAATCCCCCAGGGACTCAGGACTAATAGCTTAAACAGATACATTCAGTCCCTTCTCTGTTTCCCCTATACCTCCTTAGTCCCTAAGTATTCAACACCCCTTAACCCTTATGAAAGTTTGATTCGTGTCACACTGGTTGTCCTTAGAAAGCTTTGTCTTCAAGTCATTAACATTCATTACATGCTTAAGAAATAATCAAACAGCTTTTTACCTGTTGGGGCTTTATTAGTTAAGTGAATATGTGTATTTAACACTTTGGATGTCTTGTTTTTGCTATTGTGTGCACCTGAGTGCCTGGCCTTTTTCGAGTGCGTGTGTGTATTTTTGTGTGTGTGCGCTTGTCACAAAAGCTTCGCCTGAGGACTCAGTAAAGATGTATATTTATGATTGCTTGTGTTTTCTCTTGTGTTCCTCTTATCATCCATCGCTGTTGTAAAAAGCCCACAATCATTGTCGTTTCTTTTCTCTTTTTTTCATTTCATAAAGATCTGTCAACAGCCCGGGGGGCCCTTCGGCTGTTGCTTGGCAGCCAAATACTTCTTTTTTTGTTTTCCCTCCCTGCAACCCCCCCTCCTCCCTGTCTTTTCTTTGAAGCGGACGTTAACAGGTGTTTGCAGTGAGCTGTTTATCTTTCATTACCTCGCCTTGTCTTGTCTTCTGACCCAAGGGTGAACGCTTTCCAGAGATCCATAATCCTTTGCTTCTACGAGCTCCCGATGGAGGGATGAAAAGAGAAAAGGGAGAGAGACATACAGAGACTGAGAGAAAGTAGAAAACAATCAAACAATAACCACATATGCCAGATGCTGTGGCTTTCATTGTAGCATTTATAAATTCAGGGCATTAACAGATGTACTCCCCTAAATGGAAAGAATAGGCAGAACAACATGTCCACATGTGTTTTTTTTATTTTTGATTCCCAGAGTTTATTCCACAGGTTTAGGAACAAAGTTTGGCATTTACAAGATATAGTTTTGAACATATTTTATTATAATTTGTTTGACGTTTATGAATCAGTTTATTTGCATTTGTACTCTCTCTGTTTATAGCTGGTTCCACCGATGTAGAATTTTTTGATATTTCTGTAGCTTTCTTTTTTTCCTGGAGCCTCAGAAGCCAGAGACAGCCTGTCAGACATTTTGCGAGGTGTGTTCAAGTTCACCAGCTCTCGGCAGCGTTAAGGAGCAGATGGCTGCTATCAATTTCCTCATTTGTTCTCAGTCCGACTCCAAATATTCTTGTCCTTACACCTGGAATTATGAAGTGGAGCAGCTATTTTCCTCTCATGACTTTGGGCTTTGGGGAAGTGTTGTGAGAATGATGATGTCTTGTCAGATGTGGCAGGCGAACAGTGGGCCAGCTGGTATGAGTGCACCATCATGACAAAATAATAGCCTCGCACGCCACCCCTAAGTCCAATCACAATTACATTTGCAAGCTGTGAGTGAATTGGAGATGAAAATGCCTCATCAGGAGATATGAAGCTTCTTAATTGTCGTCTGAAGGGAGGTGATATTGTGTTTATGGCTGGAGAGGTAAAACCTTGACGTCTTTGTTTTAAAATAATTTTTAATTTCAATGATAAGGGGAAAGCGATGCTAATCCTAATTGAAAAAGCAAAAACAAATTAATCTAAGTGTAAGTGCACAGCTTTCACAGCAAATAAATCCCACCTTGCCTTACTGAAAAAGAGCTCTCTTTTCCTCTGTCTCTCCCTCTCCCTCTCGCTGTCTGAGGATCCATTGTATCCCCTCCACTTGGAGCAGATGGTGTGGTGTGGAGAGTGAAGTGCTGCTCTTTTGGCCAGGCCTGACAGAGTAACACCAGTCTGCCAGGGTTTCCCCCACAAGACCCTCGCTGCGTATACAACTAACTCTCTCTCTCTCCCTCTCTCTCACTGAATCAGACAAAGTAGACAGGGTCTTTAAGGAGCCAACCCAGTGTGGTTCAGCATTTGCTGGCTTTGCTGTGTAACCCTGAGGCCAAGGGCAATCCAATCTAGCAGCTGATGCCTTCTTCCCACTCTATAGTTACAGCTACATCTGGACACTTGACTGATTTTAACTATCACAGCCACCCCTGTAGATCATAAATAATGTCAAGCAATGTATTTTGTCCACTCAAGTGTAAACAGTCTTCATGAAAACTTTGGGCTGTATCTTCTGTGTAATTTAAAGCCCTGTCTTGCTTCTACTTGATGAAAACCCTTGTTGAAACAGCCTGAGGTTTTAACATGCAGCCCGCCCCCATCCCCTTTCCCTTTTCAATGTCTTATCCTCCAGATTGATATTATCAGATGCATTATACGGCCGTTAATTCACCATGGAAATGGCTTGGGCCATTCGGTGGCGCAGATGTGTTTCAGTCCCCCCATCACTGGCTGAGTCCAAAGCCTCAGAGCCCCTCTTCTCCTTCTCCTCCTCCTTCTTTTGCTCCTCCAAGGGTTTGGCAGCGGCAGAGAGGCTGGGGGGTAGGCGTGGAGCAGAGGGAGGAGGAGGGGGATGTAATTGAAGGTTGGAACCATACTATCCCTCAAGGTGCCCCCACCAGCCCATCTCCATCCTCTCTGCTGTTCAATCCAGGCGATCCATTAGGAAGACAAGGCCCCTGACATGTATTTGAATATGGCCTATGTGAGTGTGAGAAGGTTTTTCATGTTGCTTGGGACAGTGTTTGGGACTATCTCCTAGACCTTGTTTTGTCACTGATATGAAGCCAATATCAGACAGTCATATTCAGGCTTGGCATATGTTGTCGCCAAGCCATTAGGCCTTCTTGCCCGTCACTGCCGTTAACTGCTGTCTTTGTCTGTGATATGCAAATGTCTCCTTTTTTCTTCTTCCTTTTTTTGGGTGGAGGTTAGCGCAGGGTGTAGGCAAAGGCGTTTGCTTACTTTGACTGTGAAATGAGCCTCCTTATGTAAAAGCATCGGCTGTAGTGCTGGCCAGCGTTTTATTTACCATGACGCTCTCACACCTGATACGGACAATGCTAATTGCAAGCAAATGGTTTTGCTTTGGTGCACTGTCTTCAGCCCCCCCTCCAGCAGCCCTACATTCATGCCTGAAAGGAAATTTGGTTACCCATCATCCAAATGATCATTTCTTGCCAATCTTACTGCCAATTATTAGCATGCACATATTGTATTTGTGATAATATCAGCAGCTACATTTGCTTGATCCACCATTAGTTATTTCTCTCCAAACAGTTGTTAATGTCCTTAACAGCAGCTATTTTCAGATCCAAGAGGGTCTCTCCCCCAATCATCTGAAGAAGGCCAAGCTCATGTTTTTCTACACCCGCTACCCAAGCTCTAATATGCTCAAGATGTTCTTCTCTGATGTCAAGGTAAGTCTAAACATGTTCTTCCTCTTCAGTCCTTTTAGCTTACAAACTTTGCCAATATCTCCATTTTTAATTTTTGTACACTATGACTGTCTCTATGCGGCTATTTTCACACTCATTTGTTGTACCTTAATCTTCTTGAGATGGTGACTTCTTTTGCTGCGTGTAACAAGTGTAAAGATGGATGACACTCCGTTGCCTCTGTTTTCTCTTTTCTGTCTTTTTCCGCTTTTCTTCCTTGTACATTTTTAACATATCTGCTTTAAAAGGGGAAGTTTGATTTATTATTTGTGCCAGCTTCAGTTGCCGTGAACAGTGTATGCTTGTCTGTCTTGAAATGAGTCCCTTTCCCTCACTAAGTTATGGTTTTATGCAAAAGATGAAAGAAGAGGAAGTTGAATGGGTTTACATGAGGGAGCTGAAGAGCCTATGAGCATTCTAAAGATAAAGAGAGGGATGAGTAATGGAGGGGTGGAGAGGGCAGAGAGGAGGATGGAGCCTAGAGACGGAGGAGTGGTTATCTGAGCAGGTGTAGTGAGGATAGAGGGAGGGGAGGAGAGAAAGAGTTGGTTTACGGAACATGGCAAGGATGAGCGTTAGCTCTACTGGGAGTTTAATGAAGGAAATTTTAAAACAAAGCACAATATGTAAGCTGCACAAAAAAACAAGAACAACAACACAATGGCCGTTATAGTGTGCACGACCGAGTGTGTTCGTGTTGTTGTTGTTGTTTTGTGTGTGTGCCCCTCTCGGACCATACGGAGGGGTAAACACTGTGACATATCCAGGCCATCTTATTCAAATCAGAAGATAAAGGTCCCCTTTTTTCCCAGCTGCCCCCTCTTGGATGCCGCCGCCACCAACCATGACTCGCGGGTCACATGATTTTCTCTCGGCACATCATTGGTCAGGTTGAAAAGGAGGGTACATGTTGGCAAAGCGGGTAGACACCTGTAAATGTTGATTCGTTACAAAACTCCTTAATATTAAAGTATCCCACTACTATTAAGACTACTGTGACTTTTGGTGTTTTTGAAATGTTTTGACAGATGTGTCATAATACCATTGTTGTTGCTGCTAACGGCAGCCTATGGTATCATCCCACTAGCTTTAAGACATCTCATTATTATTGCAGATGTTGTTTTGATCAAGGGTGAATAATTATAATAGATTAATGAACAGATTAAATAAAGATATTCAGTCATTTAATAAAGTAAAGGGTGTGTGGATGTACTGTATATTAATTATAGGCTGTTTGGACCTTGATGTATTGTAGATATACATTTTCCTTTAATTTTTAAACAAACACAACCTGACACACACACACACACACACACACACACACACACCTTGCTTTCTTTGTCTATCTCTCTTTGGTTCTTTTAGAGACAAGCCTCAGTATTTGGGCCAGTCATGTGCTGTGGAGTAGCGGAGGTCAGGAGGGTTTTCCCTTTTCTATATGTCATTCCTTCTCTTTTCTTTTTTTTTCGCTGATGGTGTGGCATGGTATGTATGCCTCGCCGGGGTCGGGGAGAAAGAAAAGCCAGCCGCTGGATTTGAGTCGCCGCAGTAACAAAAGCCTGCTTTCCAGGGCCGCTTTTTGTGTGCAGTCAGCCAATAGGCAGCTGGAGATTATCTCCCACAATTCACCCCTGCGAAAACAGGAAACGTTGGAAAGCCCTGATGACTGTGAAGGGGCTTACGAGAGAGAGAGAGAGGGAGAAAGAGAGGGAGAGAGGCCCGTACAGGCTTCTCTGTCTTTCTGCTCTCCTCTCCGGTTGTTCTGGATGTAGCTTAGCACTCTGAGGTCATCTGTGTGCTTTCTGCTCCATTGTTGACCACTATGTCAGAGAAAGTGTTGGCTTTTCATCCAAATGCTTTTCAGCATTTCTTTCATTTCATTTCACATTTTCATCCTAAACCAAAAGACAAAACCAATTTCATTCTACATACTAATAAATTAGCTGATGTGTGTGTAGATGTTTGGGACTGACAGTCAAAGCGCCTGAATACTTTTGGCAGGTGACTAATATAGTTTCGACCAACGATACTTGAGTGTTTTCCTATTCTGGACTTAAGTATGCGCCTGTGCATGAGCAGAACATGTGTGTGTGTGTGCATGCCACTTTCTATCTTGTGCTGTTAGCACTAAGCGCTGACCTTTCACAGGCTCTTGAGTGTGAGTGTGAGAAACACGCTCTCGCTGTCTCTCTCTCATCTGCCTCTCAGCCAGGCACACACACACACACACACCCTTATACACACTTACATGCTCAAACGCTGTTCGTCGACTCAAACACACACACACGCAGACACACATTTTCCTCACTGCATCTCATGTCTGTGCTGGCTGACCCCTGCCAGCTTTTATTAAGGAGCTGCAGTGATGTGCTCCTTTGAACCAATTCCCTCCTTTTACACTGAACACACTCATCCTTAGCTTCTATCAGGGGTCCTCAGTCCCCCACCAGCAACTTAATGAACCAAGACTGCTGGAAGCTACAGGGGAACTTGCCAAAATTGAGTCCCTGAGTGTGTTGGGAGCAGTTGATGCGGATATAATGCAAATTAGTGTATTTATCTGCATGTACAGTAAATATTGTATCTTGTGTGTGTTCTGTGCTGTGATTGAGCCACAGTTCAGTTTGGTTGCACAGGCCCTAATACATCTTCTCCTGAGCTGTCGGTATAATAAAGTAATCCTTGTCCAAAGTGACAAATCTATTCGTCACTCGACTGCAGTGACACCAAAGGTCTCCGGCATGAGCGATGGTAACTCTTTCACAGACTTTAATCTCAGTATGTAGTGCTCAATTTCGCACGCGCCCAGATGCATGTACGCACACATGCTTGCAAAGATCAACACCAATTCACTAATGTCTCAGTTTCACACCCAATAAGACTTGTTCTGATCTTACACCCGAGGAAAGGTGTATATTACACTGACAACTTGAATGAAAGTGTTTTTGTGCTCAGTCACACTCCGACTGTCTGCTATATTGTGTGTGTTTAAGAATAGCCCTGTGCAGCCGATGTATTTGTAAGTGTCAGTAGTTTGTTTGTTTGACACTCCGATGTCACGACCCCAGCTTGCTGACTACTCACGTTCCGACCCTCTGCCCCCCCATCACCACCACCACCAGCGAAACGCTATTGTCCGACGGCACTGACCTGCACCCGTCCTCCTCTCCTCCCTGCCCCCCCTGCCTCCCTCCCTCCCTCATTTCCCCATTTATGCTCACCCTGCACTTTACGACAGCCACCATGCTACCCCTCCTCTCCCCCCTACATACACCCTCCCAAACCCCTGCCAAACAATGTCAAGCGGACTTATTCTTTTCCACTCCGCCATTATGTCATCTGCTGATCATTCCAGAAAGGCACAGCCCTGTCCTTTAGCCCCATCCCATCTTGGTCCAACTCTTTCCAGGCTTGTGATTCACCAACTTTTCTGCCTGTCTTTCTGTTCTGTCGCCTCGCCCTCCCATCTTCATGTGCGTGTGTGTGTGTTTGACTGCCTTCCCAGATCGCGAAGAGTGTGTGTGCATGTTTGTGCGTATCTGTGTGTTGTCGAACAATAGCCAGAGCCTAATCTCCATGTCAAAACCGCTCTGCCTCCCCAGCGAGCAGTCCGCTCAGCGTTTAGTAGCGTTTTGTCCCCCATTCTTCCAGCACCACAAAAAGAGCAGAGGGGAGGGAGGAGTGAAGGCCTGTGTCTGTGTGTGTTTTTGTGTATGTGTGTGGACGAAGGGTGTGGGTGATGGTTAGGATTATCAAGCTTTCACAGGCTAGAATTTTGAATTTGTGAGATGTAATTTCTGGGAGTCACTGAAGAAGTAAAGGTGTTTGGTATGTTGATATGTTTTTAGGGGTTCAATCAGAGCTTTAAGTGGGGCATTTTAGGGTGACTGGGCTAGGCAGCTATCCTGAGCCCCTGAGGTCCTTATCTAGCGGTTTGGATGTTTAGACAGTCTGTTTTCATTGCTGAGACCAGGCGGAAAAAAAGCCGGGACCAGCCGAGGCTCTTAATAGGTTTACCTCGTCCTATTGAATCCAGTCGAGCGGCACAGATCAGATAGCCACAGTTTTCTCTGCAACGCTTATCATCTCTTTCTCTCTCTTCCTCTTTCTTTTTTGCTCTTTTTCTTCTCCTTTCTTTCTGCCTGGGAGGTGTGGAGAGGGTAGGAGAATCAGGGTGTAATTGGTGAACGGGGTTAAGTACATGTTTGAGCCCCCTGCGGGCCAGGGCGCTTCAGATGATGACTTAATAGTTTTTCTGGTCAATTATGTGTTTGTGGTCTCGCCTCTCTCTCCACTCTCAGGGTTATGATAGGGGGGAGGTCTGCTCCCAGTGGGGAAGATGAACCACACACACACACACCCTCACTCCCCTCCTTGCTGTCTTACTTAATATCTCTATTATCTTCCCTCACTCCACAACCTGTGATCTTTCTTGCTCTCGTCTTTTATCTTTCTCTCTAGGTTTCTTCCCAGTCTTTTAAGTTATCACTTCACGTCTCGACTCCCTGATGTGAAATGACATGTTGTCATCCTCACACTTCTTCTTTTCACTCATACTCAAATCCAATGGCTTAACAAGGTTTAGACATGACAGCCTTTCATCTACACTGCTTGCAGTGCATGAAGAAAATTTACAGATCCCATTGATTTCCACTCAAAATGTCTTTGGATTTCAAGTGATATTTGAGGTTTTTCTTTTCAACATTACTGGCACCCTAAACAGTGCTAACCCCGCCTCATCTCTCATTCCAGTTTAATCGCTGCATAACCTCCCAGCTGATCAAGTGGTTCAGCAACTTCAGGGAGTTCTACTACATCCAGATGGAGAAGTTTGCCCGCCAGTCTATCAATGACGGAGTCACTGGAACAGAGGAGCTGAGTGTCAGCCGCGACTGCGAGCTCTTCCGAGCCCTGAACATGCACTACAACAAGGCAAATGACTTTGAGGTAAACACCAACACTTTCAGCAACTTAATGCAGACCAAACCATTAAAGCTGTATGTTCTCAGTGAGAGGAGGAGCTGCGAGATAATACAGTCCCAATCAAAAAATGTTGAATTTCACCTGATACCTCGTGATGCAAATGGGTAGTGTGACACTAT